>NW_027209272.1:0-322954 GCF_027789765.1 Dendropsophus ebraccatus
ATAGTTGCACACTGTACCTGGCATGACGCGGTAAGCCCCGCCCCCATGGCGGTAAGCCCCGCCCCCGGCACCGACGCTACGCAATGCACTGTGTGTTGCCTACTGTACAGGGCTTAAGCCGGTAAGCCCCGCCCCATCGCAGTAAGCCCCGCCCCCGGCACCGACGCTATGCAATGCACTGCATGTTTCCATCTGTACCGGGCTTAAGCCGGTAAGCCCCGCCCCATCGCGGTAAGCCCCGCCCCCGGCACCGACGCTACGCAATGCACTGCAAGTTGCCGACTGTACCGGGCTTAAGCCGGTAAGCCCCGCCCCCGGCACCGACGCTATGCAATGCACTGCAAGTTGCCGACTGTACCGGGCTTAAGCCGGTAAGCCCCGCCCCCGGCACCGACGCTATGCAATGCACTGCAAGTTGCCGACTGTACCGGGCTTAAGCCGGTAAGCCCCGCCCCATCGCGGTAAGCCCCGCCCCCCGGCACCGACGCTACGCACTGCACTGCAAATTGCCGACTGTACCGGGCTTAAGCCGGTAAGCCCCGCCCCATCGCGGTAAGCCCCGCCCCCGGCACCGACGCTATGCAATGCACTGCAAGTTGCCGACTGTACCGGGCTTAAGCCGGTAAGCCCCGCCCCATCGCGGTAAGCCCCGCCCCCGGCACCGACGCTACGCTATGCACTGCAAGTTGCCGACTGTACCGGGCTTAAGCCGGTAAGCCCCGCCCCCGGCACCGACGCTATGCAATGCACTGCAAGTTGCCGACTGTACCGGGCTTAAGCCGGTAAGCCCCGCCCCCGGCACCGACGCTATGCAATGCACTGCAAGTTGCCGACTGTACCGGGCTTAAGCCGGTAAGCCCCGCCCCATCGCGGTAAGCCCCGCCCCCCGGCACCGACGCTACGCAACGCACTGCAAATTGCCGACTGTACCGGGCTTAAGCCGGTACGCCCCGCCCCCATCGCGGTAAGCCCCGCCCCCGGCACCGACGCTATGCAATGCACTGCAAGTTGCCGACTGTACCGGGCTTAAGCCGGTAACCCACGCCCCCATCGCGCGGGCATGTTCAATAAAACAAATGGCGGTGCTATGCCATGAGAAGTAACAGCGGCCCCAGCGCAAAAGGTAACGAAGTGTTGCGTCTGCTGAAGAGGTGGCAGTAAGCATCGCGTGTTGTCAACTGTACCAGGCTAAAGCCGGTAAGCCCCGCCCCCACCCAATGCACGTGGCCAATCATACCAGGCTTAAGCCGGCGAGCCACGCCCCCTGCGCCGACCCAATGCTATGTAATTCACTGCAATGCAATTGGTTTTTTGCCCTTAGTGGGAGTTAGCCCAGGACCCCAGCGCTGCAAGGCTACTGTGCTAACCACTGAACCACCGTGCTGCCTCTACTCCAATGCAATTTAAATGAGGGCATGTTTAAAAAAACAAGTGGCGGTGCTATGTTATGAAAAGTAGCAGCCGCTTCAGCGCCAAAGGAAATGATGGGTTGCGTCTGCTGAAAAGGTGACAGTAAGCATTGCATGTTGCCATAGTTGCACACTGTACCTGGCATGACGCGGTAAGCCCCGCCCCCATGGCGGTAAGCCCCGCCCCCGGCACCGACGCTACGCAATGCACTGTGTGTTGCCTACTGTACAGGGCTTAAGCCGGTAAGCCCCCGCCCCATCGCGGTAAGCCCCGCCCCCGGCACCGACGCTATGCAATGCACTGCATGTTTCCATCTGTACCGGGCTTAAGCCGGTAAGCCCCGCCCCCATCGCGGTAAGCCCCGCCCCCGGCACCGACGCTACGCAATGCACTGCAAGTTGCCGACTGTACCGGGCTTAAGCCGGTAAGCCCCGCCCCCGGCACCGACGCTATGCAATGCACTGCAAGTTGCCGACAGTACCGGGCTTAAGCCGGTAAGCCCCGCCCCCGGCACCGACGCTATGCAATGCACTGCAAGTTGCCGACTGTACCGGGCTTAAGCCGGTAAGCCCCGCCCCATCGCGGTAAGCCCCGCCCCCCGGCACCGACGCTACGCACTGCACTGCAAATTGCCGACTGTACCGGGCTTAAGCCGGTAAGCCCCGCCCCCATCGCGGTAAGCCCCGCCCCCGGCACCGACGCTATGCAATGCACTGCAAGTTGCCGACTGTACCGGGCTTAAGCCGGTAAGCCACGCCCCCATCGCGCGGGCATGTTCAATAAAACAAATGGCGGTGCTATGCCATGAGAAGTAACAGCGGCCCCAGCGCAAAAGGTAACGAAGTGTTGCGTCTGCTGAAGAGGTGGAAGTAAGCATTGCGTGTTGTCAACTGTACCAGGCTAAAGCCGGTAAGCCCCGCCCCCACCCAATGCACGTGGCCAATCATACCAGGCTTAAGCCGGCGAGCCACGCCCCCTGCGCCGACCCAATGCTATGTAATTCACTGCAATGCAATTGGTTTTTTGCCCTTAGTGGGAGTTGAACCCAGGACCCCAGCGCTGCAAGGCTACTGTGCTAACCACTGAACCACCGTGCTGCCTCTACTCCAATGCAATTTAAATGAGGGCATGTTTAAAAAACAAGTGGCGGTGCTATGTTATGAAAAGTAGCAGCCGCTTCAGCGCCAAAGGAAATGATGGGTTGCGTCTGCTGAAAAGGTGACAGTAAGCATTGCATGTTGCCATAGTTGCACACTGTACCTGGCATGACGCGGTAAGCCCCGCCCCCATGGCGGTAAGCCCCGCCCCCGGCACCGACGCTACGCAATGCACTGTGTGTTGCCGACTGTACAGGGCTTAAGCCGGTAAGCCCCGCCCCATTGCGGTAAGCCCCGCCCCCGGCACCGACGCTATGCAATGCACTGCATGTTTCCATCTGTACCGGGCTTAAGCCGGTAAGCCCCGCCCCATGGCGGTAAGCCCCGCCCCCGGCACCGACGCTACGCAATGCACTGCAAGTTGCCGACTGTACCGGGCTTAAGCCGGTAAGCCCCGCCCCCGGCACCGACGCTATGCAATGCACTGCAAGTTGCCGACTGTACCGGGCTTAAGCCGGTAAGCCCCGCCCCCGGCACCGACGCTATGCAATGCACTGCAAGTTGCCGACTGTACCGGGCTTAAGCCGGTAAGCCCCGCCCCATCGCGGTAAGCCCCGCCCCCCGGCACCGACGCTACGCACTGCACTGCAAATTGCCGACTGTACCGGGCTTAAGCCGGTAAGCCCCGCCCCATCGCGGTAAGCCCCGCCCCCGGCACCGACGCTATGCAATGCACTGCATGTTTCCATCTGTACCGGGCTTAAGCCGGTAAGCCCCGCCCCAACGCGGTAAGCCCCGCCCCCGGCACCGACGCTACGCAATGCACTGCAAGTTGCCGACTGTACCGGGCTTAAGCCGGTAAGCCCCGCCCCCGGCACCGACGCTATGCAATGCACTGCAAGTTGCCGACTGTACCGGGCTTAAGCCGGTAAGCCCCGCCCCCGGCACCGACGCTATGCAATGCACTGCAAGTTGCCGACTGTACCGGGCTTAAGCCGGTAAGCCCCGCCCCATCGCGGTAAGCCCCGCCCCCCGGCACCGACGCTACGCAACGCACTGCAACTTGCCGACTGTACCGGGCTTAAGCCGGTAAGCCCCGCCCCCATCGCGGTAAGCCCCGCCCCCGGCACCGACGCTATGCAATGCACTGCAAGTTGCAGACTGTACCGGGCTTAAGCCGGTAAGCCACGCCCCCATCGCGCGGGCATGTTCAATAAAACAAATGGCGGTGCTATGCCATGAGAAGTAACAGCGGCCCCAGCGCAAAAGGTAACGAAGTGTTGCGTCTGCTGAAGAGGTGGCAGTAAGCATCGCGTGTTGTCAACTGTACCAGGCTAAAGCCGGTAAGCCCCGCCCCCACCCAATGCACGTGGCCAATCATACCAGGCTTAAGCCGGCGAGCCACGCCCCCTGCGCCGACCCAATGCTATGTAATTCACTGCAATGCAATTGGTTTTTTGCCCTTAGTGGGAGTTGAACCCAGGACCCCAGCGCTGCAAGGCTACTGTGCTAACCACTGAACCACCGTGCTGCCTCTACTCCAATGCAATTTAAATGAGGGCATGTTTAAAAAAACAAGTGGCGGTGCTATGTTATGAAAAGTAGCAGCCGCTTCAGCGCCAAAGGAAATGATGGGTTGCGTCTGCTGAAAAGGTGACAGTAAGCATTGCATGTTGCCATAGTTGCACACTGTACCTGGCATGACGCGGTAAGCCCCGCCCCCATGGCGGTAAGCCCCGCCCCCGGCACCGACGCTACGCAATGCAGTGTGTGTTGCCTACTGTACAGGGCTTAAGCCGGTAAGCCCCGCCCCATCGCGGTAAGCCCCGCCCCCGGCACCGACGCTATGCAATGCACTGCATGTTTCCATCTGTACCGGGCTTAAGCCGGTAAGCCCCGCCCCCATCGCGGTAAGCCCCGCCCCCGGCACCGACGCTACGCAATGCACTGCAAGTTGCCGACTGTACCGGGCTTAAGCCGGTAAGCCCCGCCCCCGGCACCGACGCTATGCAATGCACTGCAAGTTGCCGTCTGTACCGGGCTTAAGCCGGTAAGCCCCGCCCCCGGCACCGACGCTATGCAATGCACTGCAAGTTGCCGACTGTACCGGGCTTAAGCCGGTAAGCCCCGCCCCATCGCGGTAAGCCCCGCCCCCCGGCACCGACGCTACGCACTGCACTGCAAATTGCCGACTGTACCGGGCTTAAGCCGGTAAGCCCCGCCCCCATCGCGGTAAGCCCCGCCCCCGGCACCGACGCTATGCAATGCACTGCAAGTTGCCGACTGTACCGGGCTTAAGCCGGTAAGCCACGCCCCCATCGCGCGGGCATGTTCAATAAAACAAATGGCGGTGCTATGCCATGAGAAGTAACAGCGGCCCCAGCGCAAAAGGTAACGAAGTGTTGCGTCTGCTGAAGAGGTGGCAGTAAGCATTGCGTGTTGTCAACTGTACCAGGCTAAAGCCGGTAAGCCCCGCCCCCACCCAATGCACGTGGCCAATCATACCAGGCTTAAGCCGGCGAGCCACGCCCCCTGCGCCGACCCAATGCTATGTAATTCACTGCAATGCAATTGATTTTTTGCCCTTAGTGGGAGTTGAACCCAGGACCCCAGCGCTGCAAGGCTACTGTGCTAACCACTGAGCCACCGTGCTGCCTCTACTCCAATGCAATTTAAATGAGGGCATGTTTAAAAAAACAAGTGGCGGTGCTATGTTATGAAAAGTAGCAGCCGCTTCAGCGCCAAAGGAAATGATGGGTTGCGTCTGCTGAAAAGGTGACAGTAAACATTGCATGTTGCCATAGTTGCACACTGTACCTGGCATGACGCGATAAGCCCCGCCCCCATGGCGGTAAGCCCCGCCCCCGGCACCGACGCTACGCAATGCACTGTGTGTTGCCGACTGTACCGGGCTTAAGCCGGTAAGCCCCGCCCCATCGCGGTAAGCCCCGCCCCCCGGCACCGACGCTACGCAACGCACTGCAAATTGCCGACTGTACCGGGCTTAAGCCGGTAAGCCCCGCCCCCATCGCGGTAAGCCCCGCCCCCGGCACCGACGCTATGCAATGCACTGCAAGTTGCCGACTGTACCGGGCTTAAGCCGGTAAGCCCCGCCCCCGGCACCGACGCTATGCAATGCACTGCAAGTTGCCGACTGTACCGGGCTTAAGCCGGTAAGCCCCGCCCCCGGCACCGACGCTATGCAATGCACTGCAAGTTGCCGACTGTACCGGGCTTAAGCCGGTAAGCCCCGCCCCATCGCGGTAAGCCCCGCCCCCCGGCACCGACGCTACGCAACGCACTGCAAATTGCCGACTGTACCGGGCTTAAGCCGGTAAGCCCCGCCCCCATCGCGGTAAGCCCCGCCCCCGGCACCGACGCTATGCAATGCACTGCAAGTTGCCGACTGTACCGGGCTTAAGCCGGTAAGCCACGCCCCCATCGCGCGGGCATGTTCAATAAAACAAATGGCGGTGCTATGCCATGAGAAGTAACAGCGGCCCCAGCGCAAAAGGTAACGAAGTGTTGCGTCTGCTGAAGAGGTGGCAGTAAGCATCGCGTGTTGTCAACTGTACCAGGCTAAAGCCGGTAAGCCCCGCCCCCACCCAATGCACGTGGCCAATCATACCAGGCTTAAGCCGGCGAGCCACGCCCCCTGCGCCGACCCAATGCTATGTAATTTACTGCAATGCAATTGATTTTTTGCCCTTAGTGGGAGTTGAACCCAGGACCCCAGCGCTGCAAGGCTACTGTGCTAACCACTGAACCACCGTGCTGCCTCTACTCCAATGCAATTTAAATGAGGGCATGTTTAAAAAAACAAGTGGCGGTGCTATGTTATGAAAAGTAGCAGCCGCTTCAGCGCCAAAGGAAATGATGGGTTGCGTCTGCTGAAAAGGTGACAGTAAGCATTGCATGTTGCCATAGTTGCACACTGTACCTGGCATGACGCGGTAAGCCCCGCCCCCATGGCGGTAAGCCCCGCCCCCGGCACCGACGCTACGCAATGCACTGTGTGTTGCCTACTGTACAGGGCTTAAGCCGGTAAGCCCCGCCCCATCGCGGTAAGCCCCGCCCCCGGCACCGACGCTATGCAATGCACTGCATGTTTCCATCTGTACCGGGCTTAAGCCGGTAAGCCCCGCCCCCATCGCGGTAAGCCCCGCCCCCGGCACCGACGCTACGCAATGCACTGCAAGTTGCCGACTGTACCGGGCTTAAGCCGGTAAGCCCCGCCCCCGGCACCGACGCTACGCAATGCACTGCAAGTTGCCGACTGTACCGGGCTTAAGCCGGTAAGCCCCGCCCCCGGCACCGACGCTATGCAATGCACTGCAAGTTGCCGACTGTACCGGGCTTAAGCCGGTAAGCCCCGCCCCATCGCGGTAAGCCCCGCCCCCCGGCACCGACGCTACGCACTGCACTGCAAATTGCCGACTGTACCGGGCTTAAGCCGGTAAGCCCCGCCCCCATCGCGGTAAGCCCCGCCCCCGGCACCGACGCTATGCAATGCACTGCAAGTTGCCGACTGTACCGGGCTTAAGCCGGTAAGCCACGCCCCCATCGCGCGGGCATGTTCAATAAAACAAATGGCGGTGCTATGCCATGAGAAGTAACAGCGGCCCCAGCGCAAAAGGTAACGAAGTGTTGCGTCTGCTGAAGAGGTGGCAGTAAGCATCGCGTGTTGTCAACTGTACCAGGCTAAAGCCGGTAAGCCCCGCCCCCACCCAATGCACGTGGCCAATCATACCAGGCTTAAGCCGGCGAGCCACGCCCCCTGCGCCGACCCAATGCTATGTAATTCACTGCAATGCAATTGGTTTTTTGCCCTTAGTGGGAGTTAGCCCAGGACCCCAGCGCTGCAAGGCTACTGTGCTAACCACTGAACCACCGTGCTGCCTCTACTCCAATGCAATTTAAATGAGGGCATGTTTAAAAAAACAAGTGGCGGTGCTATGTTATGAAAAGTAGCAGCCGCTTCAGCGCCAAAGGAAATGATGGGTTGCGTCTGCTGAAAAGGTGACAGTAAGCATTGCATGTTGCCATAGTTGCACACTGTACCTGGCATGACGCGGTAAGCCCCGCCCCCATGGCGGTAAGCCCCGCCCCCGGCACCGACGCTACGCAATGCACTGTGTGTTGCCTACTGTACAGGGCTTAAGCCGGTAAGCCCCGCCCCATCGCGGTAAGCCCCGCCCCCGGCACCGACGCTATGCAATGCACTGCATGTTTCCATCTGTACCGGGCTTAAGCCGGTAAGCCCCGCCCCCATCGCGGTAAGCCCCGCCCCCGGCACCGACGCTACGCAATGCACTGCAAGTTGCCGACAGTACCGGGCTTAAGCCGGTAAGCCCCGCCCCCGGCACCGACGCTATGCAATGCACTGCAAGTTGCCGACTGTACCGGGCTTAAGCCGGTAAGCCCCGCCCCCGGCACCGACGCTATGCAATGCACTGCAAGTTGCCGACTGTACCGGGCTTAAGCCGGTAAGCCCCGCCCCATCGCGGTAAGCCCCGCCCCCCGGCACCGACGCTACGCACTGCACTGCAAATTGCCGACTGTACCGGGCTTAAGCCGGTAAGCCCCCGCCCCCATCGCGGTAAGCCCCGCCCCCGGCACCGACGCTATGCAATGCACTGCAAGTTGCCGACTGTACCGGGCTTAAGCCGGTAAGCCACGCCCCCATCGCGCGGGCATGTTCAATAAAACAAATGGCGGTGCTATGCCATGAGAAGTAACAGCGGCCCCAGCGCAAAAGGTAACGAAGTGTTGCGTCTGCTGAAGAGGTGGAAGTAAGCATTGCTTGTTGTCAACTGTACCAGGCTAAAGCCGGTAAGCCCCGCCCCCACCCAATGCACGTGGCCAATCATACCAGGCTTAAGCCGGCGAGCCACGCCCCCTGCGCCGACCCAATGCTATGTAATTCACTGCAATGCAATTGGTTTTTTGCCCTTAGTGGGAGTTGAACCCAGGACCCCAGCGCTGCAAGTCTAGTGCTAACCACTGAACCACCGTGCTGCCTCTACTCCAATGCAATTTAAATGAGGGCATGTTTAAAAAAACAAGTGGCGGTGCTATGTTATGAAAAGTAGCAGCCGCTTCAGCGCCAAAGGAAATGATGGGTTGCGTCTGCTGAAAAGGTGACAGTAAGCATTGCATGTTGCCATAGTTGCACACTGTACCTGGCATGACGCGGTAAGCCCCGCCCCCATGGCGGTAAGCCCCGCCCCCGGCACCGACGCTACGCAATGCACTGTGTGTTGCCGACTGTACCGGGCTTAAGCCGGTAAGCCCCGCCCCATTGCGGTAAGCCCCGCCCCCGGCACCGACGCTATGCAATGCACTGCATGTTTCCATCTGTACCGGGCTTAAGCCGGTAAGCCCCGCCCCATCGCGGTAAGCCCCGCCCCCGGCACCGACGCTACGCAATGCACTGCAAGTTGCCGACTGTACCGGGCTTAAGCCGGTAAGCCCCGCCCCCGGCACCGACGCTATGCAATGCACTGCAAGTTGCCGACTGTACCGGGCTTAAGCCGGTAAGCCCCGCCCCCGGCACCGACGCTATGCAATGCACTGCAAGTTGCCGACTGTACCGGGCTTAAGCCGGTAAGCCCCGCCCCATCGCGGTAAGCCCCGCCCCCCGGCACCGACGCTACGCACTGCACTGCAAATTGCCGACTGTACCGGGCTTAAGCCGGTAAGCCCCGCCCCATCGCGGTAAGCCCCGCCCCCGGCACCGACGCTATGCAATGCACTGCATGTTTCCTTCTGTACCGGGCTTAAGCCGGTAAGCCCCGCCCCATCGCGGTAAGCCCCGCCCCCGGCACCGACGCTACGCAATGCACTGCAAGTTGCCGACTGTACCGGGCTTAAGCCGGTAAGCCCCGCCCCCGGCACCGACGCTATGCAATGCACTGCAAGTTGCCGACTGTACCGGGCTTAAGCCGGTAAGCCCCGCCCCCGGCACCGACGCTATGCAATGCACTGCAAGTTGCCGACTGTACCGGGCTTAAGCCGGTAAGCCCCGCCCCATCGCGGTAAGCCCCGCCCCCCGGCACCGACGCTACGCAACGCACTGCAAATTGCCGACTGTACCGGGCTTAAGCCGGTAAGCCCCGCCCCCATCGCGGTAAGCCCCGCCCCCGGCACCGACGCTATGCAATGCACTGCAAGTTGCAGACTGTACCGGGCTTAAGCCGGTAAGCCACGCCCCCATCGCGCGGGCATGTTCAATAAAACAAATGGCGGTGCTATGCCATGAGAAGTAACAGCGGCCCCCAGCGCAAAAGGTAACGAAGTGTTGCGTCTGCTGAAGAGGTGGCAGTAAGCATCGCGTGTTGTCAACTGTACCAGGCTAAAGCCGGTAAGCCCCGCCCCCCACCCAATGCACGTGGCCAATCATACCAGGCTTAAGCCGGCGAGCCACGCCCCCTGCGCCGACCCAATGCTATGTAATTCACTGCAATGCAATTGGTTTTTTGCCCTTAGTGGGAGTTGAACCCAGGACCCCAGCGCTGCAAGGCTACTGTGCTAACCACTGAACCACCGTGCTGCCTCTACTCCAATGCAATTTAAATGAGGGCATGTTTAAAAAAACAAGTGGCGGTGCTATGTTATGAAAAGTAGCAGCCGCTTCAGCGCCAAAGGAAATGATGGGTTGCGTCTGCTGAAAAGGTGACAGTAAGCATTGCATGTTGCCATAGTTGCACACTGTACCTGGCATGACGCGGTAAGCCCCGCCCCCATGGCGGTAAGCCCCGCCCCCGGCACCGACGCTACGCAATGCAGTGTGTGTTGCCTACTGTACAGGGCTTAAGCCGGTAAGCCCCGCCCCATCGCGGTAAGCCCCGCCCCCGGCACCGACGCTATGCAATGCACTGCATGTTTCCATCTGTACCGGGCTTAAGCCGGTAAGCCCCGCCCCCATCGCGGTAAGCCCCGCCCCCGGCACCGACGCTACGCAATGCACTGCAAGTTGCCGACTGTACCGGGCTTAAGCCGGTAAGCCCCGCCCCCGGCACCGACGCTATGCAATGCACTGCAAGTTGCCGACTGTACCGGGCTTAAGCCGGTAAGCCCCGCCCCCGGCACCGACGCTATGCAATGCACTGCAAGTTGCCGACTGTACCGGGCTTAAGCCGGTAAGCCCCGCCCCATCGCGGTAAGCCCCGCCCCCCGGCACCGACGCTACGCACTGCACTGCAAATTGCCGACTGTACCGGGCTTAAGCCGGTAAGCCCCGCCCCCATCGCGGTAAGCCCCGCCCCCCGCACCGACGCTATGCAATGCACTGCAAGTTGCCGACTGTACCGGGCTTAAGCCGGTAAGCCACGCCCCCATCGCGCGGGCATGTTCAATAAAACAAATGGCGGTGCTATGCCATGAGAAGTAACAGCGGCCCCAGCGCAAAAGGTAACGAAGTGTTGCGTCTGCTGAAGAGGTGGCAGTAAGCATTGCGTGTTGTCAACTGTACCAGGCTAAAGCCGGTAAGCCCCGCCCCCACCCAATGCACGTGGCCAATCATACCAGGCTTAAGCCGGCGAGCCACGCCCCCTGCGCCGACCCAATGCTATGTAATTCACTGCAATGCAATTGATTTTTTGCCCTTAGTGGGAGTTGAACCCAGGACCCCAGCGCTGCAAGGCTACTGTGCTAACCACTGAACCACCGTGCTGCCTCTACTCCAATGCAATTTAAATGAGGGCATGTTTAAAAAAACAAGTGGCGGTGCTATGTTATGAAAAGTAGCAGCCGCTTCAGCGCCAAAGGAAATGATGGGTTGCGTCTGCTGAAAAGGTGACAGTAAACATTGCATGTTGCCATAGTTGCACACTGTACCTGGCATGACGCGATAAGCCCCGCCCCCATGGCGGTAAGCCCCGCCCCCGGCACCGACGCTACGCAATGCACTGTGTGTTGCCGACTGTACCGGGCTTAAGCCGGTAAGCCCCGCCCCATCGCGGTAAGCCCCGCCCCCCGGCACCGACGCAACGCAACGCACTGCAAATTGCCGACTGTACCGGGCTTAAGCCGGTAAGCCCCGCCCCCATCGCGGTAAGCCCCGCCCCCGGCACCGACGCTATGCAATGCACTGCAAGTTGCCGACTGTACCGGGCTTAAGCCGGTAAGCCCCGCCCCCGGCACCGACGCTATGCAATGCACTGCAAGTTGCCGACTGTACCGGGCTTAAGCCGGTAAGCCCCGCCCCCGGCACCGACGCTATGCAATGCACTGCAAGTTGCCGACTGTACCGGGCTTAAGCCGGTAAGCCCCGCCCCATCGCGGTAAGCCCCGCCCCCCGGCACCGACGCTACGCACTGCACTGCAAATTGCCGACTGTACCGGGCTTAAGCCGGTAAGCCCCGCCCCCATCGCGGTAAGCCCCGCCCCCGGCACCGACGCTATGCAATGCACTGCAAGTTGCCGACTGTACCGGGCTTAAGCCGGTAAGCCACGCCCCCATCGCGCGGGCATGTTCAATAAAACAAATGGCGGTGCTATGCCATGAGAAGTAACAGCGGCCCCAGCGCAAAAGGTACCGAAGTGTTGCGTCTGCTGAAGAGGTGGCAGTAAGCATTGCGTGTTGTCAACTGTACCAGGCTAAAGCCGGTAAGCCCCGCCCCCACCCAATGCACGTGGCCAATCATACCAGGCTTAAGCCGGCGAGCCACGCCCCCTGCGCCGACCCAATGCTATGTAATTCACTGCAATGCAATTGATTTTTTGCCCTTAGTGGGAGTTGAACCCAGGACCCCAGCGCTGCAAGGCTACTGTGCTAACCACTGAGCCACCGTGCTGCCTCTACTCCAATGCAATTTAAATGAGGGCATGTTTAAAAAAACAAGTGGCGGTGCTATGTTATGAAAGTAGCAGCCGCTTCAGCGCCAAAGGAAATGATGGGTTGCGTCTGCTGAAAAGGTGACAGTAAACATTGCATGTTGCCATAGTTGCACACTGTACCTGGCATGACGCGATAAGCCCCGCCCCCATGGCGGTAAGCCCCGCCCCCGGCACCGACGCTACGCAATGCACTGTGTGTTGCCGACTGTACCGGGCTTAAGCCGGTAAGCCCCGCCCCATCGCGGTAAGCCCCGCCCCCCGGCACCGACGCTACGCAACGCACTGCAAATTGCCGACTGTACCGGGCTTAAGCCGGTAAGCCCCGCCCCCATCGCGGTAAGCCCCGCCCCCGGCACCGACGCTATGCAATGCACTGCAAGTTGCCGACTGTACCGGGCTTAAGCCGGTAAGCCCCGCCCCCGGCACCGACGCTATGCAATGCACTGCAAGTTGCCGACTGTACCGGGCTTAAGCCGGTAAGCCCCGCCCCCGGCACCGACGCTATGCAATGCACTGCAAGTTGCCGACTGTACCGGGCTTAAGCCGGTAAGCCCCGCCCCCTCGCGGTAAGCCCCGCCCCCCGGCACCGACGCTACGCAACGCACTGCAAATTGCCGACTGTACCGGGCTTAAGCCGGTAAGCCCCGCCCCCATCGCGGTAAGCCCCGCCCCCGGCACCGACGCTATGCAATGCACTGCAAGTTGCCGACTGTACCGGGCTTAAGCCGGTAAGCCACGCCCCCATCGCGCGGGCATGTTCAATAAAACAAATGGCGGTGCTATGCCATGAGAAGTAACAGCGGCCCCAGCGCAAAAGGTAACGAAGTGTTGCGTCTGCTGAAGAGGTGGCAGTAAGCATCGCGTGTTGTCAACTGTACCAGGCTAAAGCCGGTAAGCCCCGCCCCCACCCAATGCACGTGGCCAATCATACCAGGCTTAAGCCGGCGAGCCACGCCCCCTGCGCCGACCCAATGCTATGTAATTTACTGCAATGCAATTGGTTTTTTGCCCTTAGTGGGAGTTGAACCCAGGACCCCAGCGCTGCAAGGCTACTGTGCTAACCACTGAACCACCGTGCTGCCTCTACTCCAATGCAATTTAAATGAGGGCATGTTTAAAAAAACAAGTGGCGGTGCTATGTTATGAAAAGTAGCAGCCGCTTCAGCGCCAAAGGAAATGATGGGTTGCGTCTGCTGAAAAGGTGACAGTAAGCATTGCATGTTGCCATAGTTGCACACTGTACCTGGCATGACGCGGTAAGCCCCGCCCCCATGGCGGTAAGCCCCGCCCCCGGCACCGACGCTACGCAATGCACTGTGTGTTGCCTACTGTACAGGGCTTAAGCCGGTAAGCCCCGCCCCATCGCGGTAAGCCCCGCCCCCGGCACCGACGCTATGCAATGCACTGCAAGTTTCCATCTGTACCGGGCTTAAGCCGGTAAGCCCCGCCCCCATCGCGGTAAGCCCCGCCCCCGGCACCGACGCTACGCAATGCACTGCAAGTTGCCGACTGTACCGGGCTTAAGCCGGTAAGCCCCGCCCCCGGCACCGACGCTATGCAATGCACTGCAAGTTGCCGACTGTACCGGGCTTAAGCCGGTAAGCCCCGCCCCCGGCACCGACGCTATGCAATGCACTGCAAGTTGCCGACTGTACCGGGCTTAAGCCGGTAAGCCCCGCCCCATCGCGGTAAGCCCCGCCCCCCGGCACCGACGCTACGCACTGCACTGCAAGTTGCCGACTGTACCGGGCTTAAGCCGGTAAGCCCCGCCCCCATGGCGGTAAGCCCCGCCCCCGGCACCGACGCTATGCAATGCACTGCAAGTTGCCGACTGTACCGGGCTTAAGCCGGTAAGCCACGCCCCCATCGCGCGGGCATGTTCAATAAAACAAATGGCGGTGCTATGCCATGAGAAGTAACAGCGGCCCCAGCGCAAAAGGTAACGAAGTGTTGCGTCTGCTGAAGAGGTGGCAGTAAGCATCGCGTGTTGTCAACTGTACCAGGCTAAAGCCGGTAAGCCCCGCCCCCACCCAATGCACGTGGCCAAACATACCAGGCTTAAGCCGGCGAGCCACGCCCCCTGCGCCGACCCAATGCTATGTAATTCACTGCAATGCAATTGGTTTTTTGCCCTTAGTGGGAGTTAGCCCAGGACCCCAGCGCTGCAAGGCTACTGTGCTAACCACTGAACCACCGTGCTGCCTCTACTCCAATGCAATTTAAATGAGGGCATGTTTAAAAAAACAAGTGGCGGTGCTATGTTATGAAAAGTAGCAGCCGCTTCAGCGCCAAAGGAAATGATGGGTTGCGTCTGCTGAAAAGGTGACAGTAAGCATTGCATGTTGCCATAGTTGCACACTGTACCTGGCATGACGCGGTAAGCCCCGCCCCCATGGCGGTAAGCCCCGCCCCCGGCACCGACGCTACGCAATGCACTGTGTGTTGCCTACTGTACAGGGCTTAAGCCGGTAAGCCCCGCCCCATCGCGGTAAGCCCCGCCCCCGGCACCGACGCTATGCAATGCACTGCATGTTTCCATCTGTACCGGGCTTAAGCCGGTAAGCCCCCCCCCCATCGCGGTAAGCCCCGCCCCCGGCACCGACGCTACGCAATGCACTGCAAGTTGCCGACTGTACCGGGCTTAAGCCGGTAAGCCCCGCCCCCGGCACCGACGCTATGCAATGCACTGCAAGTTGCCGACTGTACCGGGCTTAAGCCGGTAAGCCCCGCCCCCGGCACCGACGCTATGCAATGCACTGCAAGTTGCCGACTGTACCGGGCTTAAGCCGGTAAGCCCCGCCCCATCGCGGTAAGCCCCGCCCCCCGGCACCGACGCTACGCACTGCACTGCAAATTGCCGACTGTACCGGGCTTAAGCCGGTAAGCCCCGCCCCCATCGCGGTACGCCCCGCCCCCGGCACCGACGCTATGCAATGCACTGCAAGTTGCCGACTGTACCGGGCTTAAGCCGGTAAGCCACGCCCCCATCGCGCGGGCATGTTCAATAAAACAAATGGCGGTGCTATGCCATGAGAAGTAACAGCGGCCCCAGCGCAAAAGGTAACGAAGTGTTGCGTCTGCTGAAGAGGTGGAAGTAAGCATTGCGTGTTGTCAACTGTACCAGGCTAAAGCCGGTAAGCCCCGCCCCCACCCAATGCACGTGGCCAATCATACCAGGCTTAAGCCGGCGAGCCACGCCCCCTGCGCCGACCCAATGCTATGTAATTCACTGCAATGCAATTGGTTTTTTGCCCTTAGTGGGAGTTGAACCCAGGACCCCAGCGCTGCAAGGCTACTGTGCTAACCACTGAACCACCGTGCTGCCTCTACTCCAATGCAATTTAAATGAGGGCATGTTTAAAAAAACAAGTGGCGGTGCTATGTTATGAAAAGTAGCAGCCGCTTCAGCGCCAAAGGAAATGATGGGTTGCGTCTGCTGAAAAGGTGACAGTAAGCATTGCATGTTGCCATAGTTGCACACTGTACCTGGCATGACGCGGTAAGCCCCGCCCCCATGGCGGTAAGCCCCGCCCCCGGCACCGACGCTAAGCAATGCACTGGGTGTTGCCGACTGTACAGGGCTTAAGCCGGTAAGCCCCGCCCCATTGCGGTAAGCCCCGCCCCCGGCACCGACGCTATGCAATGCACTGCATGTTTCCATCTGTACCGGGCTTAAGCCGGTAAGCCCCGCCCCATCGCGGTAAGCCCCGCCCCCGGCACCGACGCTACGCAATGCACTGCAAGTTGCCGACTGTACCGGGCTTAAGCCGGTAAGCCCCGCCCCCGGCACCGACGCTATGCAATGCACTGCAAGTTGCCGACTGTACCGGGCTTAAGCCGGTAAGCCCCGCCCCCGGCACCGACGCTATGCAATGCACTGCAAGTTGCCGACTGTACCGGGCTTAAGCCGGTAAGCCCCGCCCCATCGCGGTAAGCCCCGCCCCCCGGCACCGACGCTACGCACTGCACTGCAAATTGCCGACTGTACCGGGCTTAAGCCGGTAAGCCCCGCCCCATCGCGGTAAGCCCCGCCCCCGGCACCGACGCTATGCAATGCACTGCATGTTTCCATCTGTACCGGGCTTAAGCCGGTAAGCCCCGCCCCATCGCGGTAAGCCCCGCCCCCCGCACCGACGCTACGCAATGCACTGCAAGTTGCCGACTGTACCGGGCTTAAGCCGGTAAGCCCCGCCCCCGGCACCGACGCTATGCAATGCACTGCAAGTTGCCGACTGTACCGGGCTTAAGCCGGTAAGCCCCGCCCCCGGCACCGACGCTATGCAATGCACTGCAAGTTGCCGACTGTACCGGGCTTAAGCCGGTAAGCCCCGCCCCATCGCGGTAAGCCCCGCCCCCCGGCACCGACGCTACGCAACGCACTGCAAATTGCCGACTGTACCGGGCTTAAGCCGGTAAGCCCCGCCCCCATCGCGGTAAGCCCCGCCCCCGGCACCGACGCTATGCAATGCACTGCAAGTTGCAGACTGTACCGGGCTTAAGCCGGTAAGCCACGCCCCCATCGCGCGGGCATGTTCAATAAAACAAATGGCGGTGCTATGCCATGAGAAGTAACAGCGGCCCCAGCGCAAAAGGTAACGAAGTGTTGCGTCTGCTGAAGAGGTGGCAGTAAGCATCGCGTGTTGTCAACTGTACCAGGCTAAAGCCGGTAAGCCCCGCCCCCACCCAATGCACGTGGCCAATCATACCAGGCTTAAGCCGGCGAGCCACGCCCCCTGCGCCGACCCAATGCTATGTAATTCACTGCAATGCAATTGGTTTTTTGCCCTTAGTGGGAGTTGAACCCAGGACCCCAGCGCTGCAAGGCTACTGTGCTAACCACTGAACCACCGTGCTGCCTCTACTCCAATGCAATTTAAATGAGGGCATGTTTAAAAAAACAAGTGGCGGTGCTATGTTATGAAAAGTAGCAGCCGCTTCAGCGCCAAAGGAAATGATGGGTTGCGTCTGCTGAAAAGGTGACAGTAAGCATTGCATGTTGCCATAGTTGCACACTGTACCTGGCATGACGCGGTAAGCCCCGCCCCCATGGCGGTAAGCCCCGCCCCCGGCACCGACGCTACGCAATGCAGTGTGTGTTGCCTACTGTACCGGGCTTAAGCCGGTAAGCCCCGCCCCATCGCGGTAAGCCCCGCCCCCGGCACCGACGCTATGCAATGCACTGCATGTTTCCATCTGTACCGGGCTTAAGCCGGTAAGCCCCGCCCCCATCGCGGTAAGCCCCGCCCCCGGCACCGACGCTACGCAATGCACTGCAAGTTGCCGACTGTACCGGGCTTAAGCCGGTAAGCCCCGCCCCCGGCACCGACGCTATGCAATGCACTGCAAGTTGCCGACTGTACCGGGCTTAAGCCGGTAAGCCCCGCCCCCGGCACCGACGCTATGCAATGCACTGCAAGTTGCCGACTGTACCGGGCTTAAGCCGGTAAGCCCCGCCCCATCGCGGTAAGCCCCGCCCCCCGGCACCGACGCTACGCACTGCACTGCAAATTGCCGACTGTACCGGGCTTAAGCCGGTAAGCCCCGCCCCCATCGCGGTAAGCCCCGCCCCCGGCACCGACGCTATGCAATGCACTGCAAGTTGCCGACTGTACCGGGCTTAAGCCGGTAAGCCACGCCCCCATCGCGCGGGCATGTTCAATAAAACAAATGGCGGTGCTATGCCATGAGAAGTAACAGCGGCCCCAGCGCAAAAGGTAACGAAGTGTTGCGTCTGCTGAAGAGGTGGCAGTAAGCATTGCGTGTTGTCAACTGTACCAGGCTAAAGCCGGTAAGCCCCGCCCCCACCCAATGCACGTGGCCAATCATACCAGGCTTAAGCCGGCGAGCCACGCCCCCTGCGCCGACCCAATGCTATGTAATTCACTGCAATGCAATTGATTTTTTTCCCTTAGTGGGAGTTGAACCCAGGACCCCAGCGCTGCAAGGCTACTGTGCTAACCACTGAGCCACCGTGCTGCCTCTACTCCAATGCAATTTAAATGAGGGCATGTTTAAAAAAACAAGTGGCGGTGCTATGTTATGAAAAGTAGCAGCCGCTTCAGCGCCAAAGGAAATGATGGGTTGCGTCTGCTGAAAAGGTGACAGTAAACATTGCATGTTGCCATAGTTGCACACTGTACCTGGCATGACGCGATAAGCCCCGCCCCCATGGCGGTAAGCCCCGCCCCCGGCACCGACGCTACGCAATGCACTGTGTGTTGCCGACTGTACCGGGCTTAAGCCGGTAAGCCCCGCCCCATCGCGGTAAGCCCCGCCCCCCGGCACCGACGCTACGCAATGCACTGCAAATTGCCGACTGTACCGGGCTTAAGCCGGTAAGCCCCGCCCCCATCGCGGTAAGCCCCGCCCCCGGCACCGACGCTATGCAATGCACTGCAAGTTGCCGACTGTACCGGGCTTAAGCCGGTAAGCCCCGCCCCCGGCACCGACGCTATGCAATGCACTGCAAGTTGCCGACTGTACCGGGCTTAAGCCGGTAAGCCCCGCCCCCGGCACCGACGCTATGCAATGCACTGCAAGTTGCCGACTGTACCGGGCTTAAGCCGGTAAGCCCCGCCCCATCGCGGTAAGCCCCGCCCCCCGGCACCGACGCTACGCAACGCACTGCAAGTTGCCGACTGTACCGGGCTTAAGCCGGTAAGCCCCGCCCCCATGGCGGTAAGCCCCGCCCCCGGCACCGACGCTACGCAATGCACTGCTTGTTGCCGACTGTACCGGGCTTAAGCCGGTAAGCCACGCCCCCATCGCGCGGGCATGTTCAATAAAACAAATGGCGGTGCTATGCCATGAGAAGTAACAGCGGCCCCAGCGCAAAAGGTAACGAAGTGTTGCGTCTGCTGAAGAGGTGGCAGTAAGCATCGCGTGTTGTCATCTGTACCAGGCTAAAGCCGGTAAGCCCCGCCCCCACCCAATGCACGTGGCCAATCATACCAGGCTTAAGCCGGCGAGCCACGCCCCCTGCGCCGACCCAATGCTATGTAATTTACTGCAATGCAATTGGTTTTTTGCCCTTAGTGGGAGTTGAACCCAGGACCCCAGCGCTGCAAGGCTACTGTGCTAACCACTGAACCACCGTGCTGCCTCTACTCCAATGCAATTTAAATGAGGGCATGTTTAAAAAAACAAGTGGCGGTGCTATGTTATGAAAAGTAGCAGCCGCTTCAGCGCCAAAGGAAATGATGGGTTGCGTCTGCTGAAAAGGTGACAGTAAGCATTGCATGTTGCCATAGTTGCACACTGTACCTGGCATGACGCGGTAAGCCCCGCCCCCATGGCGGTAAGCCCCGCCCCCGGCACCGACGCTACGCAATGCACTGTGTGTTGCCTACTGTACAGGGCTTAAGCCGGTAAGCCCCGCCCCATCGCGGTAAGCCCCGCCCCCGGCACCGACGCTATGCAATGCACTGCATGTTTCCATCTGTACCGGGCTTAAGCCGGTAAGCCCCGCCCCCATCGCGGTAAGCCCCGCCCCCGGCACCGACGCTACGCAATGCACTGCAAGTTGCCGACTGTACCGGGCTTAAGCCGGTAAGCCCCGCCCCCGGCACCGACGCTATGCAATGCACTGCAAGTTGCCGACTGTACCGGGCTTAAGCCGGTAAGCCCCGCCCCCGGCACCGACGCTATGCAATGCACTGCAAGTTGCCGACTGTACCGGGCTTAAGCCGGTAAGCCCCGCCCCATCGCGGTAAGCCCCGCCCCCCGGCACCGACGCTACGCACTGCACTGCAAATTGCCGACTGTACCGGGCTTAAGCCGGTAAGCCCCGCCCCCATCGCGGTAAGCCCCGCCCCCGGCACCGACGCTATGCAATGCACTGCAAGTTGCCCACTGTACCGGGCTTAAGCCGGTAAGCCACGCCCCCATCGCGCGGGCATGTTCAATAAAACAAATGGCGGTGCTATGCCATGAGAAGTAACAGCGGCCCCAGCGCAAAAGGTAACGAAGTGTTGCGTCTGCTGAAGAGGTGGCAGTAAGCATTGCGTGTTGTCAACTGTACCAGGCTAAAGCCGGTAAGCCCCGCCCCCACCCAATGCACGTGGCCAATCATACCAGGCTTAAGCCGGCGAGCCACGCCCCCTGCGCCGACCCAATGCTATGTAATTCACTGCAATGCAATTGATTTTTTGCCCTTAGTGGGAGTTGAACCCAGGACCCCAGCGCTGCAAGGCTACTAACCACTGAGCCACCGTGCTGCCTCTACTCCAATGCAATTTAAATGAGGGCATGTTTAAAAAAACAAGTGGCGGTGCTATGTTATGAAAAGTAGCAGCCGCTTCAGCGCCAAAGGAAATGATGGGTTGCGTCTGCTGAAAAGGTGACAGTAAACATTGCATGTTGCCATAGTTGCACACTGTACCTGGCATGACGCGATAAGCCCCGCCCCCATGGCGGTAAGCCCCGCCCCCGGCACCGACGCTACGCAATGCACTGTGTGTTGCCGACTGTACCGGGCTTAAGCCGGTAAGCCCCGCCCCATCGCGGTAAGCCCCGCCCCCCGGCACCGACGCTACGCAACGCACTGCAAATTGCCGACTGTACCGGGCTTAAGCCGGTAAGCCCCGCCCCCATCGCGGTAAGCCCCGCCCCCGGCACCGACGCTATGCAATGCACTGCAAGTTGCCGACTGTACCGGGCTTAAGCCGGTAAGCCACGCCCCCATCGCGCGGGCATGTTCAATAAAACAAATGGCGGTGCTATGCCATGAGAAGTAACAGCGGCCCCAGCGCAAAAGGTAACGAAGTGTTGCGTCTGCTGAAGAGGTGGAAGTAAGCATTGCGTGTTGTCAACTGTACCAGGCTAAAGCCGGTAAGCCCCGCCCCCACCCAATGCACGTGGCCAATCATACCAGGCTTAAGCCGGCGAGCCACGCCCCCTGCGCCGATCCAATGCTATGTAATTCACTGCAATGCAATTGGTTTTTTGCCCTTAGTGGGAGTTGAACCCAGGACCCCAGCGCTGCAAGGCTACTGTGCTAACCACTGAACCACCGTGCTGCCTCTACTCCAATGCAATTTAAATGAGGGCATGTTTAAAAAAACAAGTGGCGGTGCTATGTTATGAAAAGTAGCAGCCGCTTCAGCGCCAAAGGAAATGATGGGTTGCGTCTGCTGAAAAGGTGACAGTAAGCATTGCATGTTGCCATAGTTGCACACTGTACCTGGCATGACGCGGTAAGCCCCGCCCCCATGGCGGTAAGCCCCGCCCCCGGCACCGACGCTACGCAATGCACTGTGTGTTGCCGACTGTACAGGGCTTAAGCCGGTAAGCCCCGCCCCATTGCGGTAAGCCCCGCCCCCGGCACCGACGCTATGCAATGCACTGCATGTTTCCATCTGTACCGGGCTTAAGCCGGTAAGCCCCGCCCCATCGCGGTAAGCCCCGCCCCCGGCACCGACGCTACGCAATGCACTGCAAGTTGCCGACTGTACCGGGCTTAAGCCGGTAAGCCCCGCCCCCGGCACCGACGCTATGCAATGCACTGCAAGTTGCCGACTGTACCGGGCTTAAGCCGGTAAGCCCCGCCCCCGGCACCGACGCTATGCAATGCACTGCAAGTTGCCGACTGTACCGGGCTTAAGCCGGTAAGCCCCGCCCCATCGCGGTAAGCCCCGCCCCCCGGCACCGACGCTACGCACTGCACTGCAAATTGCCGACTGTACCGGGCTTAAGCCGGTAAGCCCCGCCCCATCGCGGTAAGCCCCGCCCCCGGCACCGACGCTATGCAATGCACTGCATGTTTCCATCTGTACCGGGCTTAAGCCGGTAAGCCCCGCCCCATCGCGGTAAGCCCCGCCCCCGGCACCGACGCTACGCAATGCACTGCAAGTTGCCGACTGTACCGGGCTTAAGCCGGTAAGCCCCGCCCCCGGCACCGACGCTATGCAATGCACTGCAAGTTGCCGACTGTACCGGGCTTAAGCCGGTAAGCCCCGCCCCCGGCACCGACGCTATGCAATGCACTGCAAGTTGCCGACTGTACCGGGCTTAAGCCGGTAAGCCCCGCCCCATCGCGGTAAGCCCCGCCCCCCGGCACCGACGCTACGCAACGCACTGCAAATTGCCGACTGTACCGGGCTTAAGCCGGTAAGCCCCGCCCCCATCGCGGTAAGCCCCGCCCCCGGCACCGACGCTATGCAATGCACTGCAAGTTGCCGACTGTACCGGGCTTAAGCCGGTAAGCCACGCCCCCATCGCGCGGGCATGTTCAATAAAACAAATGGCGGTGCTATGCCATGAGAAGTAACAGCGGCCCCAGCGCAAACGGTAACGAAGTGTTGCGTCTGCTGAAGAGGTGGCAGTAAGCATCGCGTGTTGTCAACTGTACCAGGCTAAAGCCGGTAAGCCCCGCCCCCACCCAATGCACGTGGCCAATCATACCAGGCTTAAGCCGGCGAGCCACGCCCCCTGCGCCGACCCAATGCTATGTAATTCACTGCAATGCAATTGGTTTTTTGCCCTTAGTGGGAGTTGAACCCAGGACCCCAGCGCTGCAAGGCTACTGTGCTAACCACTGAACCACCGTGCTGCCTCTACTCCAATGCAATTTAAATGAGGGCATGTTTAAAAAAACAAGTGGCGGTGCTATGTTATGAAAAGTAGCAGCCGCTTCAGCGCCAAAGGAAATGATGGGTTGCGTCTGCTGAAAAGGTGACAGTAAGCATTGCATGTTGCCATAGTTGCACACTGTACCTGGCATGACGCGGTAAGCCCCGCCCCCATGGCGGTAAGCCCCGCCCCCGGCACCGACGCTACGCAATGCACTGTGTGTTGCCTACTGTACAGGGCTTAAGCCGGTAAGCCCCGCCCCATCGCGGTAAGCCCCGCCCCCGGCACCGACGCTATGCAATGCACTGCATGTTTCCATCTGTACCGGGCTTAAGCCGGTAAGCCCCGCCCCCATCGCGGTAAGCCCCGCCCCCGGCACCGACGCTACGCAATGCACTGCAAGTTGCCGACTGTACCGGGCTTAAGCCGGTAAGCCCCGCCCCCGGCACCGACGCTATGCAATGCACTGCAAGTTGCCGACTGTACCGGGCTTAAGCCGGTAAGCCCCGCCCCCGGCACCGACGCTATGCAATGCACTGCAAGTTGCCGACTGTACCGGGCTTAAGCCGGTAAGCCCCGCCCCATCGCGGTAAGCCCCGCCCCCCGGCACCGACGCTACGCACTGCACTGCAAATTGCCGACTGTACCGGGCTTAAGCCGGTAAGCCCCGCCCCCATCGCGGTAAGCCCCGCCCCCGGCACCGACGCTATGCAATGCACTGCAAGTTGCCGACTGTACCGGGCTTAAGCCGGTAAGCCACGCCCCCATCGCGCGGGCATGTTCAATAAAACAAATGGCGGTGCTATGCCATGAGAAGTAACAGCGGCCCCAGCGCAAAAGGTAACGAAGTGTTGCGTCTGCTGAAAAGGTGATAGTAAACATTGCATGTTGCCATAGTTGCACACTGTACCTGGCATGACGCGATAAGCCCCGCCCCCATGGCGGTAAGCCCCGCCCCCGGCACCGACGCTACGCAATGCACTGTGTGTTGCCGACTGTACCGGGCTTAAGCCGGTAAGCCCCGCCCCATCGCGGTAAGCCCCGCCCCCCGGCACCGACGCTACGCAACGCACTGCAAATTGCCGACTGTACCGGGCTTAAGCCGGTAAGCCCCGCCCCCATCGCGGTAAGCCCCGCCCCCGGCACCGACGCTATGCAATGCACTGCAAGTTGCCGACTGTACCGGGCTTAAGCCGGTAAGCCACGCCCCCATCGCGCGGGCATGTTCAATAAAACAAATGGCGGTGCTATGCCATGAGAAGTAACAGCGGCCCCAGCGCAAAAGGTAACGAAGTGTTGCGTCTGCTGAAGAGGTGGAAGTAAGCATTGCGTGTTGTCAACTGTACCAGGCTAAAGCCGGTAAGCCCCGCCCCCACCCAATGCACGTGGCCAATCATACCAGGCTTAAGCCGGCGAGCCACGCCCCCTGCGCCGACCCAATGCTATGTAATTCACTGCAATGCAATTGGTTTTTTGCCCTTAGTGGGAGTTGAACCCAGGACCCCAGCGCTGCAAGGCTACTGTGCTAACCACTGAACCACCGTGCTGCCTCTACTCCAATGCAATTTAAATGAGGGCATGTTTAAAAAAACAACTGGCGGTGCTATGTTATGAAAAGTAGCAGCCGCTTCAGCGCCAAAGGAAATGATGGGTTGCGTCTGCTGAAAAGGTGACAGTAAGCATTGCATGTTGCCATAGTTGCACACTGTACCTGGCATGACGCGGTAAGCCCCGCCCCCATGGCGGTAAGCCCCGCCCCCGGCACCGACGCTACGCAATGCACTGTGTGTTGCCGACTGTACAGGGCTTAAGCCGGTAAGCCCCGCCCCATTGCGGTAAGCCCCGCCCCCGGCACCGACGCTATGCAATGCACTGCATGTTTCCATCTGTACCGGGCTTAAGCCGGTACGCCCCGCCCCATCGCGGTAAGCCCCGCCCCCGGCACCGACGCTACGCAATGCACTGCAAGTTGCCGACTGTACCGGGCTTAAGCCGGTAAGCCCCGCCCCCGGC
This sequence comes from Dendropsophus ebraccatus, assembly GCF_027789765.1. Lineage (NCBI taxonomy): Eukaryota > Metazoa > Chordata > Amphibia > Anura > Hylidae > Dendropsophus > Dendropsophus ebraccatus. Next base: position 24,930 of record NW_027209272.1, read on the forward strand.
ACCGACGCTATGCAATGCACTGCAAGTTGCCGACTGTACCGGGCTTAAGCCGGTAAGCCCCGCCCCCGGCACCGACGCTATGCAATGCACTGCAAGTTGCCGACTGTACCGGGCTTAAGCCTGTAAGCCCCGCCCCATCGCGGTAAGCCCCGCCCCCCGGCACCGACGCTACGCACTGCACTGCAAATTGCCGACTGTACCGGGCTTAAGCCGGTAAGCCCCGCCCCATCGCGGTAAGCCCCGCCCCCGGCACCGACGCTATGCAATGCACTGCATGTTTCCATCTGTACCGGGCTTAAGCCGGTAAGCCCCGCCCCATCGCGGTAAGCCCCGCCCCCGGCACCGACGCTACGCAATGCACTGCAAGTTGCCGACTGTACCGGGCTTAAGCCGGTAAGCCCCGCCCCCGGCACCGACGCTATGCAATGCACTGCAAGTTGCCGACTGTACCGGGCTTAAGCCGGTAAGCCCCGCCCCCGGCACCGACGCTATGCAATGCACTGCAAGTTGCCGACTGTACCGGGCTTAAGCCGGTAAGCCCCGCCCCATCGCGGTAAGCCCCGCCCCCCGGCACCGACGCTACGCAACGCACTGCAAATTGCCGACTGTACCGGGCTTAAGCCGGTAAGCCCCGCCCCCATCGCGGTAAGCCCCGCCCCCGGCACCGACGCTATGCAATGCACTGCAAGTTGCCGACTGTACCGGGCTTAAGCCGGTAAGCCACGCCCCCATCGCGCGGGCATGTTCAATAAAACAAATGGCGGTGCTATGCCATGAGAAGTAACAGCGGCCCCAGCGCAAAAGGTAACGAAGTGTTGCGTCTGCTGAAGAGGTGGCAGTAAGCATCGCGTGTTGTCAACTGTACCAGGCTAAAGCCGGTAAGCCCCGCCCCCACCCAATGCACGTGGCCAATCATACCAGGCTTAAGCCGGCGAGCCACGCCCCCTGCGCCGACCCAATGCTATGTAATTCACTGCAATGCAATTGGTTTTTTGCCCTTAGTGGGAGTTGAACCCAGGACCCCAGCGCTGCAAGGCTACTGTGCTAACCACTGAACCACCGTGCTGCCTCTACTCCAATGCAATTTAAATGAGGGCATGTTTAAAAAAACAAGTGGCGGTGCTATGTTATGAAAAGTAGCAGCCGCTTCAGCGCCAAAGGAAATGATGGGTTGCGTCTGCTGAAAAGGTGACAGTAAGCATTGCATGTTGCCATAGTTGCACACTGTACCTGGCATGACGCGGTAAGCCCCGCCCCCATGGCGGTAAGCCCCGCCCCCGGCACCGACGCTACGCAATGCAGTGTGTGTTGCCTACTGTACAGGGCTTAAGCCGGTAAGCCCCGCCCCATCGCGGTAAGCCCCGCCCCCGGCACCGACGCTATGCAATGCACTGCATGTTTCCATCTGTACCGGGCTTAAGCCGGTAAGCCCCGCCCCCATCGCGGTAAGCCCCGCCCCCGGCACCGACGCTACGCAATGCACTGCAAATTGCCGACTGTACCGGGCTTAAGCCGGTAAGCCCCGCCCCCGGCACCGACGCTATGCAATGCACTGCAAGTTGCCGACTGTACCGGGCTTAAGCCGGTAAGCCCCGCCCCCGGCACCGACGCTATGCAATGCACTGCAAGTTGCCGACTGTACCGGGCTTAAGCCGGTAAGCCCCGCCCCAACGCGGTAAGCCCCGCCCCCCGGCACCGACGCTACGCACTGCACTGCAAATTGCCGACTGTACCGGGCTTAAGCCGGTAAGCCCCGCCCCCATCGCGGTAAGCCCCGCCCCCGGCACCGACGCTATGCAATGCACTGCAAGTTGCCGACTGTACCGGGCTTAAGCCGGTAAGCCACGCCCCCATCGCGCGGGCATGTTCAATAAAACAAATGGCGGTGCTATGCCATGAGAAGTAACAGCGGCCCCAGCGCAAAAGGTAACGAAGTGTTGCGTCTGCTGAAGAGGTGGCAGTAAGCATTGCGTGTTGTCAACTGTACCAGGCTAAAGCCGGTAAGCCCCGCCCCCACCCAATGCACGTGGCCAATCATACCAGGCTTAAGCCGGCGAGCCACGCCCCCTGCGCCGACCCAATGCTATGTAATTCACTGCAATGCAATTGATTTTTTGCCCTTAGTGGGAGTTGAACCCAGGACCCCAGCGCTGCAAGGCTACTGTGCTAACCACTGAGCCACCGTGCTGCCTCTACTCCAATGCAATTTAAATGAGGGCATGTTTAAAAAAACAAGTGGCGGTGCTATGTTATGAAAAGTAGCAGCCGCTTCAGCGCCAAAGGAAATGATGGGTTGCGTCTGCTGAAAAGGTGACAGTAAACATTGCATGTTGCCATAGTTGCACACTGTACCTGGCATGACGCGATAAGCCCCGCCCCCATGGCGGTAAGCCCCGCCCCCGGCACCGACGCTACGCAATGCACTGTGTGTTGCCGACTGTACCGGGCTTAAGCCGGTAAGCCACGCCCCATCGCGGTAAGCCCCGCCCCCCGGCACCGACGCTACGCAACGCACTGCAAATTGCCGACTGTACCGGGCTTAAGCCGGTAAGCCCCGCCCCCATGGCGGTAAGCCCCGCCCCCGGCACCGACGCTATGCAATGCACTGCTAGTTGCCGACTGTACCGGGCTTAAGCCGGTAAGCCACGCCCCCATCGCGCGGGCATGTTCAATAAAACAAATGGCGGTGCTATGCCATGAGAAGTAACAGCGGCCCCAGCGCAAAAGGTAACGAAGTGTTGCGTCTGCTGAAGAGGTGGAAGTAAGCATTGCGTGTTGTCAACTGTACCAGGCTAAAGCCGGTAAGCCCCGCCCCCACCCAATGCACGTGGCCAATCATACCAGGCTTAAGCCGGCGAGCCACGCCCCCTGCGCCGACCCAATGCTATGTAATTCACTGCAATGCAATTGGTTTTTTGCCCTTAGTGGGAGTTGAACCCAGGACCCCAGCGCTGCAAGGCTACTGTGCTAACCACTGAACCACCGTGCTGCCTCTACTCCAATGCAATTTAAATGAGGGCATGTTTAAAAAAACAAGTGGCGGTGCTATGTTATGAAAAGTAGCAGCCGCTTCAGCGCCAAAGGAAATGATGGGTTGCGTCTGCTGAAAAGGTGACAGTAAGCATTGCATGTTGCCATAGTTGCACACTGTACCTGGCATGACGCGGTAAGCCCCGCCCCCATGGCGGTAAGCCCCGCCCCCGGCACCGACGCTACGCAATGCACTGTGTGTTGCCGACTGTACAGGGCTTAAGCCGGTAAGCCCCGCCCCATTGCGGTAAGCCCCGCCCCCGGCACCGACGCTATGCAAGGCACTGCAAGTTTCCATCTGTACCGGGCTTAAGCCGGTAAGCCCCGCCCCATCGCGGTAAGCCCCGCCCCCGGCACCGACGCTACGCAATGCACTGCAAGTTGCCGACTGTACCGGGCTTAAGCCGGTAAGCCCCGCCCCCGGCACCGACGCTATGCAATGCACTGCAAGTTGCCGACTGTACCGGGCTTAAGCCGGTAAGCCCCGCCCCCGGCACCGACGCTATGCAATGCACTGCAAGTTGCCGACTGTACCGGGCTTAAGCCGGTAAGCCCCGCCCCATCGCGGTAAGCCCCGCCCCCCGGCACCGACGCTACGCAACGCACTGCAAATTGCCGACTGTACCGGGCTTAAGCCGGTAAGCCCCGCCCCCATCGCGGTAAGCCCCGCCCCCGGCACCGACGCTATGCAATGCACTGCAAGTTGCCGACTGTACCGGGCTTAAGCCGGTAAGCCACGCCCCCATCGCGCGGGCATGTTCAATAAAACAAATGGCGGTGCTACGCCATGAGAAGTAACAGCGGCCCCAGCGCAAAAGGTAACGAAGTGTTGCGTCTGCTGAAGAGGTGGCAGTAAGCATTGCGTGTTGTCAACTGTACCAGGCTAAAGCCGGTAAGCCCCGCCCCCACCCAATGCACGTGGCCAATCATACCAGGCTTAAGCCGGCGAGCCACGCCCCCTGCGCCGACCCAATGCTATGTAATTCACTGCAATGCAATTGGTTTTTTGCCCTTAGTGGGAGTTGAACCCAGGACCCCAGCGCTGCAAGGCTACTGTGCTAATCACTGAACCACCGTGCTGCCTCTACTCCAATGCAATTTAAATGAGGGCATGTTTAAAAAAACAAGTGGCGGTGCTATGTTATGAAAAGTAGCAGCCGCTTCAGCGCCAAAGGAAATGATGGGTTGCGTCTGCTGAAGAGGTGACAGTAAGCATTGCATGTTACCATAGTTGCACACTGTACCTGGCATGACGCGGTAAGCCCCGCCCCCATGGCGGTAAGCCCCGCCCCCGGCACCGACAATACGCAATGCACTGTGTGTTGCCGACTGTACAGGGCTTAAGCCGGTAAGCCCCGCCCCATCGCGGTAAGCCCCGCCCCCGGCACCGACGCTATGCAATGCACTGCATGTTTCCATCTGTACCGGGCTTAAGCCGGTAAGCCCCGCCCCATCGCGGTAAGCCCCGCCCCCGGCACCGACGCTACGCAATGCACTGCAAGTTGCCGACTGTACCGGGCTTAAGCCGGTAAGCCCCGCCCCCGGCACAGACGCTATGCAATGCACTGCAAGTTGCCGACTGTACCGGGCTTAAGCCGGTAAGCCCCGCCCCCGGCACCGACGCTATGCAATGCACTGCAAGTTGCCCACTGTACCGGGCTTAAGCCGGTAAGCCCCGCCCCATCGCGGTAAGCCCCGCCCCCCGGCACCGACGCTACGCACTGCACTGCAAATTGCCGACTGTACCGGGCTTAAGCCGGTAAGCCCCGCCCCATCGCGGTAAGCCCCGCCCCCGGCACCGACGCTATGCAATGCACTGCATGTTTCCATCTGTACCGGGCTTAAGCCGGTAAGCCCCGCCCCATCGCGGTAAGCCCCGCCCCCGGCACCGACGCTACGCAATGCACTGCAAGTTGCCGACTGTACCGGGCTTAAGCCGGTAAGCCCCGCCCCCGGCACCGACGCTATGCAATGCACTGCAAGTTGCCGACTGTACCGGGCTTAAGCCGGTAAGCCCCGCCCCCGGCACCGACGCTATGCAATGCACTGCAAGTTGCCGACTGTACCGGGCTTAAGCCGGTAAGCCCCGCCCCCTCGCGGTAAGCCCCGCCCCCCGGCACCGACGCTACGCAACGCACTGCAAATTGCCGACTGTACCGGGCTTAAGCCGGTAAGCCCCGCCCCCATCGCGGTAAGCCCCGCCCCCGGCACCGACGCTATGCAATGCACTGCAAGTTGCCGACTGTACCGGGCTTAAGCCGGTAAGCCACGCCCCCATCGCGCGGGCATGTTCAATAAAACAAATGGCGGTGCTATGCCATGAGAAGTAACAGCGGCCCCAGCGCAAAAGGTAACGAAGTGTTGCGTCTGCTGAAGAGGTGGCAGTAAGCATCGCGTGTTGTCAACTGTACCAGGCTAAAGCCGGTAAGCCCCGCCCCCACCCAATGCACGTGGCCAATCATACCAGGCTTAAGCCGGCGAGCCACGCCCCCTGCGCCGACCCAATGCTATGTAATTCACTGCAATGCAATTGGTTTTTTGCCCTTAGTGGGAGTTGAACCCAGGACCCCAGCGCTGCAAGGCTACTGTGCTAACCACTGAACCACCGTGCTGCCTCTACTCCAATGCAATTTAAATGAGGGCATGTTTAAAAAAACAAGTGGCGGTGCTATGTTATGAAAAGTAGCAGCCGCTTCAGCGCCAAAGGAAATGATGGGTTGCGTCTGCTGAAAAGGTGACAGTAAGCATTGCATGTTGCCATAGTTGCACACTGTACCTGGCATGACGCGGTAAGCCCCGCCCCCATGGCGGTAAGCCCCGCCCCCGGCACCGACGCTACGCAATGCAGTGTGTGTTGCCTACTGTACAGGGCTTAAGCCGGTAAGCCCCGCCCCATCGCGGTAAGCCCCGCCCCCGGCACCGACGCTATGCAATGCACTGCATGTTTCCATCTGTACCGGGCTTAAGCCGGTAAGCCCCGCCCCCATCGCGGTAAGCCCCGCCCCCGGCACCGACGCTACGCAATGCACTGCAAGTTGCCGACGGTACCGGGCTTAAGCCGGTAAGCCCCGCCCCCGGCACCGACGCTATGCAATGCACTGCAAGTTGCCGACTGTACCGGGCTTAAGCCGGTAAGCCCCGCCCCCGGCACCGACGCTATGCAATGCACTGCAAGTTGCCGACTGTACCGGGCTTAAGCCGGTAAGCCCCGCCCCATCGCGGTAAGCCCCGCCCCCCGTTACCGACGCTACGCACTGCACTGCAAATTGCCGACTGTACCGGGCTTAAGCCGGTAAGCCCCGCCCCCATCGCGGTAAGCCCCGCCCCCGGCACCGACGCTATGCAATGCACTGCAAGTTGCCGACTGTACCGGGCTTAAGCCGGTAAGCCACGCCCCCATCGCGCGGGCATGTTCAATAAAACAAATGGCGGTGCTATGCCATGAGAAGTAACAGCGGCCCCAGCGCAAAAGGTAACGAAGTGTTGCGTCTGCTGAAGAGGTGGCAGTAAGCATTGCGTGTTGTCAACTGTACCAGGCTAAAGCCGGTAAGCCCCGCCCCCACCCAATGCACGTGGCCAATCATACCAGGCTTAAGCCGGCGAGCCACGCCCCCTGCGCCGACCCAATGCTATGTAATTCACTGCAATGCAATTGATTTTTTGCCCTTAGTGGGAGTTGAACCCAGGACCCCAGCGCTGCAAGGCTACTGTGCTAACCACTGAGCCACCGTGCTGCCTCTACTCCAATGCAATTTAAATGAGGGCATGTTTAAAAAAACAAGTGGCGGTGCTATGTTATGAAAAGTAGCAGCCGCTTCAGCGCCAAAGGAAATGATGGGTTGCGTCTGCTGAAAAGGTGACAGTAAACATTGCATGTTGCCATAGTTGCACACTGTACCTGGCATGACGCGATAAGCCCCGCCCCCATGGCGGTAAGCCCCGCCCCCGGCACCGACGCTACGCAATGCACTGTGTGTTGCCGACTGTACCGGGCTTACGCCGGTAAGCCCCGCCCCATCGCGGTAAGCCCCGCCCCCCGGCACCGACGCTACGCAACGCACTGCAAATTGCCGACTGTACCGGGCTTAAGCCGGTAAGCCCCGCCCCAATGGCGGTAAGCCCCGCCCCCGGCACCGACGCTATGCAATGCACTGCAAGTTGCCGACTGTACCGGGCTTAAGCCGGTAAGCCACGCCCCCATCGCGCGGGCATGTTCAATAAAACAAATGGCGGTGCTATGCCATGAGAAGTAACAGCGGCCCCAGCGCAAAAGGTAACGAAGTGTTGCGTCTGCTGAAGAGGTGGAAGTAAGCATTGCGTGTTGTCAACTGTACCAGGCTAAAGCCGGTAAGCCCCGCCCCCACCCAATGCACGTGGCCAATCATACCAGGCTTAAGCCGGCGAGCCACGCCCCCTGCGCCGACCCAATGCTATGTAATTCACTGCAATGCAATTGGTTTTTTGCCCTTAGTGGGAGTTGAACCCAGGACCCCAGCGCTGCAAGGCTACTGTGCTAACCACTGAACCACCGTGCTGCCTCTACTCCAATGCAATTTAAATGAGGGCATGTTTAAAAAAACAAGTGGCGGTGCTATGTTATGAAAAGTAGCAGCCGCTTCAGCGCCAAAGGAAATGATGGGTCGCGTCTGCTGAAAAGGTGACAGTAAGCATTGCATGTTGCCATAGTTGCACACTGTACCTGGCATGACGCGGTAAGCCCCGCCCCCATGGCGGTAAGCCCCGCCCCCGGCACCGACGCTACGCAATGCACTGTGTGTTGCCGACTGTACAGGGCTTAAGCCGGTAAGCCCCGCCCCATTGCGGTAAGCCCCGCCCCCGGCACCGACGCTATGCAATGCACTGCATGTTTCCATCTGTACCGGGCTTAAGCCGGTAAGCCCCGCCCCATCGCGGTAAGCCCCGCCCCCGGCACCGACGCTACGCAATGCACTGCAAGTTGCCGCCTGTACCGGGCTTAAGCCGGTAAGCCCCGCCCCCGGCACCGACGCTATGCAATGCACTGCAAGTTGCCGACTGTACCGGGCTTAAGCCGGTAAGCCCCGCCCCCGGCACCGACGCTATGCAATGCACTGCAAGTTGCCGACTGTACCGGGCTTAAGCCGGTAAGCCCCGCCCCATCGCGGTAAGCCCCGCCCCCCGGCACCGACGCTACGCACTGCACTGCAAATTGCCGACTGTACCGGGCTTAAGCCGGTAAGCCCCGCCCCATCGCGGTAAGCCCCGCCCCCGGCACCGACGCTATGCAATGCACGGCATGTTTCCATCTGTACCGGGCTTAAGCCGGTAAGCCCCGCCCCATCGCGGTAAGCCCCGCCCCCGGCACCGACGCTACGCAATGCACTGCAAGTTGCCGACTGTACCGGGCTTAAGCCGGTAAGCCCCGCCCCCGGCACCGACGCTATGCAATGCACTGCAAGTTGCCGACTGTACCGGGCTTAAGCCGGTAAGCCCCGCCCCCGGCACCGACGCTATGCAATGCACTGCAAGTTGCCGACTGTACCGGGCTTAAGCCGGTAAGCCCCGCCCCATCGCGGTAAGCCCCGCCCCCCGGCACCGACGCTACGCAACGCACTGCAAATTGCCGACTGTACCGGGCTTAAGCCGGTAAGCCCCGCCCCCATCGCGGTAAGCCCCGCCCCCGGCACCGACGCTATGCAATGCACTGCAAGTTGCCGACTGTACCGGGCTTAAGCCGGTAAGCCACGCCCCCATCGCGCGGGCATGTTCAATAAAACAAATGGCGGTGCTATGCCATGAGAAGTAACAGCGGCCCCAGCGCAAAAGGTAACGAAGTGTTGCGTCTGCTGAAGAGGTGGCAGTAAGCATCGCGTGTTGTCAACTGTACCAGGCTAAAGCCGGTAAGCCCCGCCCCCACCCAATGCACGTGGCCAATCATACCAGGCTTAAGCCGGCGAGCCACGCCCCCTGCGCCGACCCAATGCTATGTAATTCACTGCAATGCAATTGGTTTTTTGCCCTTAGTGGGAGTTGAACCCAGGACCCCAGCGCTGCAAGGCTACTGTGCTAACCACTGAACCACCGTGCTGCCTCTACTCCAATGCAATATAAATGAGGGCATGTTTAAAAAAACAAGTGGCGGTGCTATGTTATGAAAAGTAGCAGCCGCTTCAGCGCCAAAGGAAATGATGGGTTGCGTCTGCTGAAAAGGTGACAGTAAGCATTGCATGTTGCCATAGTTGCACACTGTACCTGGCATGACGCGGTAAGCCCCGCCCCCATGGCGGTAAGCCCCGCCCCCGGCACCGACGCTACGCAATGCAGTGTGTGTTGCCTACTGTACAGGTCTTAAGCCGGTAAGCCCCGCCCCATCGCGGTAAGCCCCGCCCCCGGCACCGACGCTATGCAATGCACTGCATGTTTCCATCTGTACCGGGCTTAAGCCGGTAAGCCCCGCCCCCATCGCGGTAAGCCCCGCCCCCGGCACCGACGCTACGCAATGCACTGCAAGTTGCCGACTGTACCGGGCTTAAGCCGGTAAGCCCCGCCCCCGGCACCGACGCTATGCAATGCACTGCAAGTTGCCGACTGTACCGGGCTTAAGCCGGTAAGCCCCGCCCCCGGCACCGACGCTATGCAATGCACTGCAAGTTGCCGACTGTACCGGGCTTAAGCCGGTAAGCCCCGCCCCATCGCGGTAAGCCCCGCCCCCCGGCACCGACGCTACGCACTGCACTGCAATTTGCCGACTGTACCGGGCTTAAGCCGGTAAGCCCCGCCCCCATCGCGGTAAGCCCCGCCCCCGGCACCGACGCTATGCAATGCACTGCAAGTTGCCGACTGTACCGGGCTTAAGCCGGTAAGCCACGCCCCCATCGCGCGGGCATGTTCAATAAAACAAATGGCGGTGCTATGCCATGAGAAGTAACAGCGGCCCCAGCGCAAAAGGTAACGAAGTGTTGCGTCTGCTGAAGAGGTGGCAGTAAGCATTGCGTGTTGTCAACTGTACCAGGCTAAAGCCGGTAAGCCCCGCCCCCACCCAATGCACGTGGCCAATCATACCAGGCTTAAGCCGGCGAGCCACGCCCCCTGCGCCGACCCAATGCTATGTAATTCACTGCAATGCAATTGATTTTTTGCCCTTAGTGGGAGTTGAACCCAGGACCCCAGCGCTGCAAGGCTACTGTGCTAACCACTGAGCCACCGTGCTGCCTCTACTCCAATGCAATTTAAATGAGGGCATGTTTAAAAAAACAAGTGGCGGTGCTATGTTATGAAAAGTAGCAGCCGCTTCAGCGCCAAAGGAAATGATGGGTTGCGTCTGCTGAAAAGGTGACAGTAAACATTGCATGTTGCCATAGTTGCACACTGTACCTGGCATGACGCGATAAGCCCCGCCCCCATGGCGGTAAGCCCCGCCCCCGGCACCGACGCTACGCAATGCACTGTGTGTTGCCGACTGTACCGGGCTTAAGCCGGTAAGCCCCGCCCCATCGCGGTAAGCCCCGCCCCCCGGCACCGCCGCTACGCAACGCACTGCAAATTGCCGACTGTACCGGGCTTAAGCCGGTAAGCCCCGCCCCCATCGCGGTAAGCCCCGCCCCCGGCACCGACGCTATGCAATGCACTGCAAGTTGCCGACTGTACCGGGCTTAAGCCGGTAAGCCACGCCCCCATCGCGCGGGCATGTTCAATAAAACAAATGGCGGTGCTATGCCATGAGAAGTAACAGCGGCCCCAGCGCAAAAGGTAACGAAGTGTTGCGTCTGCTGAAGAGGTGGAAGTAAGCATTGCGTGTTGTCAACTGTACCAGGCTAAAGCCGGTAAGCCCCGCCCCCACCCAATGCACGTGGCCAATCATACCAGGCTTAAGCCGGCGAGCCACGCCCACTGCGCCGACCCAATGCTATGTAATTCACTGCAATGCAATTGGTTTTTTGCCCTTAGTGGGAGTTGAACCCAGGACCCCAGCGCTGCAAGGCTACTGTGCTAACCACTGAGCCACCGTGCTGCCTCTCCTCCAATGCAATTTAAATGAGGGCATGTTTAAAAAAACAAGTGGCGGTGCTATGTTATGAAAAGTAGCAGCCGCTTCAGCGCCAAAGGAAATGATGGGTTGCGTCTGCTGAAAAGGTGACAGTAAGCATTGCATGTTGCCATAGTTGCACACTGTACCTGGCATGACGCGGTAAGCCCCGCCCCCATGGCGGTAAGCCCCGCCCCCGGCACCGACGCTACGCAATGCACTGTGTGTTGCCGACTGTACAGGGCTTAAGCCGGTAAGCCCCGCCCCATTGCGGTAAGCCCCGCCCCCGGCACCGACGCTATGCAATGCACTGCATGTTTCCATCTGTACCGGGCTTAAGCCGGTAAGCCCCGCCCCATCGCGGTAAGCCCCGCCCCCGGCACCGACGCTACGCAATGCACTGCAAGTTGCCGACTGTACCGGGCTTAAGCCGGTAAGCCCCGCCCCCGGCACCGACGCTATGCAATGCACTGCAAGTTGCCGACTGTACCGGGCTTAAGCCGGTAAGCCCCGCCCCATCGCGGTAAGCCCCGCCCCCCGGCACCGACGCTACGCAACGCACTGCAAATTGCCGACTGTACCGGGCTTAAGCCGGTAAGCCCCGCCCCCGGCACCGACGCTATGCAATGCACTGCAAGTTGCCGACTGTACCGGGCTTAAGCCGGTAAGCCACGCCCCCATCGCGCGGGCATGTTCAATAAAACAAATGGCGGTGCTATGCCATGAGAAGTAACAGCGGCCCCAGCGCAAAAGGTAACGAAGTGTTGCGTCTGCTGAAGAGGTGGCAGTAAGCATTGCGTGTTGTCAACTGTACCAGGCTAAAGCCGGTAAGCCCCGCCCCCACCCCCACCCAATGCACGTGGCCAATCATACCAGGCTTAAGCCGGCGAGCCACGCCCCCTGCGCCGACCCAATGCTATGTAATTCACTGCAATGCAATTGGTTTTTTGCCCTTAGTGGGAGTTGAACCCAGGACCCCAGCGCTGCAAGGCTACTGTGCTAACCACTGAACCACCGTGCTGCCTCTACTCCAATGCAATTTAAATGAGGGCATGTTTAAAAAAACAAGTGGCGGTGCTATGTTATGAAAAGTAGCAGCCGCTTCAGCGCCAAAGGAAATGATGGGTTGCGTCTGCTGAAGAGGTGACAGTAAGCATTGCATGTTACCATAGTTGCACACTGTACCTGGCATGACGCGGTAAGCCCCGCCCCCATGGCGGTAAGCCCCGCCCCCGGCACCGACAATACGCAATGCACTGTGTGTTGCCGACTGTACAGGGCTTAAGCCGGTAAGCCCCGCCCCATCGCGGTAAGCCCCGCCCCCGGCACCGACGCTATGCAATGCACTGCATGTTTCCATCTGTACCGGGCTTAAGCCGGTAAGCCCCGCCCCATCGCGGTAAGCCCCGCCCCCGGCACCGACGCTACGCAATGCACTGCAAGTTGCCGACTGTACCGGGCTTAAGCCGGTAAGCCCCGCCCCCGGCACCGACGCTATGCAATGCACTGCAAGTTGCCGACTGTACCGGGCTTAAGCCGGTAAGCCCCGCCCCCGGCACCGACGCTATGCAATGCACTGCAAGTTGCCGACTGTACCGGGCTTAAGCCGGTAAGCCCCGCCCCATCGCGGTAAGCCCCGCCCCCCGGCACCGACGCTACGCAACGCACTGCCAATTGCCGACTGTACCGGGCTTAAGCCGGTAAGCCCCGCCCCCATCGCGGTAAGCCCCGCCCCCGGCACCGACGCTATGCAATGCACTGCAAGTTGCCGACTGTACCGGGCTTAAGCCGGTAAGCCACGCCCCCATCGCGCGGGCATGTTCAATAAAACAAATGGCGGTGCTATGCCATGAGAAGTAACAGCGGCCCCAGCGCAAAAGGTAACGAAGTGTTGCGTCTGCTGAAGAGGTGGCAGTAAGCATTGCGTGTTGTCAACTGTACCAGGCTAAATCCGGTAAGCCCCGCCCCCACCCAATGCACGTGGCCAATCATACCAGGCTTAAGCCGGCGAGCCACGCCCCCTGCGCCGACCCAATGCTATGTAATCCACTGCAATGCAATTGGTTTTTTGCCCTTAGTGGGAGTTGAACCCAGGACCCCAGCGCTGCAAGGCTAGTGTTAACCACTGAACCACCGTGCTGCCTCTACTCCAATGCAATTTAAATGAGGGCATGTTTAAAAAAACAAGTGGCGGTGCTATGTTATGAAAAGTAGCAGCCGCTTCAGCGCCAAAGGAAATGATGGGTTGCGTCTGCTGAAAAGGTGACAGTAAGCATTGCATGTTGCCATAGTTGCACACTGTACCTGGCATGACGCGGTAAGCCCCGCCCCCATGGCGGTAAGCCCCGCCCCCGGCACCGACGCTACGCAATGCACTGTGTGTTGCCTACTGTACAGGGCTTAAGCCGGTAAGCCCCGCCCCATCGCGGTAAGCCCCGCCCCCGGCACCGACGCTATGCAATGCACTGCATGTTTCCATCTGTACCGGGCTTAAGCCGGTAAGCCCCGCCCCATCGCGGTAAGCCCCGCCCCCGGCACCGACGCTACGCAATGCACTGCAAGTTGCCGACTGTACCGGGCTTAAGCCGGTAAGCCCCGCCCCCGGCACCGACGCTATGCAATGCACTGCAAGTTGCCGACTGTACCGGGCTTAAGCCGGTAAGCCCCGCCCCCGGCACCGACGCTATGCAATGCACTGCAAGTTGCCGACTGTACCGGGCTTAAGCCGGTAAGCCCCGCCCCAACGCGGTAAGCCCCGCCCCCCGGCACCGACGCTACGCAACGCACTGCAAATTGCCGACTGTACCGGGCTTAAGCCGGTAAGCCCCGCCCCCATGGCGGTAAGCCCCGCCCCCGGCACCGACGCTATGCAATGCACTGCAAGTTGCCGACTGTACCGGGCTTAAGCCGGTAAGCCACGCCCCCATCGCGCGGGCATGTTCAATAAAACAAATGGCGGTGCTATGCCATGAGAAGTAACAGCGGCCCCAGCGCAAAAGGTAACGAAGTGTTGCGTCTGCTGAAGAGGTGGAAGTAAGCATTGCGTGTTGTCAACTGTACCAGGCTAAAGCCGGTAAGCCCCGCCCCCACCCAATGCACGTGGCCAATCATACCAGGCTTAAGCCGGCGAGCCACGCCCCCTGCGCCGACCCAATGCTATGTAATTCACTGCAATGCAATTGGTTTTTTGCCCTTAGTGGGAGTTGAACCCAGGACCCCAGCGCTGCAAGGCTACTGTGCTAACCACTGAACCACCGTGCTGCCTCTACTCCAATGCAATTTAAATGAGGGCATGTTTAAAAAAACAAGTGGCGGTGCTATGTTATGAAAAGTAGCAGCCGCTTCAGCGCCAAAGGAAATGATGGGTTGCGTCTGCTGAAAAGGTGACAGTAAGCATTGCATGTTGCCATAGTTGCACACTGTACCTGGCATGACGCGGTAAGCCCCGCCCCCATGGCGGTAAGCCCCGCCCCCGGCACCGACGCTACGCAATGCACTGTGTGTTGCCTACTGTACAGGGCTTAAGCCGGTAAGCCCCGCCCCATCGCGGTAAGCCCCGCCCCCGGCACCGACGCTATGCAATGCACTGCATGTTTCCATCTGTACCGGGCTTAAGCCGGTAAGCCCCGCCCCCATCGCGGTAAGCCCCGCCCCCGGCACCGACGCTACGCAATGCACTGCAAGTTGCCGACTGTACCGGGCTTAAGCCGGTAAGCCCCGCCCCCGGCACCGACGCTATGCAATGCACTGCAAGTTGCCGACTGTACCGGGCTTAAGCCGGTAAGCCCCGCCCCCGGCACCGACGCTATGCAATGCACTGCAAGTTGCCGACTGTACCGGGCTTAAGCCGGTAAGCCCCGCCCCATCGCGGTAAGCCCCGCCCCCCGGCACCGACGCTACGCACTGCACGGCAAATTGCCGACTGTACCGGGCTTAAGCCGGTAAGCCCCGCCCCCATCGCGGTAAGCCCCGCCCCCGGCATCGACGCTATGCAATGCACTGCAAGTTGCCGACTGTACCGGGCTTAAGCCGGTAAGCCACGCCCCCATCGCGCGGGCATGTTCAATAAAACAAATGGCGGTGCTATGCCATGAGAAGTAACAGCGGCCCCAGCGCAAAAGGTAACGAAGTGTTGCGTCTGCTGAAGAGGTGGAAGTAAGCATTGCGTGTTGTCAACTGTACCAGGCTAAAGCCGGTAAGCCCCGCCCCCACCCAATGCACGTGGCCAATCATACCAGGCTTAAGCCGGCGAGCCACGCCCCCTGCGCCGACCCAATGCTATGTAATTCACTGCAATGCAATTGGTTTTTTGCCCTTAGTGGGAGTTGAACCCAGGACCCCAGCGCTGCAAGACTACTGTGCTAACCACTGAACCACCGTGCTGCCTCTACTCCAATGCAATTTAAATGAGGGCATGTTTAAAAAAACAAGTGGCGGTGCTATGTTATGAAAAGTAGCAGCCGCTTCAGCGCCAAAGGAAATGATGGGTTGCGTCTGCTGAAAAGGTGACAGTAAGCATTGCATGTTGCCATAGTTGCACACTGTACCTGGCATGACGCGGTAAGCCCCGCCCCCATGGCGGTAAGCCCCGCCCCCGGCACCGACGCTACGCAATGCACTGTGTGTTGCCGTCTGTACAGGGCTTAAGCCGGTAAGCCCCGCCCCATTGCGGTAAGCCCCGCCCCCGGCACCGACGCTATGCAATGCACTGCATGTTTCCATCTGTACCGGGCTTAAGCCGGTAAGCCCCGCCCCATCGCGGTAAGCCCCGCCCCCGGCACCGACGCTACGCAATGCACTGCAAGTTGCCGACTGTACCGGGCTTAAGCCGGTAAGCCCCGCCCCCGGCACCGACGCTATGCAATGCACTGCAAGTTGCCGACTGTACCGGGCTTAAGCCGGTAAGCCCCGCCCCCGGCACCGACGCTATGCAATGCACTGCAAGTTGCCGACTGTACCGGGCTTAAGCCGGTAAGCCCCGCCCCATCGCGGTAAGCCCCGCCCCCCGGCACCGACGCTACGCACTGCACTGCAAATTGCCGACTGTACCGGGCTTAAGCCGGTAAGCCCCGCCCCATCGCGGTAAGCCCCGCCCCCGGCACCGACGCTAAGCAATGCACTGCATGTTTCCATCTGTACCGGGCTTAAGCCGGTAAGCCCCGCCCCATCGCGGTAAGCCCCGCCCCCGGCACCGACGCTACGCAATGCACTGCAAGTTGCCGACTGTACCGGGCTTAAGCCGGTAAGCCCCGCCCCCGGCACCGACGCTATGCAATGCACTGCAAGTTGCCGACTGTACCGGGCTTAAGCCGGTAAGCCCCGCCCCCGGCACCGACGCTATGCAATGCACTGCAAGTTGCCGACTGTACCGGGCTTAAGCCGGTAAGCCCCGCCCCATCGCGGTAAGCCCCGCCCCCCGGCACCGACGCTACGCACTGCACTGCAAATTGCCGACTGTACCGGGCTTAAGCCGGTAAGCCCCGCCCCCATCGCGGTAAGCCCCGCCCCCGGCATCGACGCTATGCAATGCACTGCAAGTTGCCGACTGTACCGGGCTTAAGCCGGTAAGCCACGCCCCCATCGCGCGGGCATGTTCAATAAAACAAATGGCGGTGCTATGCCATGAGAAGTAACAGCGGCCCCAGCGCAAAAGGTAACGAAGTGTTGCGTCTGCTGAAGAGGTGGCAGTAAGCATTGCGTGTTGTCAACTGTACCAGGCTAAAGCCGGTAAGCCCCGCCCCCACCCAATGCACGTGGCCAATCATACCAGGCTTAAGCCGGCGAGCCACGCCCCCTGCGCCGACCCAATGCTATGTAATTCACTGCAATGCAATTGATTTTTTTGCCCTTAGTGGGAGTTGAACCCAGGACCCCAGCGCTGCAAGGCTACTGTGCTAACCACTGAGCCACCGTGCTGCCTCTGCTCCAATGCAATTTAAATGAGGGCATGTTTAAAAAAACAAGTGGCGGTGCTATGTTATGAAAAGTAGCAGCCGCTTCAGCGCCAAAGGAAATGATGGGTTGCGTCTGCTGAAAAGGTGACAGTAAACATTGCATGTTGCCATAGTTGCACACTGTACCTGGCATGACGCGATAAGCCCCGCCCCCATGGCGGTAAGCCCCGCCCCCGGCACCGACGCTACGCAATGCACTGTGTGTTGCCGACTGTACCGGGCTTAAGCCGGTAAGCCCCGCCCCATCGCGGTAAGCCCCGCCCCCCGGCACCGACGCTACGCAACGCACTGCAAATTGCCGACTGTACCGGGCTTAAGCCGGTAAGCCCCGCCCCCATCGCGGTAAGCCCCGCCCCCGGCACCGACGCTATGCAATGCACTGCAAGTTGCCGACTGTACCGGGCTTAAGCCGGTAAGCCACGCCCCCATCGCGCGGGCATGTTCAATAAAACAAATGGCGGTGCTATGCCATGAGAAGTAACAGCGGCCCCAGCGCAAAGGTAACGAAGTGTTGCGTCTGCTGAAGAGGTGGAAGTAAGCATTGCGTGTTGTCAACTGTACCAGGCTAAAGCCGGTAAGCCCCGCCCCCACCCAATGCACGTGGCCAATCATACCAGGCTTAAGCCGGCGAGCCACGCCCCCTGCGCCGACCCAATGCTATGTAATTCACTGCAATGCAATTGGTTTTTTGCCCTTAGTGGGAGTTGAACCCAGGACCCCAGCGCTGCAAGGCTACTGTGCTAACCACTGAACCACCGTGCTGCCTCTACTCCAATGCAATTTAAATGAGGGCATGTTTAAAAAAACAAGTGGCGGTGCTATGTTATGAAAAGTAGCAGCCGCTTCAGCGCCAAAGGAAATGATGGGTTGCGTCTGCTGAAAAGGTGACAGTAAGCATTGCATGTTGCCATAGTTGCACACTGTACCTGGCATGACGCGGTAAGCCCCGCCCCCATGGCGGTAAGCCCCGCCCCCGGCACCGACGCTACGCAATGCACTGTGTGTTGCCTACTGTACAGGGCTTAAGCCGGTAAGCCCCGCCCCATCGCGGTAAGCCCCGCCCCCGGCACCGACGCTATGCAATGCACTGCATGTTTCCATCTGTACCGGGCTTAAGCCGGTAAGCCCCGCCCCCATCGCGGTAAGCCCCGCCCCCGGCACCGACGCTACGCAATGCACTGCAAGTTGCCGACTGTACCGGGCTTAAGCCGGTAAGCCCCGCCCCCGGCACCGACGCTATGCAATGCACTGCAAGTTGCCGACTGTACCGGGCTTAAGCCGGTAAGCCCCGCCCCCGGCACCGACGCTATGCAATGCACTGCAAGTTGCCGACTGTACCGGGCTTAAGCCGGTAAGCCCCGCCCCATCGCGGTAAGCCCCGCCCCCCGGCACCGACGCTACGCACTGCACTGCAAATTGCCGACTGTACCGGGCTTAAGCCGGTAAGCCCCGCCCCCATCGCGGTAAGCCCCGCCCCCGGCATCGACGCTATGCAATGCACTGCAAGTTGCCGACTGTACCGGGCTTAAGCCGGTAAGCCACGCCCCCATCGCGCGGGCATGTTCAATAAAACAAATGGCGGTGCTATGCCATGAGAAGTAACAGCGGCCCCAGCGCAAAAGGTAACGAAGTGTTGCGTCTGCTGAAGAGGTGGCAGTAAGCATTGCGTGTTGTCAACTGTACCAGGCTAAAGCCGGTAAGCCCCGCCCCCACCCAATGCACGTGGCCAATCATACCAGGCTTAAGCCGGCGAGCCACGCCCCCTGCGCCGACCCAATGCTATGTAATTCACTGCAATGCAATTGATTTTTTGCCCTTAGTGGGAGTTGAACCCAGGACCCCAGCGCTGCAAGGCTACTGTGCTAACCACTGAGCCACCGTGCTGCCTCTACTCCAATGCAATTTAAATGAGGGCATGTTTAAAAAAACAAGTGGCGGTGCTATGTTATGAAAAGTAGCAGCCGCTTCAGCGCCAAAGGAAATGATGGGTTGCGTCTGCTGAAAAGGTGACAGTAAACATTGCATGTTGCCATAGTTGCACACTGTACCTGGCATGACGCGATAAGCCCCGCCCCCATGGCGGTAAGCCCCGCCCCCGGCACCGACGCTACGCAATGCACTGTGTGTTGCCGACTGTACCGGGCTTAAGCCGGTAAGCCCCGCCCCCTCGCGGTAAGCCCCGCCCCCCGGCCCCGACGCTACGCAACGCACGGCAACTTGCCGACTGTACCGGGCTTAAGCCGGTAAGCCCCGCCCCCATCGCGGTAAGCCCCGCCCCCGGCACCGACGCTATGCAATGCACTGCAAGTTGCCGACTGTACCGGGCTTAAGCCGGTAAGCCACGCCCCCATCGCGCGGGCATGTTCAATAAAACAAATGGCGGTGCTATGCCATGAGAAGTAACAGCGGCCCCAGCGCAAAAGGTAACGAAGTGTTGCGTCTGCTGAAGAGGTGGAAGTAAGCATTGCGTGTTGTCAACTGTACCAGGCTAAAGCCGGTAAGCCCCGCCCCCACCCAATGCACGTGGCCAATCATACCAGGCTTAAGCCGGCGAGCCACGCCCCCTGCGCCGACCCAATGCTATGTAATTCACTGCAATGCAATTGGTTTTTTGCCCTTAGTGGGAGTTGAACCCAGGACCCCAGCGCTGCAAGGCTACTGTGCTAACCACTGAACCACCGTGCTGCCTCTACTCCAATGCAATTTAAATGAGGGCATGTTTAAAAAAACAAGTGGCGGTGCTATGTTATGAAAAGTAGCAGCCGCTTCAGCGCCAAAGGAAATGATGGGTTGCGTCTGCTGAAAAGGTGACAGTAAGCATTGCATGTTGCCATAGTTGCACACTGTACCTGGCATGACGCGGTAAGCCCCGCCCCCATGGCGGTAAGCCCCGCCCCCGGCACCGACGCTACGCAATGCACTGTGTGTTGCCGACTGTACAGGGCTTAAGCCGGTAAGCCCCGCCCCATTGCGGTAAGCCCCGCCCCCGGCACCGACGCTATGCAATGCACTGCATGTTTCCATCTGTACCGGGCTTAAGCCGGTAAGCCCCGCCCCATCGCGGTAAGCCCCGCCCCCGGCACCGACGCTACGCAATGCACTGCAAGTTGCCGACTGTACCGGGCTTAAGCCGGTAAGCCCCGCCCCCGGCACCGACGCTATGCAATGCACTGCAAGTTGCCGACTGTACCGGGCTTAAGCCGGTAAGCCCCGCCCCCGGCACCGACGCTATGCAATGCACTGCAAGTTGCCGACTGTACCGGGCTTAAGCCGGTAAGCCCCGCCCCATCGCGGTAAGCCCCGCCCCCGGCACCGACGCTACGCACTGCACTGCAAATTGCCGACTGTACCGGGCTTAAGCCGGTAAGCCCCGCCCCATCGCGGTAAGCCCCGCCCCCGGCACCGACGCTATGCAATGCACTGCATGTTTCCATCTGTACCGGGCTTAAGCCGGTAAGCCCCGCCCCATCGCGGTAAGCCCCGCCCCCGGCACCGACGCTACGCAATGCACTGCAAGTTGCCGACTGTACCGGGCTTAAGCCGGTAAGCCCCGCCCCCGGCACCGACGCTATGCAATGCACTGCAAGTTGCCGACTGTACCGGGCTTAAGCCGGTAAGCCCCGCCCCCGGCACCGACGCTATGCAATGCACTGCAAGTTGCCGACTGTACCGGGCTTAAGCCGGTAAGCCCCGCCCCATCGCGGTAAGCCCCGCCCCCCGGCACCGACGCTACGCAACGCACTGCAAATTGCCGACTGTACCGGGCTTAAGCCGGTAAGCCCCGCCCCCATTGCGGTAAGCCCCGCCCCCGGCACCGACGCTATGCAATGCACTGCAAGTTGCCGACTGTACCGGGCTTAAGCCGGTAAGCCACGCCCCCATCGCTGCGGGCATGTTCAATAAAACAAATGGCGGTGCTATGCCATGAGAAGTAACAGCGGCCCCAGCGCAAAAGGTACCGAAGTGTTGCGTCTGCTGAAGAGGTGGCAGTAAGCATCGCGTGTTGTCAACTGTACCAGGCTAAAGCCGGTAAGCCCCGCCCCCACCCAATGCACGTGGCAATCATACCAGGCTTAAGCCGGCGAGCCACGCCCCCTGCGCCGACCCAATGCTATGTAATTCACTGCAATGCAATTGGTTTTTTTGCCCTTAGTGGGAGTTGAACCCAGGACCCCAGCGCTGCAAGGCTACTGTGCTAACCACTGAACCACCTTGCTGCCTCTACTCCAATGCAATTTAAATGAGGGCATGTTTAAAAAAACAAGTGGCGGTGCTATGTTATGAAAAGTAGCAGCCGCTTCAGCGCCAAAGGAAATGATGGGTTGCGTCTGCTGAAAAGGTGACAGTAAGCATTGCATGTTGCCATAGTTGCACACTGTACCTGGCATGACGCGGTAAGCCCCGCCCCCATGGCGGTAAGCCCCGCCCCCGGCACCGACGCTACGCAATGCACTGTGTGTTGCCTACTGTACAGGGCTTAAGCCGGTAAGCCCCGCCCCATCGCGGTAAGCCCCGCCCACGGCACCGACGCTATGCAATGCACTGCATGTTTCCATCTGTACCGGGCTTAAGCCGGTAAGCCCCGCCCCATCGCGGTAAGCCCCGCCCCCGGCACCGACGCTACGCAATGCACTGCAAGTTGCCGACTGTACCGGGCTTAAGCCGGTAAGCCCCGCCCCCGGCACCGACGCTATGCAATGCACTGCAAGTTGCCGACTGTACCGGGCTTAAGCCGGTAAGCCCCGCCCCCGGCACCGACGCTATGCAATGCACTGCAAGTTGCCGACTGTACCGGGCTTAAGCCGGTAAGCCCCGCCCCATCGCGGTAAGCCCCGCCCCCCGGCACCGATGCTACGCACTGCACTGCAAATTGCCGACTGTACCGGGCTTAAGCCGGTAAGCCCCGCCCCCATCGCGGTAAGCCCCGCCCCCGGCATCGACGCTATGCAATGCACTGCAAGTTGCCGACTGTACCGGGCTTAAGCCGGTAAGCCACGCCCCCATCGCGCGGGCATGTTCAATAAAACAAATGGCGGTGCTATGCCATGAGAAGTAACAGCGGCCCCAGCGCAAAAGGTAACGAAGTGTTGCGTCTGCTGAAGAGGTGGAAGTAAGCATTGCGTGTTGTCAACTGTACCAGGCTAAAGCCGGTAAGCCCCGCCCCCACCCAATGCAAGTGGCCAATCATACCAGGCTTAAGCCGGCGAGCCACGCCCCCTGCGCCGACCCAATGCTATGTAATTCACTGCAATGCAATTGGTTTTTTGCCCTTAGTGGGAGTTGAACCCAGGACCCCAGCGCTGCAAGGCTACTGTGCTAACCACTGAACCACCGTGCTGCCTCTACTCCAATGCAATTTAAATGAGGGCATGTTTAAAAAAACAAGTGGCGGTGCTATGTTATGAAAAGTAGCAGCCGCTTCAGCGCCAAAGGAAATGATGGGTTGCGTCTGCTGAAAAGGTGACAGTAAGCATTGCATGTTGCCATAGTTGCACACTGTACCTGGCATGACGCGGTAAGCCCCGCCCCCATGGCGGTAAGCCCCGCCCCCGGCACCGACGCTACGCAATGCACTGTGTGTTGCCTACTGTACAGGGCTTAAGCCGGTAAGCCCCGCCCCATCGCGGTAAGCCCCGCCCCCGGCACCGACGCTATGCAATGCACTGCAAGTTTCCATCTGTACCGGGCTTAAGCCGGTAAGCCCCGCCCCCATCGCGGTAAGCCCCGCCCCCGGCACCGACGCTACGCAATGCACTGCAAGTTGCCGACTGTACCGGGCTTAAGCCGGTAAGCCCCGCCCCCGGCACCGACGCTATGCAATGCACTGCAAGTTGCCGACTGTACCGGGCTTAAGCCGGTAAGCCCCGCCCCCGGCACCGACGCTATGCAATGCACTGCAAGTTGCCGACTGTACCGGGCTTAAGCCGGTAAGCCCCGCCCCATCGCGGTAAGCCCCGCCCCCCGGCACCGACGCTACGCACTGCACTGCAAATTGCCGACTGTACCGGGCTTAAGCCGGTAAGCCCCGCCCCCATCGCGGTAAGCCCCGCCCCCGGCATCGACGCTATGCAATGCACTGCATGTTTCCATCTGTACCGGGCTTAAGCCGGTAAGCCCCGCCCCATCGCGGTAAGCCCCGCCCCCGGCACCGACGCTACGCAATGCACTGCAAGTTGCCGACTGTACCGGGCTTAAGCCGGTAAGCCCCGCCCCCGGCACCGACGCTATGCAATGCACTGCAAGTTGCCGACTGTACCGGGCTTAAGCCGGTAAGCCCCGCCCCCGGCACCGACGCTATGCAATGCACTGCAAGTTGCCGACTGTACCGGGCTTAAGCCGGTAAGCCCCGCCCCATCGCGGTAAGGCCCGCCCCCCGGCACCGACGCTACGCACTGCACTGCAAATTGCCGACTGTACCGGGCTTAAGCCGGTAAGCCCCGCCCCCATCGCGGTAAGCCCCGCCCCCGGCACCGACGCTATGCAATGCACTGCAAGTTGCCGACTGTACCGGGCTTAAGCCGGTAAGCCACGCCCCCATCGCGCGGGCATGTTCAATAAAACAAATGGCGGTGCTATGCCATGAGAAGTAACAGCGGCCCCAGCGCAAAAGGTAACGAAGTGTTGCGTCTGCTGAAGAGGTGGAAGTAAGCATTGCGTGTTGTCAACTGTACCAGGCTAAAGCCGGTAAGCCCCGCCCCCACCCAATGCACGTGGCCAATCATACCAGGCTTAAGCCGGCGAGCCACGCCCCCTGCGCCGACCCAATGCTATGTAATTCACTGCAATGCAATTGGTTTTTTGCCCTTAGTGGGAGTTGAACCCAGGACCCCAGCGCTGCAAGGCTACTGTGCTAACCACTGAACCACCGTGCTGCCTCTACTCCAATGCAATTTAAATGAGGGCATGTTTAAAAAAACAAGTGGCGGTGCTATGTTATGAAAAGTAGCAGCCGCTTCAGCGCCAAAGGAAATGATGGGTTGCGTCTGCTGAAAAGGTGACAGTAAGCATTGCATGTTGCCATAGTTGCACACTGTACCTGGCATGACGCGGTAAGCCCCGCCCCCATGGCGGTAAGCCCCGCCCCCGGCACCGACGCTACGCAATGCACTGTGTGTTGCCTACTGTACAGGGCTTAAGCCGGTAAGCCCCGCCCCATCGCGGTAAGCCCCGCCCCCGGCACCGACGCTATGCAATGCACTGCATGTTTCCATCTGTACCGGGCTTAAGCCGGTAAGCCCCGCCCCCATCGCGGTAAGCCCCGCCCCCGGCACCGACGCTACGCAATGCACTGCAAGTTGCCGACTGTACCGGGCTTAAGCCGGTAAGCCCCGCCCCCGGCACCGACGCTATGCAATGCACTGCAAGTTGCCGACTGTACCGGGCTTAAGCCGGTAAGCCCCGCCCCCGGCACCGACGCTATGCAATGCACTGCAAGTTGCCGACTGTACCGGGCTTAAGCCGGTAAGCCCCGCCCCATCGCGGTAAGCCCCGCCCCCCGGCACCGACGCTACGCACTGCACTGCAAATTGCCGACTGTACCGGGCTTAAGCCGGTAAGCCCCGCCCCCATCGCGGTAAGCCCCGCCCCCGGCATCGACGCTATGCAATGCACTGCAAGTTGCCGACTGTACCGGGCTTAAGCCGGTAAGCCACGCCCCCATCGCGCGGGCATGTTCAATAAAACAAATGGCGGTGCTATGCCATGAGAAGTAACAGCGGCCCCAGCGCAAAAGGTAACGAAGTGTTGCGTCTGCTGAAGAGGTGGCAGTAAGCATTGCGTGTTGTCAACTGTACCAGGCTAAAGCCGGTAAGCCCCGCCCCCACCCAATGCACGTGGCCAATCATACCAGGCTTAAGCCGGCGAGCCACGCCCCCTGCGCCGACCCAATGCTATGTAATTCACTGCAATGCAATTGATTTTTTGCCCTTAGTGGGAGTTGAACCAGGACCCCAGCGCTGCAAGGCTACTGTGCTAACCACTGAGCCACCGTGCTGCCTCTACTCCAATGCAATTTAAATGAGGGCATGTTTAAAAAAACAAGTGGCGGTGCTATGTTATGAAAAGTAGCAGCCGCTTCAGCGCCAAAGGAAATGATGGGTTGCGTCTGCTGAAAAGGTGACAGTAAACATTGCATGTTGCCATAGTTGCACACTGTACCTGGCATGACGCGATAAGCCCCGCCCCCATGGCGGTAAGCCCCGCCCCCGGCACCGACGCTACGCAATGCACTGTGTGTTGCCGACTGTACCGGGCTTAAGCCGGTAAGCCCCGCCCCATCGCGGTAAGCCCCGCCCCCCGGCACCGACGCTACGCAACGCACTGCAAATTGCCGACTGTACCGGGCTTAAGCCGGTAAGCCCCGCCCCCATCGCGGGAAGCCCCGCCCCCGGCACCGACGCTATGCAATGCACTGCAAGTTGCCGACTGTACCGGGCTTAAGCCGGTAAGCCACGCCCCCATCGCGCGGGCATGTTCAATAAAACAAATGGCGGTGCTATGCCATGAGAAGTAACAGCGGCCCCAGCGCAAAAGGTAACGAAGTGTTGCGTCTGCTGAAGAGGTGGAAGTAAGCATT
Source organism: Dendropsophus ebraccatus (assembly GCF_027789765.1). NCBI lineage: Eukaryota > Metazoa > Chordata > Amphibia > Anura > Hylidae > Dendropsophus > Dendropsophus ebraccatus. Next base: position 50,494 of record NW_027209272.1, read on the forward strand.
GCGTGTTGTCAACTGTACCAGGCTAAAGCCGGTAAGCCCCGCCCCCACCCAATGCACGTGGCCAATCATACCAGGCTTAAGCCGGCGAGCCACGCCCCCTGCGCCGACCCAATGCTATGTAATTCACTGCAATGCAATTGGTTTTTTGCCCTTAGTGGGAGTTGAACCCAGGACCCCAGCGCTGCAAGGCTACTGTGCTAACCACTGAACCACCGTGCTGCCTCTACTCCAATGCAATTTAAATGAGGGCATGTTTAAAAAAACAAGTGGCGGTGCTATGTTATGAAAAGTAGCAGCCGCTTCAGCGCCAAGGAAATGATGGGTTGCGTCTGCTGAAAGGTGACAGTAAGCATTGCATGTTGCCATAGTTGCACACTGTACCTGGCATGACGCGGTAAGCCCCGCCCCCATGGCGGTAAGCCCCGCCCCCGGCACCGACGCTACGCAATGCACTGTGTGTTGCCGACTGTACAGGGCTTAAGCCGGTAAGCCCCGCCCCATTGCGGTAAGCCCCGCCCCCGGCACCGACGCTATGCAATGCACTGCATGTTTCCATCTGTACCGGGCTTAAGCCGGTAAGCCCCGCCCCATCGCGGTAAGCCCCGCCCCCGGCACCGACGCTACGCAATGCACTGCAAGTTGCCGACTGTACCGGGCTTAAGCCGGTAAGCCCCGCCCCCGGCAACCGACGCTATGCAATGCACTGCAAGTTGCCGACTGTACCGGGCTTAAGCCGGTAAGCCCCGCCCCCGGCACCGACGCTATGCAATGCACTGCAAGTTGCCGACTGTACCGGGCTTAAGCCGGTAAGCCCCGCCCCATCGCGGTAAGCCCCGCCCCCGGCACCGACGCTACGCACTGCACTGCAAATTGCCGACTGTACCGGGCTTAAGCCGGTAAGCCCCGCCCCATCGCGGTAAGCCCCGCCCCCCGGCACCGACGCTATGCAATGCACTGCATGTTTCCATCTGTACCGGGCTTAAGCCGGTAAGCCCCGCCCCATCGCGGTAAGCCCCGCCCCCGGCACCGACGCTACGCAATGCACTGCAAGTTGCCGACTGTACCGGGCTTAAGCCGGTAAGCCCCGCCCCCGGCACCGACGCTATGCAATGCACTGCAAGTTGCCGACTGTACCGGGCTTAAGCCGGTAAGCCCCGCCCCCGGCACCGACGCTATGCAATGCACTGCAAGTTGCCGACTGTACCGGGCTTAAGCCGGTAAGCCCCGCCCCATCGCGGTAAGCCCCGCCCCCCGGCACCGACGCTACGCAACGCACTGCAAATTGCCGACTGTACCGGGCTTAAGCCGGTAAGCCCCGCCCCCATTGCGGTAAGCCCCGCCCCCGGCACCGACGCTATGCAATGCACTGCAAGTTGCCGACTGTACCGGGCTTAAGCCGGTAAGCCACGCCCCCATCGCGCGGGCATGTTCAATAAAACAAATGGCGGTGCTATGCCATGAGAAGTAACAGCGGCCCCAGCGCAAAAGGTACCGAAGTGTTGCGTCTGCTGAAGAGGTGGCAGTAAGCATCGCGTGTTGTCAACTGTACCAGGCTAAAGCCGGTAAGCCCCGCCCCCACCCAATGCACGTGGCCAATCATACCAGGCTAAAGCCGGCGAGCCACGCCCCCTGCGCCGACCCAATGCTATGTAATTCACTGCAATGCAATTGGTTTTTTGCCCTTAGTGGGAGTTGAACCCAGGACCCCAGCGCTGCAAGGCTACTGTGCTAACCACTGAACCACCGTGCTGCCTCTACTCCAATGCAATTTAAATGAGGGCATGTTAAAAAAACAAGTGGCGGTGCTATGTTATGAAAAGTAGCAGCCGCTTCAGCGCCAAAGGAAATGATGGGTTGCGTCTGCTGAAAAGGTGACAGTAAGCATTGCATGTTGCCATAGTTGCACACTGTACCTGGCATGACGCGGTAAGCCCCGCCCCCATGGCGGTAAGCCCCGCCCCCGGCACCGACGCTACGCAATGCACTGTGTGTTGCCTACTGTACTGGGCTTAAGCCGGTAAGCCCCGCCCCATCGCGGTAAGCCCCGCCCACGGCACCGACGCTATGCAATGCACTGCATGTTTCCATCTGTACCGGGCTTAAGCCGGTAAGCCCCGCCCCATCGCGGTAAGCCCCGCCCCCGGCACCGACGCTACGCAATGCACTGCAAGTTGCCGACTGTACCGGGCTTAAGCCGGTAAGCCCCGCCCCGGCACCGACGCTATGCAATGCACTGCAAGTTGCCGACTGTACCGGGCTTAAGCCGGTAAGCCCCGCCCCCGGCACCGACGCTATGCAATGCACTGCAAGTTGCCGACTGTACCGGGCTTAAGCCGGTAAGCCCCGCCCCATCGCGGTAAGCCCCGCCCCCCGGCACCGATGCTACGCACTGCACTGCAAATTGCCGACTGTACCGGGCTTAAGCCGGTAAGCCCCGCCCCCATCGCGGTAAGCCCCGCCCCCGGCATCGACGCTATGCAATGCACTGCAAGTTGCCGACTGTACCGGGCTTAAGCCGGTAAAGCCACGCCCCCATCGCGCGGGCATGTTCAATAAAACAAATGGCGGTGCTATGCCATGAGAAGTAACAGCGGCCCCAGCGCAAAAGGTAACGAAGTGTTGCGTCTGCTGAAGAGGTGGAAGTAAGCATTGCGTGTTGTCAACTGTACCAGGCTAAAGCCGGTAAGCCCCGCCCCCACCCAATGCACGTGGCCAATCATACCAGGCTTAAGCCGGCGAGCCACGCCCCCTGCGCCGACCCAATGCTATGTAATTCACTGCAATGCAATTGGTTTTTTGCCCTTAGTGGGAGTTGAAACCCAGGACCCCCAGCGCTGCAAGGCTACTGTGCTAACCACTGAACCACCGTGCTGCCTCTACTCCAATGCAATTTAAATGAGGGCATGTTTAAAAAAACAAGTGGCGGTGCTATGTTATGAAAAGTAGCAGCCGCTTCAGCGCCAAAGGAAATGATGGGTTGCGTCTGCTGAAAAGGTGACAGTAAGCATTGCATGTTGCCATAGTTGCACACTGTACCTGGCATGACGCGGTAAGCCCCGCCCCCATGGCGGTAAGCCCCGCCCCCGGCACCGACGCTACGCAATGCACTGTGTGTTGCCTACTGTACAGGGCTTAAGCCGGTAAGCCCCGCCCCATCGCGGTAAGCCCCGCCCCCGGCACCGACGCTATGCAATGCACTGCATGTTTCCATCTGTACCGGGCTTAAGCCGGTAAGCCCCGCCCCCATCGCGGTAAGCCCCGCCCCCGGCACCGACGCTAGGCAATGCACTGCAAGTTGCCGACTGTACCGGGCTTAAGCCGGTAAGCCCCGCCCCCGGCACCGACGCTATGCAATGCACTGCAAGTTGCCGACTGTACCGGGCTTAAGCCGGTAAGCCCCGCCCCCGGCACCGACGCTATGCAATGCACTGCAAGTTGCCGACTGTACCGGGCTTAAGCCGGTAAGCCCCGCCCCATCGCGGTAAGCCCCGCCCCCCGGCACCGACGCTACGCACTGCACTGCAAATTGCCGTCTGTACCGGGCTTAAGCCGGTAAGCCCCGCCCCCATCGCGGTAAGCCCCGCCCCCGGCATCGACGCTATGCAATGCACTGCATGTTTCCATCTGTACCGGGCTTAAGCCGGTAAGCCCCGCCCCATCGCGGTAAGCCCCGCCCCCGGCACCGACGCTACGCAATGCACTGCAAGTTGCCGACTGTACCGGGCTTAAGCCGGTAAGCCCCGCCCCCGGCACCGACGCTATGCAATGCACTGCAAGTTGCCGACTGTACCGGGCTTAAGCCGGTAAGCCCCGCCCCCGGCACCGACGCTATGCAATGCACTGCAAGTTGCCGACTGTACCGGGCTTAAGCCGGTAAGCCCCGCCCCATCGCGGTAAGCCCCGCCCCCCGGCACCGACGCTACGCACTTGCACTGCAAATTGCCGACTGTACCGGGCTTAAGCCGGTAAGCCCCGCCCCCATCGCGGTAAGCCCCGCCCCCGGCATCGACGCTATGCAATGCACTGCAAGTTGCCGACTGTACCGGGCTTAAGCCGGTAAGCCACGCCCCCATCGCTGCGGGCATGTTCAATAAAACAAATGGCGGTGCTATGCCATGAGAAGTAACAGCGGCCCCAGCGCAAAAGGTAACGAAGTGTTGCGTCTGCTGAAGAGGTGGCAGTAAGCATTGCGTGTTGTCAACTGTACCAGGCTAAAGCCGGTAAGCCCCGCCCCCACCCAATGCACGTGGCCAATCATACCAGGCTTAAGCCGGCGAGCCACGCCCCCTGCGCCGACCCAATGCTATGTAATTCACTGCAATGCAATTGATTTTTTGCCCTTAGTGGGAGTTGAACCCAGGACCCCAGCGCTGCAAGGCTACTGTGCTAACCACTGAGCCACCGTGCTGCCTCTACTCCAATGCAATTTAAATGAGGGCATGTTTAAAAAAACAAGTGGCGGTGCTATGTTATGAAAAGTAGCAGCCGCTTCAGCGCCAAAGGAAATGATGGGTTGCGTCTGCTGAAAAGGTGACAGTAAACATTGCATGTTGCCATAGTTGCACACTGTACCTGGCATGACGCGATAAGCCCCGCCCCCATGGCGGTAAGCCCCGCCCCCGGCACCGACGCTACGCAATGCACTGTGTGTTGCCGACTGTACCGGGCTTAAGCCGGTAAGCCCCGCCCCATCGCGGTAAGCCCCGCCCCCCGGCACCGACGCTACGCAACGCACTGCAAATTGCCGACTGTACCGGGCTTAAGCCGGTAAGCCCCGCCCCCATCGCGGGAAGCCCCGCCCCCGGCACCGACGCTATGCAATGCACTGCAAGTTGCCGACTGTACCGGGCTTAAGCCGGTAAGCCACGCCCCCATCGCGCGGGCATGTTCAATAAAACAAATGGCGGTGCTATGCCATGAGAAGTAACAGCGGCCCCAGCGCAAAAGGTAACGAAGTGTTGCGTCTGCTGAAGAGGTGGAAGTAAGCATTGCGTGTTGTCAACTGTACCAGGCTAAAGCCGGTAAGCCCCGCCCCCACCCAATGCACGTGGCCAATCATACCAGGCTTAAGCCGGCGAGCCACGCCCCCTGCGCCGACCCAATGCTATGTAATTCACTGCAATGCAATTGGTTTTTTTGCCCTTAGTGGGAGTTGAACCCAGGACCCCAGCGCTGCAAGGCTACTGTGCTAACCACTGAACCACCGTGCTGCCTCTACTCCAATGCAATTTAAATGAGGGCATGTTTAAAAAAACAAGTGGCGGTGCTATGTTATGAAAAGTAGCAGCCGCTTCAGCGCCAAAGGAAATGATGGGTTGCGTCTGCTGAAAAGGTGACAGTAAGCATTGCATGTTGCCATAGTTGCACACTGTACCTGGCATGACGCGGTAAGCCCCGCCCCCATGGCGGTAAGCCCCGCCCCCGGCACCGACGCTACGCAATGCACTGTGTGTTGCCTACTGTACAGGGCTTAAGCCGGTAAGCCCCGCCCCATCGCGGTAAGCCCCGCCCCCGGCACCGACGCTATGCAATGCACTGCATGTTTTCCATCTGTACCGGGCTTAAGCCGGTAAGCCCCGCCCCCATCGCGGTAAGCCCCGCCCCCGGCACCGACGCTACGCAATGCACTGCAAGTTGCCGACTGTACCGGGCTTAAGCCGGTAAGCCCCGCCCCCGGCACCGACGCTATGCAATGCACTGCAAGTTGCCGACTGTACCGGGCTTAAGCCGGTAAGCCCCGCCCCCGGCACCGACGCTATGCAATGCACTGCAAGTTGCCGACTGTACCGGGCTTAAGCCGGTAAGCCCCGCCCCATCGCGGTAAGCCCCGCCCCCCGGCACCGACGCTACGCACTGCACTGCAAATTGCCGACTGTACCGGGCTTAAGCCGGTAAGCCCCGCCCCCATCGCGGTAAGCCCCGCCCCCGGCATCGACGCTATGCAATGCACTGCAAGTTGCCGACTGTACCGGGCTTAAGCCGGTAAGCCACGCCCCCATCGCGCGGGCATGTTCAATAAAACAAATGGCGGTGCTATGCCATGAGAAGTAACAGCGGCCCCAGCGCAAAAGGTAACGAAGTGTTGCGTCTGCTGAAGAGGTGGCAGTAAGCATTGCGTGTTGTCAACTGTACCAGGCTAAAGCCGGTAAGCCCCGCCCCCACCCAATGCACGTGGCCAATCATACCAGGCTTAAGCCGGCGAGCCACGCCCCCTGCGCCGACCCAATGCTATGTAATTCACTGCAATGCAATTGATTTTTTGCCCTTAGTGGGAGTTGAACCCAGGACCCCAGCGCCTGCAAGGCTACTGTGCTAACCACTGAGCCACCGTGCTGCCTCTACTCCAATGCAATTTAAATGAGGGCATGTTTAAAAAACAAGTGGCGGTGCTATGTTATGAAAAGTAGCAGCGCTTCAGCGCCAAAGGAAATGATGGGTTGGGTCTGCTGAAAAGGTGACAGTAAACATTGCATGTTGCCATAGTTGCACACTGTACCTGGGCCATGACGCGATAAGCCCCGCCCCCATGGCGGTAAGCCCCGCCCCCGGCACCGACGCTATGCAATGCACTGTGTAGTTGCCGACTTGTACCGGGCTTAAGCCGGTAAGCCCCGCCCCATCGCGGTAAGCCCCGCCCCCCGGCACCGACGCTACGCAACGCACTGCAAATTGCCGACTGTACCGGGCTTAAGCCGGTAAGCCCCGCCCCCATCGCGGTAAGCCCCGCCCCCGGCACCGACGCTATGCAATGCACTGCAAGTTGCCGACTGTACCGGGCTTAAGCCGGTAAGCCACGCCCCCATCGCGCGGGCATGTTCAATAAAACAAATGGCGGTGCTATGCCATGAGAAGTAACAGCGGCCCCAGCGCAAAAGGTAACGAAGTGTTGCGTCTGCTGAAGAGGTGGCAGTAAGCATTGCCTGTTGTCAACTGTACCAGGCTAAAGCCGGTAAGCCCCGCCCCCACCCAATGCACGTGGCCAATCATACCAGGCTTAAGCCGGCGAGCCACGCCCCCTGCGCCGACCCAATGCTATGTAATTCACTGCAATGCAATTGGCTTTTTGCCCTTAGTGGGAGTTGAACCCAGGACCCCAGCGCTGCAAGGCTACTGTGCTAACCACTGAACCACCGTGCTGCCTCTACCTCCAATGCAATTTAAATGAGGGCATGTTTAAAAAACAAGTGGCGGTGCTATGTTATGAAAAGTAGCAGCCGCTTCAGCGCCAAAGGAAATGATGGGTTGCGTCTGCTGAAAAGGTGACAGTAAGCATTGCATGTTACCATAGTTGCACACTGTACCTGGCATGACGCGGTAAGCCCCGCCCCCCATGGTGGTAAGCCCCGCCCCCGGCACCGACGCTACGCAATGCACTGTGTTTTGCCGACTGTACAGGGCTTAAGCCGGTAAGCCCCGCCCCATCGCGGTAAGCCCCGCCCCCGGCACCGACGCCTATGCAATGCACTGCATGTTTCCATCTGTTACCGGGCTTAAGCCGGTAAGCCCCGCCCCATCGCGGTAAGCCCCGCCCCCCGGCACCGACGCTATGCAATGCACTGCAAGTTGCCGACTGTACCGGGCTTAAGCGGTAAGCCCCGCCCCATCGCGGTAAGCCCCGCCCCCCGGCACCGACGCTACGCAACGCACTGCAAATTGCCGACTGTACCGGGCTTAAGCGGTAAGCCCCGCCCCCATCGCGGTAAGCCCCGCCCCCGGCAACCGACGCTATGCAATGCACTGCAAGTTGCCGACTGTACCGGGCTTAAGCCGGTAAGCCACGCCCCCATCGCGCGGGCATGTTCAATAAAACAAATGGCGGTGCTATGCCATGAGAAATAACAGCGGCCCCAGCGCAAAAGGTAACGAAGTGTTGCGTCTGCTGAAGAGGTGGCAGTAAGCATTGCGTGTTGTCAACTGTACCAGGCTAAAGCCGGTAAGCCCCGCCCCCACCCAATGCACGTGGCCAATCATACCAGGCTTAAGCCGGCGAGCCACGCCCCCTGCGCCGACCCAATGCTATGTAATTCATTGCAATGCAATTGGCTTTTTGCCCTTAGTGGGAGTTGAACCCAGGACCCCAGCGCTGCAAGGCTACTGTGCTAACCACTGAACCACCGTGCTGCCTCTACTCCAATGCAATTTAAATGAGGGCATGTTTAAAAAAACAAGTGGCGGTGCTATGTTATGAAAAGTAGCAGCCGCTTCAGCGCCAAAGGAAATGATGGGTTGCGTCTGCTGAAAAGGTGACAGTAAGCATTGCATGTTACCATAGTTGCACACTGTACCTGGCATGACGCGGTAAGCCCCGCCCCCATGTGGTAAGCCCCGCCCCCGGCACCGACGCTACGCAATGCACTGTGTTTTGCCGACTGTACAGGGCTTAAGCCGGTAAGCCCCGCCCCATCGCGGTAAGCCCCGCCCCCGGCACCGACGCTATGCAATGCACTGCATGTTTCCATCTGTACCGGGCTTAAGCCGGTAAGCCCCGCCCCATCGCGGTAAGCCCCGCCCCCGGCACCGACGCTATGCAATGCACTGCAAGTTGCCGGCGGTACCGGGCTTAAGCCGGTAAGCCCCGCCCCCGGCACCGACGCTATGCAATGCACTGCAAGTTGCCGACTGTACCGGGCTTAAGCCGGTAAGGCCCCGCCCCATCGACTGTACGGGCTTAAGCCGGTAAGCCCCGCCCCATCGCGGTAAGGCCCCGCCCCCCGGCACCGACGCTACGCAACGCACTGCAAATTGCCGACTGTACCGGGCTTAAGCCGGTAAGGCCCCGCCCCCATCGCGGTAAGCCCCGCCCCCCGGCACCGACGCTATGCAATGCACTGCAAGTTGCCGACTGTACCGGGCTTAAGCCGGGTAAGCCACGCCCCCATCGCGCGGGCATGTTCAATAAAACAAATGGCGGTGCTATGCCATGAGAAGTAACAGCGGCCCCAGCGCAAAAGGTAACGAAGTGTTGCGTCTGCTGAAGAGGTGGCAGTAAGCATTGCGTGTTGTCAACTGTACCAGGCTAAAGCCGGTAAGCCCCGCCCCCACCCAATGCACGTGGCCAATCATACCAGGCTTAAGCCGGCGAGCCACGCCCCCTGCGCCGACCCAATGCTATGTAATTCACTGCAATGCAATTGATTTTTTGCCTTAGTGGGAGTTGAACCCAGGACCCCAGCGCTGCAAGGCTACTGTGCTAACCACTGAAGCCACCGTGCTGCCTCTACTCCAATGCAATTTAAATGAGGGCATGTTTAAAAAAACAAGTGGCGGTGCTATGTTATGAAAAGTAGCAGCCGCTTCAGCGCCAAAGGAAATGATGGGTTGCGTCTGCTGAAAAGGTGACAGTAAAGCATTGCATGTTGCCATAGTTGCACACTGTACCTGGCATGACGCGATAAGCCCCGCCCCCATGGCGGTAAGCCCCGCCCCCGGCACCGACGCTACGCAATGCACTGTGTGTTGCCGACTGTACCGGGCTTAAGCCGGTAAGCCCCGCCCCATGGCGGTAAGCCCCGCCCCCGGCACCGACGCTACGCAACGCACTGCAATTGTCCGACTGTAACCGGGCTTAAGGCCGGTAAGCCCCGCCCCCATCGCGGTAAGCCCCGCCCCCGGCACCGACGCTATGCAATGCACTGCAAGTTGCCGACTGTACCGGGCTTAAGCCGGTAAGCCACGCCCCCATCGCGCGGGCATGTTCAATAAAACAAATGGCGGGTGCTATGCCATGAGAAGTAACAGCGGCCCCAGCGCAAAAGGTAACGAAGTGTTGCGTCTGCTGAAGAGGTGGCAGTAAGCATTGCGTGTTGTCAACTGTACCAGGCTAAAGCCGGTAAGCCCCGCCCCCACCCAATGCACGTGGCCAATCATACAGGCTTAAGCCGGCGAGCCACGCCCCCTGCGCCGACCCAATGCTATGTAATTCACTGCAATGCAATTGGTTTTTTTTGCCCTTAGTGGGAGTTGAACCCAGGACCCCAGCGCTGCAAGGCTACTGTGCTAACCACTGAGCCACCGTGCTGCCTCTACTCCAATGCAATTTAAATGAGGGCATGTTTAAAAAAACAAGTGGCGGTGCTATGTTATGAAAAGTAGCAGCCGCTTCAGCGCCAAAGGAAATGATGGGTTGCGTCTGCTGAAAAGGTGACAGTAAGCATTGCATGTTGCCATAGTTGCACACTGTACCTGGCATGACGCGGTAGAGCCCCGCCCCCATGGCGGTAAGCCCCGCCCCCGGCACCGACGCTACGCAATGCACTGTGTGTTGCCGACTGTACAGGGCTTAAGCCGGTAAGCCCCGCCCCATCGCGGTAAGCCCCGCCCCCGGCACCGACGCAATGCAATGCATGTTTCCATCTGTACCGGGCTTAAGCCGGTAAGCCCCGCCCCATCGCGGTAAGCCCCGCCCCCGGCACCGACGCTATGCAATGCACTGCAAGTTGCCGACTGTACCGGGCTTAAGCCGGTAAGCCCCGCCCCCGGCACCGACGCTATGCAATGCACTGCAAGTTGCCGACTGTACCAGGGCTTAAGCCGGTAAAGCCCCGCCCCATCGCGGTAAGCCCCGCCCCCCGGCACCGACGCTACGCAACGCACTGCAAAATTGCCGACTGTACCGGGCTTAAGCCGGTAAGGCCCGGCCCCCATGGCGGTAAGCCCCGCCCCGGCACCGACGCTACGCAATGCACTGTGTGTTGCCTACTGTACAGGGCTTTAGCCGGTAAGCCCCGCCCCATCGCGGTAAGCCCCGCCCCCGGCACCGACGCTATGCAATGCACTGCATGTTTCCATCTGTACCGGGCCTTAAGCCGGTAAGCCCCGCCCCCATCGCGGTAAGCCCCGCCCCCGGCAACCGACGCTACGCAATGCACTGCAAGTTGCCGACTGTACCGGGCTTAAGCCGGTAAGCCCCGCCCCCCGGCACCGACGCTATGCAATGCACTGCAAGTTGCCGACTGTACCGGGCTTAAGCCGGTAAGCCCCGCCCCCGGCCACCGACGCTATGCAATGCACTGCAAGTTGCCGACTGTACCGGGCTTAAGCCGGTAAGCCCCGCCCCATCGCGGTAAGCCCCGCCCCCCGGCACCGACGCTACGCAACGCACTGCAAATTGCCGACTGTACCGGGCTTAAGCCGGTAAGCCCCGCCCCCATCGCGGTAAGCCCCGCCCCCGGCACCGACGCTATGCAATGCACTGCAAGTTGCCGACTGTACCGGGCTTAAGCCGGTAACCCACGCCCCCATCGCGCGGGCATGTTCAATAAAACAAATGGCGGTGCTATGCCATGAGAAGTAACAGCGGCCCCAGCGCAAAAGGTAACGAAGTGTTGCGTCTGCTGAAGAGGTGGCAGTAAGCATTGCGTGTTGTCAACTGAGACCAGGCTAAAGCCGGTAAGCCCCGCCCCCCCCCAATGCACGTGGCCAATCATACCAGGCTTAAGCCGGCGAGCCACGCCCCCTGCGCCGACCCAATGCTATGTAATTTCACTGCAATGCAATTGATTTTTTGCCCTTAGTGGGAGTTGAACCCAGGACCCCAGCGCTGCAAGGCTACTGTGCTAACCACTGAACCACCGTGCTGCCTCTACTCCAATGCAATTTAAATGAGGGCATGTTTAAAAAAACAAGTGGCGGTGCTATGTTATGAAAAGTAGCAGCCGCTTCAGCGCCAAAGGAAATGATGGGTTGCGTCTGCTGAAAAGGTGACAGTAAGCATTGCATGTTGCCATAGTTGCACACTGTACCTGGCATGACGCGGTAAGCCCCGCCCCCATGGCGGTAAGCCCCGCCCCCGGCACCGACGCTACGCAATGCACTGTGTGTTGCCGACTGTACCGGGCTTAAGCCGGTAAGCCCCGCCCCATCGCGGTAAGCCCCGCCCCCCGGCACCGACGCTACGCAACGCACTGCAAATTGCCGACTGTACCGGGCTTAAGCCGGTAAGCCCCGCCCCCATCGCGGTAAGCCCCGCCCCCGGCACCGACGCTATGCAATGCACTGCAAGTTGCCGACTGTACCGGGCTTAAGCCGGTAAGCCACGCCCCCATCGCGCGGGCATGTTCAATAAAACAAATGGCGGTGCTATGCCATGAGAAGTAACAGCGGCCCCAGCGCAAAAGGTAACGAAGTGTTGCGTCTGCTGAAGAGGTGGCAGTAAGCATTGCGTGTTGTCAACTGTACCAGGCTAAAGCCGGTAAGCCCCCGCCCCACCCAATGCACAGGGCCAATCATACCAGGCTTAAGCCGGCGAGCCACGCCCCCTGCGCCAACCCAATGCTATGTAATTCACTGCAATGCAATTGGTTTTTTGCCCTTAGTGGGAGTTGAACCCAGGACCCCAGCGCTGCAAGGCTACTGTGCTAACCACTGAACCACCGTGCTGCCTCTACTCCAATGCAATTTAAATGAGGGCATGTTTGAAAAAACAAGTGGCGGTGCTATGTTATGAAAAGTAGCAGCCGCTTCAGCGCCAAGGAAATGATGGGTTGCGTCTGCTGAAAAGGTGACAGTAAGCATTGCATGTTGCCATAGTTGCACACTGTACCTGGCATGACGCGGTAAGCCCCGCCCCCATGGCGGTAAGCCCCGCCCCCGGCACCGACGCTACGCAATGCACTGTGTGTTGCCTACTGTACAGGGCTTAAGCCGGTAAGCCCCGCCCCATCGCGGTAAGCCCCGCCCCCGGCACCGACGCTATGCAATGCACTGCATGTTTCCATCTGTACCGGGCTTAAGCCGGTAAGCCCCGCCCCATCGCGGTAAGCCCCGCCCCCGGCACCGACGCTACGCAATGCACTGCAAGTTGCCGACTGTACCGGGCTTAAGCCGGTAAGCCCCGCCCCGGCACCGACGCTATGCAATGCACTGCAAGTTGCCGACTGTACCGGGCTTAAGCCGGTAAGGCCCCGCCCCCGGCACCGACGCTATTGCAATGCACTGCAAGTTGCCGACTGTACCGGGCTTAAGCCGGTAAGCCCGCCCCATCGCGGTAAGCCCCGCCCCCCGGCACCGACGCTACGCAACGCACTGCAAATTGCCGACTGTACCGGGCTTAAGCCGGTAAAGCCCCGCCCCCATCGCGGTAAGCCCCGCCCCCGGCACCGACGCTATGCAATGCACTGCAAGTTGCCGACTGTACCGGGCTTAAGCCGGTAAGCCCCGCCCCCATCGCGCGGGCATGTTCAATAAAACAAATGGCGGTGCTATGCCATGAGAAGTAACAGCGGCCCCAGCGCAAAAGGTAACGAAGTGTTGCGTCTGCTGAAGAGGTGGCAGTAAGCATTGCGTGTTGTCAACTGTACCAGGCTAAAGCCGGTAAGCCCCGCCCCCACCCAATGCACGTGGCCAATCATACCAGGCTTAAGCCGGCGAGCCACGCCCCCTGCGCCGACCCAATGCTATGTAATTCACTGCAATGCAATTGATTTTTTGCCCTTAGTGGGAGTTGAACCCAGGACCCCAGCGCTGCAAGGCTACTGTGCTAACCACTGAGCCACCGTGCTGCCTCTACTCCAATGCAATTTAAATGAGGGCATGTTTAAAAAAACAAGTGGCGGTGCTATGTTATGAAAAGTAGCAGCCGCTTCAGCGCCCAAGGAAATGATGGGTTGCGTCTGCTGAAAAGGTGACAGTAAACATTGCATGTTGCCATAGTTGCACACTGTACCTGGCATGACGCGATAAGCCCCGCCCCCATGGCGGTAAGCCCCGCCCCCGGCACCGACGCTACGCAATGCACTGTGTGTTGCCGACTGTACCGGGCTTAAGCCGGTAAGCCCCGCCCCATCGCGGTAAGCCCCGCCCCCCGGCACCGACGCTACGCAACGCACTGCAAATTGCCGACTGTACCGGGCTTAAGCCGGTAAGCCCCGCCCCCATCGCGGTAAGCCCCGCCCCCGGCACCGACGCTATGCAATGCACTGCAAGTTGCCGACTGTACCGGGCTTAAGCCGGTAAGCCACGCCCCCCATCGCGCGGGCATGTTCAATAAAACAAATGGCGGTGCTATGCCATGAGAAGTAACAGCGGCCCCAGCGCAAAAGGTAACGAAGTGTTGCGTCTGCTGAAGAGGTGGCAGTAAGCATTGCGTGTTGTCAACTGTACCAGGCTAAAGCCGGTAAGCCCCGCCCCCACCCAATGCACGTGGCCAATCATACCAGGCTTAAGCCGGCGAGCCACGCCCCCTGCGCCGACCCAATGCTATGTAATTCACTGCAATGCAATTGGTTTTTTGCCCTTAGTGGGAGTTGAACCCAGGACCCCAGCGCTGCAAGGCTACTGTGCTAACCACTGAGCCACCGTGCTGCCTCTACTCCAATGCAATTTAAATGAGGGCATGTTTAAAAAAAACAAGTGGCGGTGCTATGTTATGAAAAGTAGCAGCCGCTTCAGCGCCAAAGGAAATGATGGGTTGCGTCTGCTGAAAAGGTGACAGTAAGCATTGCATGTTGCCATAGTTGCACACTGTACCTGGCATGACGCGGTAAGCCCCGCCCCCATGGCGGTAAGCCCCGCCCCCGGCACCGACGCTACGCAATGCACTGTGTGTTGCCGACTGTACAGGGCTTAAGCCGGTAAGCCCCGCCCCATCGCGGTAAGCCCCGCCCCCGGCACCGACGCAATGCAATGCATGTTTCCATCTGTACCGGGCTTAAGCCGGTAAGCCCCGCCCCATCGCGGTAAGCCCCGCCCCCGGCACCGACGCTATGCAATGCACTGCAAGTTGCCGACTGTACCGGGCTTAAGCCGGTAAGCCCCGCCCCCGGCACCGACGCTATGCAATGCACTGCAAGTTGCCGACTGTACCGGGCTTAAGCCGGTAAGCCCCGCCCCATCGCGGTAAGCCCCGCCCCCGGCACCGACGCTACGCAACGCACTGCAAATTGCCGACTGTACCGGGCTTAAGCCGGTAAGCCCGGCCCCCATGGCGGTAAGCCCCGCCCCCGGCACCGACGCTACGCAATGCACTGTGTGTTGCCTACTGTACAGGGCTTAAGCCGGTAAGCCCCGCCCCATCGCGGTAAGCCCCGCCCCCGGCACCGACGCTATGCAATGCACTGCATGTTTCCATCTGTACCGGGCTTAAGCCGGTAAGCCCCGCCCCCATCGCGGTAAGCCCCGCCCCCGGCACCGACGCTATGCAATGCACTGCAAGTTGCCGACTGTACCGGGCTTAAGCCGGTAAGCCCCGCCCCCGGCACCGACGCTATGCAAAGCACTGCAAGTTGCCGACTGTACCGGGCTTAAGCCGGTAAGCCCCGCCCCATCGCGGTAAGCCCCGCCCCCCGGCACCGACGCTACGCACTGCACTGCAAATTGCCGACTGTACCGGGCTTAAGCCGGTAAGCCCCGCCCCCATCGCGGTAAGCCCCGCCCCCGGCACCGACGCTATGCAATGCACTGCAAGTTGCCGACTGTACCGGGCTTAAGCCGGTAAGCCACGCCCCCATCGCGCGGGCATGTTCAATAAAACAAATGGCGGTGCTATGCCATGAGAAGTAACAGCGGCCCCCAGCGCAAAAGGTAACGAAGTGTTGCGTCTGCTGAAGAGGTGGCAGTAAGCATTGCGTGTTGTCAACTGTACCAGGCTAAAGCCGGTAAGCCCCGCCCCCACCCAATGCACGTGGCCAATCATACCAGGCTTAAGCCGGCGAGCCACGCCCCCTGCGCCGACCCAATGCTATGTAATTCACTGCAATGCAATTGATTTTTGCCCTTAGTGGGAGTTGAACCCAGGACCCCAGCGCTGCAAGGCTACTGTGCTAACCACTGAGCCACCGTGCTGCCTCTACTCCAATGCAATTTAAATGAGGGCATGTTTAAAAAAACAAGTGGCGGTGCTATGTTATGAAAAGTAGCAGCCGCTTCAGCGCCAAAGGAAATGATGGGTTGCGTCTGCTGAAAAGGTGACAGTAAACATTGCATGTTGCCATAGTTGCACACTGTACCTGGCATGACGCGATAAGCCCCGCCCCCATGGCGGTAAGCCCCGCCCCCGGCACCGACGCTACGCAATGCACTGTGTGTTGCCGACTGTACCGGGCTTAAGCCGGTAAGCCCCGCCCCATCGCGGTAAGCCCCGCCCCCCGGCACCGACGCTACGCAACGCACTGCAAATTGCCGACTGTACCGGGCTTAAGCCGGTAAGCCCCGCCCCCATCGCGGTAAGCCCCGCCCCCGGCACCGACGCTATGCAATGCACTGCAAGTTGCCGACTGTACCGGGCTTAAGCCGGTAAGCCACGCCCCCATCGCGCGGGCATGTTCAATAAAACAAATGGCGGTGCTATGCCATGAGAAGTAACAGCGGCCCCAGCGCAAAAGGTAACGAAGTGTTGCGTCTGCTGAAGAGGTGGCAGTAAGCATTGCGTGTTGTCAACTGTACCAGGCTAAAGCCGGTAAGCCCCGCCCCCACCCAATGCACAGGGCCAATCATACCAGGCTTAAGCCGGCGAGCCACGCCCCCTGCGCCAACCCAATGCTATGTAATTCACTGCAATGCAATTGGTTTTTTGCCCTTAGTGGGAGTTGAACCCAGGACCCCAGCGCTGCAAGGCTACTGTGCTAACCACTGAACCACCGTGCTGCCTCTACTCCAATGCAATTTAAATGAGGGCATGTTTGAAAAAACAAGTGGCGGTGCTATGTTATGAAAAGTAGCAGCCGCTTCAGCGCCAAAGGAAATGATGGGTTGCGTCTGCTGAAAAGGTGACAGTAAGCATTGCATGTTGCCATAGTTTGCACACTGTACCTGGCATGACGCGGTAAGCCCCGCCCCCATGGCGGTAAGCCCCGCCCCCGGCACCGACGCTACGCAATGCACTGTGTGTTGCCTACTGTACAGGGCTTAAGCCGGTAAGCCCCGCCCCATCGCGGTAAGCCCCGCCCCCGGCACCGACGCTATGCAATGCACTGCATGTTTCCATCTGTACCGGGCTTAAGCCGGTAAGCCCCGCCCCATCGCGGTAAGCCCCGCCCCCGGCACCGACGCTACGCAATGCACTGCAAGTTGCCGACTGTACCGGGCTTAAGCCGGTAAGGCCCCGCCCCCGGCACCGACGCTATGCAATGCACTGCAAGTTGCCGACTGTACCGGGCTTAAGCCGGTAAGCCCCGCCCCCGGCACCGACGCTATGCAATGCACTGCAAGTTGCCGACTGTACCGGGCTTAAGCCGGTAAGCCCCGCCCCCATCGCGGTAAGCCCCCCCCCCCGGCACCGACGCTACGCAACGCACTGCAAATTGCCGACTGTACCGGGCTTAAGCCGGTAAGCCCCGCCCCCATCGCGGTAAGCCCCGCCCCCGGCACCGACGCTATGCAATGCACTGCAAGTTGCCGACTGTACCGGGCTTAAGCCGGTAAGCCACGCCCCCATCGCGCGGGCATGTTCAATAAAACAAATGGCGGTGCTATGCCATGAGAAGTAACAGCGGCCCCAGCGCAAAAGGTAACGAAGTGTTGCGTCTGCTGAAGAGGTGGCAGTAAGCATTGCGTGTTGTCAACTGTACCAGGCTAAAGCCGGTAAGCCCCGCCCCCACCCAATGCACGTGGCCAATCATACCAGGCTTAAGCCGGCGAGCCACGCCCCCTGCGCCGACCCAATGCTATGTAATTCACTGCAATGCAATTGATTTTTTGCCCTTAGTGGGAGTTGAACCCAGGACCCCAGCGCTGCAAGGCTACTGTGCTAACCACTGAGCCACCGTGCTGCCTCTACTCCAATGCAATTTAAATGAGGGCATGTTTAAAAAAACAAGTGGCGGTGCTATGTTATGAAAAGTAGCAGCCGCTTCAGCGCCAAAGGAAATGATGGGTTGCGTCTGCTGAAAGGTGACAGTAAACATTGCATGTTGCCATAGTTGCACACTGTACCTGGCATGACGCGATAAGCCCCGCCCCCATGGCGGTAAGCCCCGCCCCCGGCACCGACGCTACGCAATGCACTGTAGTGTTGCCGACTGTACCGGGCTTAAGCCGGTAAGCCCCGCCCCATCGCGGTAAGCCCCGCCCCCCGGCACCGACGCTACGCAACGCACTGCAAATTGCCGACTGTACCGGGCCTTAAGCCGGTAAGCCCCGCCCCCATCGCGGTAAGCCCCGCCCCCGGCACCGACGCTATGCAATGCACTGCAAGTTGCCGACTGTACCGGGCTTAAGCCGGTAAGCCACGCCCCCATCGCGCGGGCATGTTCAATAAAACAAATGGCGGTGCTATGCCATGAGAAGTAACAGCGGCCCCAGCGCAAAAGGTAACGAAGTGTTGCGTCTGCTGAAGAGGTGGCAGTAAGCATTGCGTGTTGTCAACTGTACCAGGCTAAAGCCGGTAAGCCCCGCCCCCACCCAATGCACGGGGCCAATCATACCAGGCTTAAGCCGGCGAGCCACGCCCCCTGCGCCGACCCAATGCTATGTAATTCACTGCAATGCAATTGGTTTTTTGCCCTTAGTGGGAGTTGAACCCAGGACCCCAGCGCTGCAAGGCTACTGTGCTAACCACTGAACCACCGTGCTGCCTCTACTCCAATGCAATTTAAATGAGGGCATGTTTGAAAAAAACAAGTGGCGGTGCTATGTTATGAAAAGTAGCAGCCGCTTCAGCGCCAAAGGAAATGATGGGTTGCGTCTGCTGAAAAGGTGACAGTAAGCATTGCATGTTGCCATAGTTGCACACTGTACCTGGCATGACGCGGTAAGCCCCGCCCCCATGGCGGTAAGCCCCGCCCCCGGCACCGACGCTACGCAATGCACTGTGTGTTGCCGACTGTACAGGGCTTAAGCCGGTAAGCCCCGCCCCATTGCGGTAAGCCCCGCCCCCGGCACCGACGCTATGCAATGCACTGCATGTTTCCATCTGTACCGGGCTTAAGCCGGTAAGCCCCGCCCCCATCGCGGTAAGCCCCGCCCCCGGCACCGACGCTACGCAATGCACTGCAAGTTGCCGACTGTACCGGGCTTAAGCCGGTAAGCCCCGCCCCCGGCACCGACGCTATGCAATGCACTGCAAGTTGCCGACTGTACCGGGCTTAAGCCGGTAAGCCCCGCCCCCGGCACCGACGCTATGCAATGCACTGCAAGTTGCCGACTGTACCGGGCTTAAGCCGGTAAGCCCCGCCCCATCGCGGTAAGCCCCGCCCCCGGCACCGACGCTACGCAATGCACTGCAAGTTGCCGACTGTACCGGGCTTAAGCCGGTAAGCCCCGCCCCCGGCACCGACGCTATGCAATGCACTGCAAGTTGCCGACTGTACCGGGCTTAAGCCGGTAAGCCCCGCCCCCGGCACCGACGCTATGCAATGCACTGCAAGTTGCCGACTGTACCGGGCTTAAGCCGGTAAGCCCCGCCCCATCGCGGTAAGCCCCCCCCCCGGCACCGACGCTACGCACTGCACTGCAAATTGCCGACTGTACCGGGCTTAAGCCGGTAAGCCCCGCCCCCATCGCGGTAAGCCCCGCCCCCGGCACCGACGCTATGCAATGCACTGCAAGTTGCCGACTGTACCGGGCTTAAGCCGGTAAGCCACGCCCCCATCGCGCGGGCATGTTCAATAAAACAAATGGCGGTGCTATGCCATGAGAAGTAACAGCGGCCCCAGCGCAAAAGGTAACGAAGTGTTGCGTCTGCTGAAGAGGTGGCAGTAAGCATTGCGTGTTGTCAACTGTACCAGGCTAAAGCCGGTAAGCCCCGCCCCCACCCAATGCACGTGGCCAATCATACCAGGCTTAAGCCGGCGAGCCACGCCCCCTGCGCCGACCCAATGCTATGTAATTCACTGCAATGCAATTGATTTTTTGCCCTTAGTGGGAGTTGAACCCAGGACCCCAGCGCTGCAAGGCTACTGTGCTAACCACTGAGCCACCGTGCTGCCTCTACTCCAATGCAATTTAAATGAGGGCATGTTTAAAAAAACAAGTGGCGGTGCTATGTTATGAAAAGTAGCAGCCGCTTCAGCGCCAAAGGAAATGATGGGTTGCGTCTGCTGAAAAGGTGACAGTAAACATTGCATGTTGCCATAGTTGCACACTGTACCTGGCATGACGCGATAAGCCCCGCCCCCATGGCGGTAAGCCCCGCCCCCGGCACCGACGCTACGCAATGCACTGTGTGTTGCCGACTGTACCGGGCTTAAGCCGGTAAGCCCCGCCCCATCGCGGTAAGCCCCGCCCCCCGGCACCGACGCTACGCAACGCACTGCAAATTGCCGACTGTACCGGGCTTAAGCCGGTAAGCCCCGCCCCCATCGCGGTAAGCCCCGCCCCCGGCACCGACGCTATGCAATGCACTGCAAGTTGCCGACTGTACCGGGCTTAAGCCGGTAAGCCACGCCCCCATCGCGCGGGCATGTTCAATAAAACAAATGGCGGTGCTATGCCATGAGAAGTAACAGCGGCCCCAGCGCAAAAGGTAACGAAGTGTTGCGTCTGCTGAAGAGGTGACAGTAAGCATCGCGTGTTGTCAACTGTACCAGGCTAAAGCCGGTAAGCCCCGCCCCCACCCAATGCACGTGGCCAATCATACCAGGCTTAAGCCGGCGAGCCACGCCCCCAGCGCCGACCCAATGCTATGTAATTCACTGCAATGCAATTGGTTTTTTGCCCTTAGTGGGAGTTGAACCCAGGACCCCAGCGCTGCAAGGCTACTGTGCTAACCACTGAACCACCGTGCTGCCTCTACTCCAATGCAATTTAAATGAGGGCATGTTTAAAAAAACAAGTGGCGGTGCTATGTTATGAAAGTAGCAGCCGCTTCAGCGCCAAAGGAAATGATGGGTTGCGTCTGCTGAAAAGGTGACAGTAAGCATTGCATGTTGCCATAGTTGCACACTGTACCTGGCATGACGCGGTAAGCCCCGCCCCCATGGCGGTAAGCCCCGCCCCCGGCACCGACGCTACGCAATGCACTGTGTGTTGCCTACTGTACAGGGCTTAAGCCGGTAAGCCCCGCCCCATTGCGGTAAGCCCCGCCCCCGGCAACCGACGCTATGCAATGCACTGCATGTTTCCATCTGTACCGGGCTTAAGCCGGTAAGCCCCGCCCCATCGCGGTAAGCCCCGCCCCGGCACCGACGCTACGCAATGCACTGCAAGTTGCCGACTGTACCGGGCTTAAGCCGGTAAGCCCCGCCCCCGGCACCGACGCTATGCAATGCACTGCAAGTTGCCGACTGTACCGGGCTTAAGCCGGTAAGCCCCGCCCCCGGCACCGACGCTATGCAATGCACTGCAAGTTGCCGACTGTACCGGGCTTAAGCCGGTAAGCCCCGCCCCATCGCGGTAAGCCCCGCCCCCCGGCACCGACGCTACGCACTGCACTGCAAATTGCCGACTGTACCGGGCTTAAGCCGGTAAGCCCCGCCCCCATCGCGGTAAGCCCCGCCCCCGGCACCGACGCTATGCAATGCACTGCAAGTTGCCGACTGTACCGGGCTTAAGCCGGTAAGCCACGCCCCCATCGCGCGGGCATGTTCAATAAAACAAATGGCGGTGCTATGCCATGAGAAGTAACAGCGGCCCCAGCGCAAAAGGTAACGAAGTGTTGCGTCTGCTGAAGAGGTGGCAGTAAGCATCGCGTGTTGTCAACTGTACCAGGCTAAAGCCGGTAAGCCCCGCCCCCACCCAATGCACGTGGCCAATCATACCAGGCTTAAGCCGGCGAGCCACGCCCCCTGCGCCGACCCAATGCTATGTAATTCACTGCAATGCAATTGGTTTTTTGCCCTTAGTGGGAGTTGAACCCAGGACCCCAGCGCTGCAAGGCTACTGTGCTAACCACTGAACCACCGTGCTGCCTCTACTCCAATGCAATTTAAATGAGGGCATGTTTAAAAAAACAAGTGGCGGTGCTATGTTATGAAAAGTAGCAGCCGCTTCAGCGCCAAAGGAAATGATGGGTTGCGTCTGCTGAAAAGGTGACAGTAAGCATTGCATGTTGCCATAGTTGCACACTGTACCTGGCATGACGCGGTAAGCCCCGCCCCCATGGCGGTAAGCCCCGCCCCCGGCACCGACGCTACGCAATGCACTGTGTGTTGCCTACTGTACAGGGCTTAAGCCGGTAAGCCCCGCCCCATCGCGGTAAGCCCCGCCCCCGGCACCGACGCTATGCAATGCACTGCATGTTTCCATCTGTACCGGGCTTAAGCCGGTAAGCCCCGCCCCATCGCGGTAAGCCCCGCCCCCGGCACCGACGCTACGCAATGCACTGCAAGTTGCCGACTGTACCGGGCTTAAGCCGGTAAGCCCCCGCCCCCGGCACCGACGCTATGCAATGCACTGCAAGTTGCCGACTGTACCGGGCTTAAGCCGGTAAGCCCCGCCCCCGGCACCGACGCTATGCAATGCACTGCAAGTTGCCGACTGTACCGGGCTTAAGCCGGTAAGCCCCGCCCCATCGCGGTAACCCCCCCCCCCCCGGCACCGACGCTACGCACTGCACTGCAAATTGCCGACTGTACCGGGCTTAAGCCGGTAAGCCCCGCCCCCATCGCGGTAAGCCCCGCCCCCGGCACCGACGCTATGCAATGCACTGCAAGTTGCCGACTGTACCGGGCTTAAGCCGGTAAGCCACGCCCCCATCGCGCGGGCATGTTCAATAAAACAAATGGCGGTGCTATGCCATGAGAAGTAACAGCGGCCCCAGCGCAAAAGGTAACGAAGTGTTGCGTCTGCTGAAGAGGTGGCAGTAAGCATTGCGTGTTGTCAACTGTACCAGGCTAAAGCCGGTAAGCCCCGCCCCCACCCAATGCACGTGGCCAATCATACCAGGCTTAAGCCGGCGAGCCACGCCCCCTGCGCCGACCCAATGCTATGTAATTCACTGCAATGCAATTGATTTTTTGCCCTTAGTGGGAGTTGAACCCAGGACCCCAGCGCTGCAAGGCTACTGTGCTAACCACTGAGCCACCGTGCTGCCTCTACTCCAATGCAATTTAAATGAGGGCATGTTTAAAAAAACAAGTGGCGGTGCTATGTTATGAAAAGTAGCAGCCGCTTCAGCGCCAAAGGAAATGATGGGTTGCGTCTGCTGAAAAGGTGACAGTAAACATTGCATGTTGCCATAGTTGCACACTGTACCTGGCATGACGCGATAAGCCCCGCCCCCATGGCGGTAAGCCCCGCCCCCGGCACCGACGCTACGCAATGCACTGTGTGTTGCCGACTGTACCGGGCTTAAGCCGGTAAGCCCCGCCCCATCGCGGTAAGCCCCGCCCCCCGGCACCGACGCTACGCAACGCACTGCAAATTGCCGACTGTACCGGGCTTAAGCCGGTAAGCCCCGCCCCCATCGCGGTAAGCCCCGCCCCCGGCACCGACGCTATGCAATGCACTGCAAGTTGCCGACTGTACCGGGCTTAAGCCGGTAAGCCACGCCCCCATCGCGCGGGCATGTTCAATAAAACAAATGGCGGTGCTATGCCATGAGAAGTAACAGCGGCCCCAGCGCAAAAGGTAACGAAGTGTTGCGTCTGCTGAAGAGGTGGCAGTAAGCATTGCGTGTTGTCAACTGTACCAGGCTAAAGCCGGTAAGCCCCGCCCCCACCCAATGCACGGGGCCAATCATACCAGGCTTAAGCCGGCGAGCCACGCCCCCTGCGCCGACCCAATGCTATGTAATTCACTGCAATGCAATTGGTTTTTGCCCTTAGTGGGAGTTGAACCCAGGACCCCAGCGCTGCAAGGCTACTGTGCTAACCACTGAACCACCGTGCTGCCTCTACTCCAATGCAATTTAAATGAGGGCATGTTTGAAAAAACAAGTGGCGGTGCTATGTTATGAAAAGTAGCAGCCGCTTCAGCGCCAAAGGAAATGATGGGTTGCGTCTGCTGAAAAGGTGACAGTAAGCATTGCATGTTGCCATAGTTGCACACTGTACCTGGCATGACGCGGTAAGCCCCGCCCCCATGGCGGTAAGCCCCGCCCCCGGCACCGACGCTACGCAATGCACTGTGTGTTGCCGACTGTACAGGGCTTAAGCCGGTAAGCCCCGCCCCATTCGCGGTAAGCCCCGCCCCCGGCACCGACGCTATGCAATGCACTGCATGTTTCCATCTGTACCGGGCTTAAGCCGGTAAGCCCCGCCCCCATCGCGGTAAGCCCCGCCCCCGGCACCGACGCTACGCAATGCACTGCAAGTTGCCGACTGTACCGGGCTTAAGCCGGTAAGCCCCGCCCCCGGCACCGACGCTATGCAATGCACTGCAAGTTGCCGACTGTACCGGGCTTAAGCCGGTAAGCCCCGCCCCCGGCACCGACGCTATGCAATGCACTGCAAGTTGCCGACTGTACCGGGCTTAAGCCGGTAAGCCCCGCCCCATCGCGGTAAGCCCCGCCCCCCGGCACCGACGCTACGCACTGCACTGCAAATTGCCGACTGTACCGGGCTTAAGCCGGTAAGCCCCGCCCCCATCGCGGTAAGCCCCGCCCCCGGCACCGACGCTATGCAATGCACTGCAAGTTGCCGACTGTACCGGGCTTAAGCCGGTAAGCCACGCCCCCATCGCGCGGGCATGTTCAATAAAACAAATGGCGGTGCTATGCCATGAGAAGTAACAGCGGCCCCAGCGCAAAAGGTAACGAAGTGTTGCGTCTGCTGAAGAGGTGGCAGTAAGCATTGCGTGTTGTCAACTGTACCAGGCTAAAGCCGGTAAGCCCCGCCCCCACCCAATGCACGTGGCCAATCATACCAGGCTTAAGCCGGCGAGCCACGCCCCCTGCGCCGACCCAATGCTATGTAATTCACTGCAATGCAATTGATTTTTTGCCCTTAGTGGGAGTTGAACCCAGGACCCCAGCGCTGCAAGGCTACTGTGCTAACCACTGAGCCACCGTGCTGCCTCTACTCCAATGCAATTTAAATGAGGGCATGTTTAAAAAAACAAGTGGCGGTGCTATGTTATGAAAAGTAGCAGCCGCTTCAGCGCCAAAGGAAATGATGGGTTGCGTCTGCTGAAAAGGTGACAGTAAACATTGCATGTTGCCATAGTTGCACACTGTACCTGGCATGACGCGATAAGCCCCGCCCCCATGGCGGTAAGCCCCGCCCCCGGCACCGACGCTACGCAATGCACTGTGTGTTGCCGACTGTACCGGGCTTAAGCCGGTAAGCCCCGCCCCATC
Organism: Dendropsophus ebraccatus; assembly: GCF_027789765.1. NCBI lineage: Eukaryota > Metazoa > Chordata > Amphibia > Anura > Hylidae > Dendropsophus > Dendropsophus ebraccatus. The sequence goes on from NW_027209272.1 coordinate 75,605, forward strand.
GCGGTAAGCCCCGCCCCCCGGCACCGACGCTACGCAACGCACTGCAAATTGCCGACTGTACCGGGCTTAAGCCGGTAAGCCCCGCCCCCATCGCGGTAAGCCCCGCCCCCGGCACCGACGCTATGCAATGCACTGCAAGTTGCCGACTGTACCGGGCTTAAGCCGGTAAGCCACGCCCCCATCGCGCGGGCATGTTCAATAAAACAAATGGCGGTGCTATGCCATGAGAAGTAACAGCGGCCCCAGCGCAAAAGGTAACGAAGTGTTGCGTCTGCTGAAGAGGTGGAAGTAAGCATTGCGTGTTGTCAACTGTACCAGGCTAAAGCCGGTAAGCCCCGCCCCCACCCAATGCACGTGGCCAATCATACCAGGCTTAAGCCGGCGAGCCACGCCCCCTGCGCCGACCCAATGCTATGTAATTCACTGCAATGCAATTGGTTTTTTGCCCTTAGTGGGAGTTGAACCCAGGACCCCAGCGCTGCAAGGCTACTGTGCTAACCACTGAACCACCGTGCTGCCTCTACTCCAATGCAATTTAAATGAGGGCATGTTTAAAAAAACAAGTGGCGGTGCTATGTTATGAAAAGTAGCAGCCGCTTCAGCGCCAAAGGAAATGATGGGTTGCGTCTGCTGAAAAGGTGACAGTAAGCATTGCATGTTGCCATAGTTGCACACTGTACCTGGCATGACGCGGTAAGCCCCGCCCCCATGGCGGTAAGCCCCGCCCCCGGCACCGACGCTACGCAATGCACTGTGTGTTGCCGACTGTACAGGGCTTAAGCCGGTAAGCCCCGCCCCATTGCGGTAAGCCCCGCCCCCGGCACCGACGCTATGCAATGCACTGCATGTTTCCATCTGTACCGGGCTTAAGCCGGTAAGCCCCGCCCCATCGCGGTAAGCCCCGCCCCCGGCACCGACGCTACGCAATGCACTGCAAGTTGCCGACTGTACCGGGCTTAAGCCGGTAAGCCCCGCCCCCGGCACCGACGCTATGCAATGCACTGCAAGTTGCCGACTGTACCGGGCTTAAGCCGGTAAGCCCCGCCCCCGGCACCGACGCTATGCAATGCACTGCAAGTTGCCGACTGTACCGGGCTTAAGCCGGTAAGCCCCGCCCCATCGCGGTAAGCCCCGCCCCCCGGCACCGACGCTACGCACTGCACTGCAAATTGCCGACTGTACCGGGCTTAAGCCGGTAAGCCCCGCCCCATCGCGGTAAGCCCCGCCCCCGGCACCGACGCTATGCAATGCACTGCATGTTTCCATCTGTACCGGGCTTAAGCCGGTAAGCCCCGCCCCATCGCGGTAAGCCCCGCCCCCGGCACCGACGCTACGCAATGCACTGCAAGTTGCCGACTGTACCGGGCTTAAGCCGGTAAGCCCCGCCCCCGGCACCGACGCTATGCAATGCACTGCAAGTTGCCGACTGTACCGGGCTTAAGCCGGTAAGCCCCGCCCCCGGCACCGACGCTATGCAATGCACTGCAAGTTGCCGACTGTACCGGGCTTAAGCCGGTAAGCCCCGCCCCATCGCGGTAAGCCCCGCCCCCCGGCACCGACGCTACGCAACGCACTGCAAATTGCCGACTGTACCGGGCTTAAGCCGGTAAGCCCCGCCCCCATCGCGGTAAGCCCCGCCCCCGGCACCGACGCTATGCAATGCACTGCAAGTTGCCGACTGTACCGGGCTTAAGCCGGTAAGCCACGCCCCCATCGCGCGGGCATGTTCAATAAAACAAATGGCGGTGCTATGCCATGAGAAGTAACAGCGGCCCCAGCGCAAAAGGTAACGAAGTGTTGCGTCTGCTGAAGAGGTGGCAGTAAGCATCGCGTGTTGTCAACTGTACCAGGCTAAAGCCGGTAAGCCCCGCCCCCACCCAATGCACGTGGCCAATCATACCAGGCTTAAGCCGGCGAGCCACGCCCCCTGCGCCGACCCAATGCTATGTAATTCACTGCAATGCAATTGGTTTTTTGCCCTTAGTGGGAGTTGAACCCAGGACCCCAGCGCTGCAAGGCTACTGTGCTAACCACTGAACCACCGTGCTGCCTCTACTCCAATGCAATTTAAATGAGGGCATGTTTAAAAAAAACAAGTGGCGGTGCTATGTTATGAAAAGTAGCAGCCGCTTCAGCGCCAAAGGAAATGATGGGTTGCGTCTGCTGAAAAGGTGACAGTAAGCATTGCATGTTGCCATAGTTGCACACTGTACCTGGCATGACGCGGTAAGCCCCGCCCCCATGGCGGTAAGCCCCGCCCCCGGCACCGACGCTACGCAATGCACTGTGTGTTGCCTACTGTACAGGGCTTAAGCCGGTAAGCCCCGCCCCATCGCGGTAAGCCCCGCCCCCGGCACCGACGCTATGCAATGCACTGCATGTTTCCATCTGTACCGGGCTTAAGCCGGTAAGCCCCGCCCCATCGCGGTAAGCCCCGCCCCCGGCACCGACGCTACGCAATGCACTGCAAGTTGCCGACTGTACCGGGCTTAAGCCGGTAAGCCCCGCCCCCGGCACCGACGCTATGCAATGCACTGCAAGTTGCCGACTGTACCGGGCTTAAGCCGGTAAGCCCCGCCCCCGGCACCGACGCTATGCAATGCACTGCAAGTTGCCGACTGTACCGGGCTTAAGCCGGTAAGCCCCGCCCCATCGCGGTAAGCCCCGCCCCCCGGCACCGACGCTACGCACTGCACTGCAAATTGCCGACTGTACCGGGCTTAAGCCGGTAAGCCCCGCCCCCATCGCGGTAAGCCCCGCCCCCGGCACCGACGCTATGCAATGCACTGCAAGTTGCCGACTGTACCGGGCTTAAGCCGGTAAGCCACGCCCCCATCGCGCGGGCATGTTCAATAAAACAAATGGCGGTGCTATGCCATGAGAAGTAACAGCGGCCCCAGCGCAAAAGGTAACGAAGTGTTGCGTCTGCTGAAGAGGTGGCAGTAAGCATTGCGTGTTGTCAACTGTACCAGGCTAAAGCCGGTAAGCCCCGCCCCCACCCAATGCACGTGGCCAATCATACCAGGCTTAAGCCGGCGAGCCACGCCCCCTGCGCCGACCCAATGCTATGTAATTCACTGCAATGCAATTGATTTTTTGCCCTTAGTGGGAGTTGAACCCAGGACCCCAGCGCTGCAAGGCTACTGTGCTAACCACTGAGCCACCGTGCTGCCTCTACTCCAATGCAATTTAAATGAGGGCATGTTTAAAAAAACAAGTGGCGGTGCTATGTTATGAAAAGTAGCAGCCGCTTCAGCGCCAAAGGAAATGATGGGTTGCGTCTGCTGAAAAGGTGACAGTAAACATTGCATGTTGCCATAGTTGCACACTGTACCTGGCATGACGCGATAAGCCCCGCCCCCATGGCGGTAAGCCCCGCCCCCGGCACCGACGCTACGCAATGCACTGTGTGTTGCCGACTGTACCGGGCTTAAGCCGGTAAGCCCCGCCCCATCGCGGTAAGCCCCGCCCCCCGGCACCGACGCTACGCAACGCACTGCAAATTGCCGACTGTACCGGGCTTAAGCCGGTAAGCCCCGCCCCCATCGCGGTAAGCCCCGCCCCCGGCACCGACGCTATGCAATGCACTGCAAGTTGCCGACTGTACCGGGCTTAAGCCGGTAAGCCACGCCCCCATCGCGCGGGCATGTTCAATAAAACAAATGGCGGTGCTATGCCATGAGAAGTAACAGCGGCCCCAGCGCAAAAGGTAACGAAGTGTTGCGTCTGCTGAAGAGGTGGCAGTAAGCATTGCGTGTTGTCAACTGTACCAGGCTAAAGCCGGTAAGCCCCGCCCCCACCCAATGCACGGGGCCAATCATACCAGGCTTAAGCCGGCGAGCCACGCCCCCTGCGCCGACCCAATGCTATGTAATTCACTGCAATGCAATTGGTTTTTTGCCCTTAGTGGGAGTTGAACCCAGGACCCCAGCGCTGCAAGGCTACTGTGGCTAACCACTGAACCACCGTGCTGCCTCTACTCCAATGCAATTTAAATGAGGGCATGTTTAAAAAAACAAGTGGCGGTGCTATGTTATGAAAAGTAGCAGCCGCTTCAGCGCCAAAGGAAATGATGGGTTGCGTCTGCTGAAAAGGTGACAGTAAGCATTGCATGTTGCCATAGTTGCACACTGTACCTGGCATGACGCGGTAAGCCCCGCCCCCATGGCGGTAAGCCCCGCCCCCGGCACCGACGCTACGCAATGCACTGTGTGTTGCCGACTGTACAGGGCTTAAGCCGGTAAGCCCCGCCCCATTGCGGTAAGCCCCGCCCCCGGCACCTACGCTATGCAATGCACTGCATGTTTCCATCTGTACCGGGCTTAAGCGGTAAGCCCCGCCCCATCGCGGTAAGCCCCGCCCCCGGCACCGACGCTACGCAATGCACTGCAAGTTGCCGACTGTACCGGGCTTAAGCCGGTAAGCCCCGCCCCCGGCACCGACGCTATGCAATGCACTGCAAGTTGCCGACTGTACCGGGCTTAAGCCGGTAAGCCCCGCCCCCGGCACCGACGCTATGCAATGCACTGCAAGTTGCCGACTGTACCGGGCTTAAGCCGGTAAGCCCCGCCCCATCGCGGTAAAGCCCCGCCCCCCGGCACCGACGCTACGCACTGCACTGCAAATTGCCGACTGTACCGGGCTTAAGCCGGTAAGCCCCGCCCCCATCGCGGTAAGCCCCCCCCCCGGCACCGACGCTATGCAATGCACTGCAAGTTGCCGACTGTACCGGGCTTAAGCCGGTAAGCCACGCCCCCATCGCGCGGGCATGTTCAATAAAACAAAATGGCGGTGCTATGCCATGAGAAGTAACAGCGGCCCCAGCGCAAAAGGTAACGAAGTGTTGCGTCTGCTGAAGAGGTGGCAGTAAGCATTGCCTGTTGTCAACTGTACCAGGCTAAAGCCGGTAAGCCCCGCCCCCACCCAATGCACGTGGCCAATCATACCAGGCTTAAGCCGGCGAGCCACGCCCCCTGCGCCGACCCAATGCTATGTAATTCACTGCAATGCAATTGGTTTTTTGCCCTTAGTGGGAGTTGAACCCAGGACCCCAGCGCTGCAAGGCTACTGTGCTAACCACTGAGCCACCGTGCTGCCTCTACTCCAATGCAATTTAAATGAGGGCATGTTTAAAAAAACAAGTGGCGGTGCTATGTTATGAAAGTAGCAGCCGCTTCAGCGCCAAAGGAAATGATGGGTTGCGTCTGCTGAAAAGGTGACAGTAAACATTGCATGTTGCCATAGTTGCACACTGTACCTGGCATGACGCGATAAGCCCCGCCCCCATGGCGGTAAGCCCCGCCCCCGGCACCGACGCTACGCAATGCACTGTGTGTTGCCGACTGTACCGGGCTTAAGCCGGTAAGCCCCCGCCCCATCGCGGTAAGCCCCGCCCCCCGGCACCGACCCTACGCAACGCACTGCAAATTGCCGACTGTACCGGGCTTAAGCCGGTAAGCCCCGCCCCCATCGCGGTAACCCCCGCCCCCGGCACCGACGCTATGCAATGCACTGCAAGTTGCCGACTGTACCGGGCTTAAGCCGGTAAGCCACGCCCCCATCGCGCGGGCATGTTCAATAAAACAAATGGCGGTGCTATGCCATGAGAAGTAACAGCGGCCCCAGCGCAAAAGGTAACGAAGTGTTGCGTCTGCTGAAGAGGTGGAAGTAAGCATTGCGTGTTGTCAACTGTACCAGGCTAAAGCCGGTAAGCCCCGCCCCCACCCAATGCACGTGGCCAATCATACCAGGCTTAAGCCGGCGAGCCACGCCCCCTGCGCCGACCCAATGCTATGTAATTCACTGCAATGCAATTGGTTTTTTGCCCTTAGTGGGAGTTGAACCCAGGACCCCAGCGCTGCAAGGCTACTGTGCTAACCACTGAACCACCGTGCTGCCTCTACTCCAATGCAATTTAAATGAGGGCATGTTTAAAAAAACAAGTGGCGGTGCTATGTTATGAAAAGTAGCAGCCGCTTCAGCGCCAAAGGAAATGATGGGTTGCGTCTGCTGAAAAGGTGACAGTAAGCATTGCATGTTGCCATAGTTGCACACTGTACCTGGCATGACGCGGTAAGCCCCGCCCCCATGGCGGTAAGCCCCGCCCCCGGCACCGACGCTACGCAATGCACTGTGTGTTGCCGACTGTACAGGGCTTAAGCCGGTAAGCCCCGCCCCATTGCGGTAAGCCCCGCCCCCGGCACCGACGCTATGCAATGCACTGCATGTTTCCATCTGTACCGGGCTTAAGCCGGTAAGCCCCGCCCCATCGCGGTAAGCCCCGCCCCCGGCACCGACGCTACGCAATGCACTGCAAGTTGCCGACTGTACCGGGCTTAAGCCGGTAAGCCCCGCCCCCGGCACCGACGCTATGCAATGCACTGCAGGTTGCCGACTGTACCGGGCTTAAGCCGGTAAGCCCCGCCCCCGGCACCGACGCTATGCAATGCACTGCAAGTTGCCGACTGTACCGGGCTTAAGCCGGTAAGCCCCGCCCCATCGCGGTAAGCCCCGCCCCCCGGCACCGACGCTACGCACTGCACTGCAAATTGCCGACTGTACCGGGCTTAAGCCGGTAAGCCCCGCCCCATCGCGGTAAGCCCCGCCCCCGGCACCGACGCTATGCAATGCACTGCATGTTTCCACCTGTACCGGGCTTAAGCCGGTAAGCCCCGCCCCATCGCGGTAAGCCCCGCCCCCGGCACCGACGCTACGCAATGCACTGCAAGTTGCCGACTGTACCGGGCTTAAGCCGGTAAGCCCCGCCCCCGGCACCGACGCTATGCAATGCCACTGCAAGTTGCCGACTGTACCGGGCTTAAGCCGGTAAGCCCCGCCCCCGGCACCGACGCTATGCAATGCACTGCAAGTTGCCGACTGTACCGGGCTTAAGCCGGTAAGCCCCGCCCCATCGCGGTAAGCCCCGCCCCCCGGCACCGACGCTACGCAACGCACTGCAAATTGCCGACTGTACCGGGCTTAAGCCGGTAAGCCCCGCCCCCATCGCGGTAAGCCCCGCCCCCGGCACCGACGCTATGCAATGCACTGCAAGTTGCCGACTGTACCGGGCTTAAGCCGGTAAGCCACGCCCCCATCGCGCGGGCATGTTCAATAAAACAAATGGCGGTGCTATGCCATGAGAAGTAACAGCGGCCCCAGCGCAAAAGGTAACGAAGTGTTGCGTCTGCTGAAGAGGTGGCAGTAAGCATCGCGTGTTGTCAACTGTACCAGGCTAAAGCCGGTAAGCCCCGCCCCCACCCAATGCACGTGGCCAATCATACCAGGCTTAAGCCGGCGAGCCACGCCCCCTGCGCCGACCCAATGCTATGTAATTCACTGCAATGCAATTGGTTTTTTGCCCTTAGTGGGAGTTGAACCCAGGACCCCAGCGCTGCAAGGCTACTGTGCTAACCACTGAACCACCGTGCTGCCTCTACTCCAATGCAATTTAAATGAGGGCATGTTTAAAAAAACAAGTGGCGGTGCTATGTTATGAAAAGTAGCAGCCGCTTCAGCGCCAAAGGAAATGATGGGTTGCGTCTGCTGAAAAGGTGACAGTAAGCATTGCATGTTGCCATAGTTGCACACTGTACCTGGCATGACGCGGTAAGCCCCGCCCCCATGGCGGTAAGCCCCGCCCCCGGCACCGACGCTACGCAATGCACTGTGTGTTGCCTACTGTACAGGGCTTAAGCCGGTAAGCCCCGCCCCATCGCGGTAAGCCCCGCCCCCGGCACCGACGCTATGCAATGCACTGCATGTTTCCATCTGTACCGGGCTTAAGCCGGTAAGCCCCCGCCCCATCGCGGTAAGCCCCGCCCCCGGCACCGACGCTACGCAATGCACTGCAAGTTGCCGACTGTACCGGGCTTAAGCCGGTAAGCCCCGCCCCCGGCACCGACGCTATGCAATGCACTGCAAGTTGCCGACTGTACCGGGCTTAAGCCGGTAAGCCCCGCCCCCGGCACCGACGCTATGCAATGCACTGCAAGTTGCCGACTGTACCGGGCTTAAGCCGGTAAGCCCCGCCCCATCGCGGTAAGCCCCGCCCCCCGGCACCGACGCTACGCACTGCACTGCAATTTGCCGACTGTACCGGGCTTAAGCCGGTAAGCCCCGCCCCCATCGCGGTAAGCCCCGCCCCCGGCACCGACGCTATGCAATGCACTGCAAGTTGCCGACTGTACCGGGCTTAAGCCGGTAAGCCAATGCCCCCATCGCGCGGGCATGTTCAATAAAACAAATGGCGGTGCTATGCCATGAGAAGTAACAGCGGCCCCAGCGCAAAAGGTAACGAAGTGTTGCGTCTGCTGAAGAGGTGGCAGTAAGCATTGCGTGTTGTCAACTGTACCAGGCTAAAGCCGGTAAGCCCCGCCCCCACCCAATGCACGTGGCCAATCATACCAGGCTTAAGCCGGCGAGCCACGCCCCCTGCGCCGACCCAATGCTATGTAATTCACTGCAATGCAATTGATTTTTTGCCCTTAGTGGGAGTTGAACCCAGGACCCCAGCGCTGCAAGGCTACTGTGCTAACCACTGAGCCACCGTGCTGCCTCTACTCCAATGCAATTTAAATGAGGGCATGTTTAAAAAAACAAGTGGCGGTGCTATGTTATGAAAAGTAGCAGCCGCTTCAGCGCCAAAGGAAATGATGGGTTGCGTCTGCTGAAAAGGTGACAGTAAACATTGCATGTTGCCATAGTTGCACACTGTACCTGGCATGACGCGATAAGCCCCGCCCCCATGGCGGTAAGCCCCGCCCCCGGCACCGACGCTACGCAATGCACTGTGTGTTGCCGACTGTACCGGGCTTAAGCCGGTAAGCCCCGCCCCATCGCGGTAAGCCCCGCCCCCCGGCCCCGACGCTACGCAACGCACTGCAAATTGCCGACTGTACCGGGCTTAAGCCGGTAAGCCCCGCCCCCATCGCGGTAAGCCCCGCCCCCGGCACCGACGCTATGCAATGCACTGCAAGTTGCCGACTGTACCGGGCTTAAGCCGGTAAGCCACGCCCCCATCGCGCGGGCATGTTCAATAAAACAAATGGCGGTGCTATGCCATGAGAAGTAACAGCGGCCCCAGCGCAAAAGGTAACGAAGTGTTGCGTCTGCTGAAGAGGTGGCAGTAAGCATTGCGTGTTGTCAACTGTACCAGGCTAAAGCCGGTAAGCCCCGCCCCCACCCAATGCACGGGGCCAATCATACCAGGCTTAAGCCGGCGAGCCACGCCCCCTGCGCCGACCCAATGCTATGTAATTCACTGCAATGCAATTGGTTTTTTGCCCTTAGTGGGAGTTGAACCCAGGACCCCAGCGCTGCAAGGCTACTGTGCTAACCACTGAACCACCGTGCTGCCTCTACTCCAATGCAATTTAAATGAGGGCATGTTTAAAAAAACAAGTGGCGGTGCTATGTTATGAAAAAGTAGCAGCCGCTTCAGCGCCAAAGGAAATGATGGGTTGCGTCTGCTGAAAAGGTGACAGTAAGCATTGCATGTTGCCATAGTTGCACACTGTACCTGGCATGACGCGGTAAGCCCCGCCCCCATGGCGGTAAGCCCCGCCCCCGGCACCGACGCTACGCAATGCACTGTGTGTTGCCGACTGTACAGGGCTTAAGCCGGTAAGCCCCGCCCCATTGCGGTAAGCCCCGCCCCCGGCACCGACGCAATGCAATGCACTGCATGTTTCCATCTGTACCGGGCTTAAGCCGGTAAGCCCCGCCCCATCGCGGTAAGCCCCGCCCCCGGCACCGACGCTACGCAATGCACTGCAAGTTGCCGACTGTACCGGGCTTAAGCCGGTAAGCCCCGCCCCCCGGCACCGACGCTATGCAATGCACTGCAAGTTGCCGACTGTACCGGGCTTAAGCCGGTAAGCCCCGCCCCCGGCACCGACGCTATGCAATGCACTGCAAGTTGCCGACTGTACCGGGCTTAAGCCGGTAAGCCCCGCCCCATCGCGGTAAGCCCCGCCCCCCCGGCACCGACGCTACGCACTGCACTGCAAATTGCCGACTGTACCGGGCTTAAGCCGGTAAGCCCCGCCCCCATCGCGGTAAGCCCCGCCCCCGGCACCGACGCTATGCAATGCACTGCAAGTTGCCGACTGTACCGGGCAGTAATCCGTAAGCCACGCCACCATCGCGCGGCATGTTCAATAAAACAAATGGCGGTGCTATGCCATGAGAAGTAACAGCTAGGCCCCAGCGCAAAAGGTAACGAAGTGTTGCGTCTGCTGAAGAGGTGGCAGTAAGCATTGCCTGTTGTCAACTGTACCAGGCTAAAGCCGGTAAGCCCCGCCCCCACCCAATGCACGTGGCCAATCATACCAGGCTTAAGCCGGCGAGCCACGCCCCCTGCGCCGACCCAATGCTATGTAATTCACTGCAATGCAATTGATTTTTTGCCCTTAGTGGGAGTTGAACCCAGGACCCCAGCGCTGCAAGGCTACTGTGCTAACCACTGACCACCGTGCTGCCTCTACTCCAATGCAATTTAAATGAGGGCATGTTTAAAAAAACAAGTGGCGGTGCTATGTTATGAAAAGTAGCAGCCGCTTCAGCGCCAAAGGAAATGATGGGTTGCGTCTGCTGAAAAGGTGACAGTAAACATTGCATGTTGCCATAGTTTGCACACTGTACCTGGCATGACGCGATAAGCCCCGCCCCCATGGCGGTAAGCCCCGCCCCCGGCACCGACGCTACGCAATGCACTGTGTGTTGCCGACTGTACCGGGCTTAAGCCGGTAAGCCCCGCCCCATCGCGGTAAGCCCCGCCCCCCGGCACCGACGCTACGCAACGCACTGCAAATTGCCGACTGTACCGGGCTTAAGCCGGTAAGCCCCGCCCCCATCGCGGTAAGCCCCGCCCCCGGCACCGACGCTATGCAATGCACTGCAAGTTGCCGACTGTACCGGGCTTAAGCCGGTAAGCCACGCCCCCATCGCGCGGGCATGTTCAATAAAACAAATGGCGGTGCTATGCCATGAGAAGTAACAGCGGCCCCAGCGCAAAAGGTAACGAAGTGTTGCGTCTGCTGAAGAGGTGGAAGTAAGCATTGCGTGTTGTCAACTGTACCAGGCTAAAGCCGGTAAGCCCCGCCCCCACCCAATGCACGTGGCCAATCATACCAGGCTTAAGCCGGCGAGCCACGCCCCCTGCGCCGACCCAATGCTATGTAATTCACTGCAATGCAATTGGCTTTTTGCCCTTAGTGGGAGTTGAACCCAGGACCCCAGCGCTGCAAGGCTACTGTGCTAACCACTGAACCACCGTGCTGCCTCTACTCCAATGCAATTTAAATGAGGGCATGTTTAAAAAAACAAGTGGCGGTGCTATGTTATGAAAAGTAGCAGCCGCTTCAGCGCCAAAGGAAATGATGGGTTGCGTCTGCTGAAAAGGTGACAGTAAGCATTGCATGTTGCCATAGTTGCACACTGTACCTGGCATGACGCGGTAAGCCCCGCCCCCATGGGCGGTAAGCCCCGCCCCGGCACCGACGCTACGCAATGCACTGTGTGTTGCCGACTGTACAGGGCTTAAGCCGGTAAGCCCCGCCCCATTGCGGTAAGCCCCGCCCCCGGCACCGACGCTATGCAATGCACTGCATGTTTCCATCTGTACCGGGCTTAAGCCGGTAAGCCCCGCCCCATCGCGGTAAGCCCCGCCCCCGGCACCGACGCTACGCAATGCACTGTGTGTTGCCGACTGTACAGGGCTTAAGCCGGTAAGCCCCGCCCCATTGCGGTAAGCCCCGCCCCCGGCACCGACGCTATGCAATGCACTGCATGTTTCCATCTGTACCGGGCTTAAGCCGGTAAGCCCCGCCCCATCGCGGTAAGCCCCGCCCCCGGCACCGACGCTACGCAATGCACTGCAAGTTGCCGACTGTACCGGGCTTAAGCCGGTAAGCCCCGCCCCCCCGGCACCGACGCTATGCAATGCACTGCAAGTTGCCGACTGTACCGGGCTTAAGCCGGTAAGCCCCGCCCCCGGCACCGACGCTATGCAATGCACTGCAAGTTGCCGACTGTACCGGGCTTAAGCCGGTAAGCCCCGCCCCATCGCGGTAAGCCCCGCCCCCCGGCACCGACGCTACGCACTGCACTGCAAATTGCCGACTGTACCGGGCTTAAGCCGGTAAGCCCCGCCCCATCGCGGTAAGCCCCGCCCCCGGCACCGACGCTATGCAATGCACTGCATGTTTCCATCTGTACCGGGCTTAAGCCGGTAAGCCCCGCCCCATCGCGGTAAGCCCCGCCCCCGGCACCGACGCTACGCAAAGCACTGCAAGTTGCCGACTGTACCGGGCTTAAGCCGGTAAGCCCCGCCCCGGCACCGACGCTATGCAATGCACTGCAAGTTGCCGACTGTACCGGGCTTAAGCCGGTAAGCCCCGCCCCCGGCACCGACGCGATGCAATGCACTGCAAGTTGCCGACTGTACCGGGCTTAAGCCGGTAAGCCCCGCCCCATCGCGGTAAGCCCCGCCCCCCGGCACCGACGCTACGCAACGCACTGCAAATTGCCGACTGTACCGGGCTTAAGCCGGTAAGCCCCGCCCCCATCGCGGTAAGCCCCGCCCCCGGCACCGACGCTATGCAATGCACTGCAAGTTGCCGACTGTACCGGGCTTAAGCCGGTAAGCCACGCCCCCATCGCGCGGGCATGTTCAATAAAACAAATGGCGGTGCTATGCCATGAGAAGTAACAGCGGCCCCAGCGCAAAAGGTAACGAAGTGTTGCGTCTGCTGAAGAGGTGGCAGTAAGCATCGCGTGTTGTCAACTGTACCAGGCTAAAGCCGGTAAGCCCCGCCCCCACCCAATGCACGTGGCCAATCATACCAGGCTTAAGCCGGCGAGCCACGCCCCCTGCGCCGACCCAATGCTATGTAATTCACTGCAATGCAATTGGTTTTTTGCCCTTAGTGGGAGTTGAACCCAGGACCCCAGCGCTGCAAGGCTACTGTGCTAACCACTGAACCACCGTGCTGCCTCTACTCCAATGCAATTTAAATGAGGGCATGTTTAAAAAAACAAGTGGCGGTGCTATGTTATGAAAAGTAGCAGCCGCTTCAGCGCCAAAGGAAATGATGGGTTGCGTCTGCTGAAAAGGTGACAGTAAGCATTGCATGTTGCCATAGTTGCACACTGTACCTGGCATGACGCGGTAAGCCCCGCCCCCATGGCGGTAAGCCCCGCCCCCGGCACCGACGCTACGCAATGCACTGTGTGTTGCCTACTGTACAGGGCTTAAGCCGGTAAGCCCCGCCCCATCGCGGTAAGCCCCGCCCCCGGCACCGACGCTATGCAATGCACTGCATGTTTCCATCTGTACCGGGCTTAAGCCGGTAAGCCCCGCCCCATCGCGGTAAGCCCCGCCCCGGCACCGACGCTACGCAATGCACTGCAAGTTGCCGACTGTACCGGGCTTAAGCCGGTAAGCCCCGCCCCCGGCACCGACGCTATGCAATGCACTGCAAGTTGCCGACTGTACCGGGCTTAAGCCGGTAAGCCCCGCCCCCGGCACCGACGCTATGCAATGCACTGCAAGTTGCCGACTGTACCGGGCTTAAGCCGGTAAGCCCCGCCCCATCGCGGTAAGCCCCGCCCCCCGGCACCGACGCTACGCACTGCACTGCAAATTGCCGACTGTACCGGGCTTAAGCCGGTAAGCCCCGCCCCCATCGCGGTAAGCCCCGCCCCCGGCACCGACGCTATGCAATGCACTGCAAGTTGCCGACTGTACCGGGCTTAAGCCGGTAAGCCACGCCCCCATCGCGCGGGCATGTTCAATAAAACAAATGGCGGTGCTATGCCATGAGAAGTAACAGCGGCCCCAGCGCAAAAGGTAACGAAGTGTTGCGTCTGCTGAAGAGGTGGCAGTAAGCATTGCGTGTTGTCAACTGTACCAGGCTAAAGCCGGTAAGCCCCGCCCCCACCCAATGCACGTGGCCAATCATACCAGGCTTAAGCCGGCGAGCCACGCCCCCTGCGCCGACCCAATGCTATGTAATTCACTGCAATGCAATTGATTTTTTTGCCCTTAGTGGGAGTTGAACCCAGGACCCCAGCGCTGCAAGGCTACTGTGCTAACCACTGAGCCACCGTGCTGCCTCTACTCCAATGCAATTTAAATGAGGGCATGTTTAAAAAAACAAGTGGCGGTGCTATGTTATGAAAAGTAGCAGCCGCTTCAGCGCCAAAGGAAATGATGGGTTGCGTCTGCTGAAAAGGTGACAGTAAACATTGCATGTTGCCATAGTTGCACACTGTACCTGGCATGACGCGATAAGCCCCGCCCCCATGGCGGTAAGCCCCGCCCCCGGCACCGACGCTACGCAATGCACTGTGTGTTGCCGACTGTACCGGGCTTAAGCCGGTAAGCCCCGCCCCATCGCGGTAAGCCCCGCCCCCCGGCACCGACGCTACGCAACGCACTGCAAATTGCCGACTGTACCGGGCTTAAGCCGGTAAGCCCCGCCCCCATCGCGGTAAGCCCCGCCCCCGGCACCGACGCTATGCAATGCACTGCAAGTTGCCGACTGTACCGGGCTTAAGCCGGTAAGCCACGCCCCCATCGCGCGGGCATGTTCAATAAAACAAATGGCGGTGCTATGCCATGAGAAGTAACAGCGGCCCCAGCGCAAAAGGTAACGAAGTGTTGCGTCTGCTGAAGAGGTGGCAGTAAGCATTGCGTGTTGTCAACTGTACCAGGCTAAATCCGGTAAGCCCCGCCCCCACCCAATGCACGGGGCCAATCATACCAGGCTTAAGCCGGCGAGCCACGCCCCCTGCGCCGACCCAATGCTATGTAATTCACTGCAATGCAATTGGTTTTTTGCCCTTAGTGGGAGTTGAACCCAGGACCCCAGCGCTGCAAGGCTACTGTGCTAACCACTGAACCACCGTGCTGCCTCTACTCCAATGCAATTTAAATGAGGGCATGTTTGAAAAAACAAGTGGCGGTGCTATGTTATGAAAAGTAGCAGCCGCTTCAGCGCCAAAGGAAATGATGGGTTGCGTCTGCTGAAAAGGTGACAGTAAGCATTGCATGTTGCCATAGTTGCACACTGTACCTGGCATGACGCGGTAAGCCCCGCCCCCATGGCGGTAAGCCCCGCCCCCGGCACCGACGCTACGCAATGCACTGTGTGTTGCCGACTGTACAGGGCTTAAGCCGGTAAGCCCCGCCCCATTGCGGTAAGCCCCGCCCCCGGCACCGACGCTATGCAATGCACTGCATGTTTCCATCTGTACCGGGCTTAAGCCGGTAAGCCCCGCCCCATCGCGGTAAGCCCCGCCCCCCGGCACCGACGCTACGCAATGCACTGCAAGTTGCCGACTGTACCGGGCTTAAGCCGGTAAGCCCCGCCCCCGGCACCGACGCTATGCAATGCACTGCAAGTTGCCGACTGTACCGGGCTTAAGCCGGTAAGCCCCGCCCCCGGCACCGACGCTATGCAATGCACTGCAAGTTGCCGACTGTACCGGGCTTAAGCCGGTAAGCCCCGCCCCATCGCGGTAAGCCCCGCCCCCCGGCACCGACGCTACGCACTGCACTGCAAATTGCCGACTGTACCGGGCTTAAGCCGGTAAGCCCCGCCCCCATCGCGGTAAGCCCCGCCCCCGGCACCGACGCTATGCAATGCACTGCAAGTTGCCGACTGTACCGGGCAGAATCCGGTAAGCCACGCCACCATCGCGCGGGCATGTTCAATAAAACAAATGGCGGTGCTATGCCATGAGAAGTAACAGCGGCCCCAGCGCAAAAGGTAACGAAGTGTTGCGTCTGCTGAAGAGGTGGCAGTAAGCATTGCCTGTTGTCAACTGTACCAGGCTAAAGCCGGTAAGCCCCGCCCCCACCCAATGCACGTGGCCAATCATACCAGGCTTAAGCCGGCGAGCCACGCCCCCTGCGCCGACCCAATGCTATGTAATTCACTGCAATGCAATTGATTTTTTTGCCCTTAGTGGGAGTTGAACCCAGGACCCCAGCGCTGCAAGGCTACTGTGCTAACCACTGAGCCACCGTGCTGCCTCTACTCCAATGCAATTTAAATGAGGGCATGTTTAAAAAAACAAGTGGCGGTGCTATGTTATGAAAAGTAGCAGCCGCTTCAGCGCCAAAGGAAATGATGGGTTGCGTCTGCTGAAAAGGTGACAGTAAACATTGCATGTTGCCATAGTTGCACACTGGACCTGGCATGACGCGATAAGCCCCGCCCCCATGGCGGTAAGCCCCGCCCCCGGCACCGACGCTACGCAATGCACTGTGTGTTGCCGACTGTACCGGGCTTAAGCCGGTAAGCCCCGCCCCATCGCGGTAAGCCCCGCCCCCCGGCACCGACGCTACGCAACGCACTGCAAATTGCCGACTGTACCGGGCTTAAGCCGGTAAGCCCCGCCCCCATCGCGGTAAGCCCCGCCCCCGGCACCGACGCTATGCAATGCACTGCAAGTTGCCGACTGTACCGGGCTTAAGCCGGTAAGCCACGCCCCCATCGCGCGGGCATGTTCAATAAAACAAATGGCGGTGCTATGCCATGAGAAGTAACAGCGGCCCCAGCGCAAAAGGTAACGAAGTGTTGCGTCTGCTGAAGAGGTGGAAGTAAGCATTGCGTGTTGTCAACTGTACCAGGCTAAAGCCGGTAAGCCCCGCCCCCACCCAATGCACGTGGCCAATCATACCAGGCTTAAGCCGGCGAGCCACGCCCCCTGCGCCGACCCAATGCTATGTAATTCACTGCAATGCAATTGGTTTTTTGCCCTTAGTGGGAGTTGAACCCAGGACCCCAGCGCTGCAAGGCTACTGTGCTAACCACTGAACCACCGTGCTGCCTCTACTCCAATGCAATTTAAATGAGGGCATGTTTAAAAAAACAAGTGGCGGTGCTATGTTATGAAAAGTAGCAGCCGCTTCAGCGCCAAAGGAAATGATGGGTTGCGTCTGCTGAAAAGGTGACAGTAAGCATTGCATGTTGCCATAGTTGCACACTGTACCTGGCATGACGCGGTAAGCCCCGCCCCCATGGCGGTAAGCCCCGCCCCCGGCACCGACGCTACGCAATGCACTGTGTGTTGCCGACTGTACAGGGCTTAAGCCGGTAAGCCCCGCCCCATTGCGGTAAGCCCCGCCCCCGGCACCGACGCTATGCAATGCACTGCATGTTTCCATCTGTACCGGGCTTAAGCCGGTAAGCCCCGCCCCATCGCGGTAAGCCCCGCCCCCGGCACCGACGCTACGCAATGCACTGCAAGTTGCCGACTGTACCGGGCTTAAGCCGGTAAGCCCCGCCCCCGGCACCGACGCTATGCAATGCACTGCAAGTTGCCGACTGTACCGGGCTTAAGCCGGTAAGCCCCGCCCCCGGCACCGACGCTATGCAATGCACTGCAAGTTGCCGACTGTACCGGGCTTAAGCCGGTAAGCCCCGCCCCATCGCGGTAAGCCCCGCCCCCCGGCACCGACGCTACGCACTGCACTGCAAATTGCCGACTGTACCGGGCTTAAGCCGGTAAGCCCCGCCCCATCGCGGTAAGCCCCGCCCCCGGCACCGACGCTATGCAATGCACTGCATGTTTCCATCTGTACCGGGCTTAAGCCGGTAAGCCCCGCCCCATCGCGGTAAGCCCCGCCCCCGGCACCGACGCTACGCAATGCACTGCAAGTTGCCGACTGTACCGGGCTTAAGCCGGTAAGCCCCGCCCCCGGCACCGACGCTATGCAATGCACTGCAAGTTGCCGACTGTACCGGGCTTAAGCCGGTAAGCCCCGCCCCCGGCACCGACGCTATGCAATGCACTGCAAGTTGCCGACTGTACCGGGCTTAAGCCGGTAAGCCCCGCCCCATCGCGGTAAGCCCCGCCCCCCGGCACCGACGCTACGCAACGCACTGCAAATTGCCGACTGTACCGGGCTTAAGCCGGTAAGCCCCGCCCCCATCGCGGTAAGCCCCGCCCCCGGCACCGACGCTATGCAATGCACTGCAAGTTGCCGACTGTACCGGGCTTAAGCCGGTAAGCCACGCCCCCATCGCGCGGGCATGTTCAATAAAACAAATGGCGGTGCTATGCCATGAGAAGTAACAGCGGCCCCAGCGCAAAAGGTAACGAAGTGTTGCGTCTGCTGAAGAGGTGGCAGTAAGCATCGCGTGTTGTCAACTGTACCAGGCTAAAGCCGGTAAGCCCCGCCCCCACCCAATGCACGTGGCCAATCATACCAGGCTTAAGCCGGCGAGCCACGCCCCCTGCGCCGACCCAATGCTATGTAATTCACTGCAATGCAATTGGTTTTTTGCCCTTAGTGGGAGTTGAACCCAGGACCCCAGCGCTGCAAGGCTACTGTGCTAACCACTGAACCACCGTGCTGCCTCTACTCCAATGCAATTTAAATGAGGGCATGTTTAAAAAAACAAGTGGCGGTGCTATGTTATGAAAAGTAGCAGCCGCTTCAGCGCCAAAGGAAATGATGGGTTGCGTCTGCTGAAAAGGTGACAGTAAGCATTGCATGTTGCCATAGTTGCACACTGTACCTGGCATGACGCGGTAAGCCCCGCCCCCATGGCGGTAAGCCCCGCCCCCGGCACCGACGCTACGCAATGCACTGTGTGTTGCCTACTGTACAGGGCTTAAGCCGGTAAGCCCCGCCCCATCGCGGTAAGCCCCGCCCCCGGCACCGACGCTATGCAATGCACAGCATGTTTCCATCTGTACCGGGCTTAAGCCGGTAAGCCCCGCCCCATCGCGGTAAGCCCCGCCCCCGGCACCGACGCTACGCAATGCACTGCAAGTTGCCGACTGTACCGGGCTTAAGCCGGTAAGCCCCGCCCCCGGCACCGACGCTATGCAATGCACTGCAAGTTGCCGACTGTACCGGGCTTAAGCCGGTAAGCCCCGCCCCCGGCACCGACGCTATGCAATGCACTGCAAGTTGCCGACTGTACCGGGCTTAAGCCGGTAAGCCCCGCCCCATCGCGGTAAGCCCCGCCCCCCGGCACCGACGCTACGCACTGCACTGCAAATTGCCGACTGTACCGGGCTTAAGCCGGTAAGCCCCGCCCCCATCGCGGTAAGCCCCGCCCCCGGCACCGACGCTATGCAATGCACTGCAAGTTGCCGACTGTACCGGGCTTAAGCCGGTAAGCCACGCCCCCATCGCGCGGGCATGTTCAATAAAACAAATGGCGGTGCTATGCCATGAGAAGTAACAGCGGCCCCAGCGCAAAAGGTAACGAAGTGTTGCGTCTGCTGAAGAGGTGGCAGTAAGCATTGCGTGTTGTCAACTGTACCAGGCTAAAGCCGGTAAGCCCCGCCCCCACCCAATGCACGTGGCCAATCATACCAGGCTTAAGCCGGCGAGCCACGCCCCCTGCGCCGACCCAATGCTATGTAATTCACTGCAATGCAATTGATTTTTTGCCCTTAGTGGGAGTTGAACCCAGGACCCCAGCGCTGCAAGGCTACTGTGCTAACCACTGAGCCACCGTGCTGCCTCTACTCCAATGCAATTTAAATGAGGGCATGTTTAAAAAAACAAGTGGCGGTGCTATGTTATGAAAAGTAGCAGCCGCTTCAGCGCCAAAGGAAATGATGGGTTGCGTCTGCTGAAAAGGTGACAGTAAACATTGCATGTTGCCATAGTTGCACACTGTACCTGGCATGACGCGATAAGCCCCGCCCCCATGGCGGTAAGCCCCGCCCCCGGCACCGACGCTACGCAATGCACTGTGTGTTGCCGACTGTACCGGGCTTAAGCCGGTAAGCCCCGCCCCATCGCGGTAAGCCCCGCCCCCCGGCACCGACGCTACGCAACGCACTGCAAATTGCCGACTGTACCGGGCTTAAGCCGGTAAGCCCCGCCCCCATCGCGGTAAGCCCCGCCCCCGGCACCGACGCTATGCAATGCACTGCAAGTTGCCGACTGTACCGGGCTTAAGCCGGTAAGCCACGCCCCCATCGCGCGGGCATGTTCAATAAAACAAATGGCGGTGCTATGCCATGAGAAGTAACAGCGGCCCCAGCGCAAAAGGTAACGAAGTGTTGCGTCTGCTGAAGAGGTGGCAGTAAGCATTGCGTGTTGTCAACTGTACCAGGCTAAATCCGGTAAGCCCCGCCCCCACCCAATGCACGGGGCCAATCATACCAGGCTTAAGCCGGCGAGCCACGCCCCCTGCGCCGACCCAATGCTATGTAATTCACTGCAATGCAATTGGTTTTTTGCCCTTAGTGGGAGTTGAACCAGGACCCCAGCGCTGCAAGGCTACTGTGCTAACCACTGAACCACCGTGCTGCCTCTACTCCAATGCAATTTAAATGAGGGCATGTTTGAAAAAACAAGTGGCGGTGCTATGTTATGAAAAGTAGCAGCCGCTTCAGCGCCAAAGGAAATGATGGGTTGCGTCTGCTGAAAAGGTGACAGTAAGCATTGCATGTTGCCATAGTTGCACACTGTACCTGGCATGACGCGGTAAGCCCCGCCCCCATGGCGGTAAGCCCCGCCCCCGGCACCGACGCTACGCAATGCACTGTGTGTTGCCGACTGTACAGGGCTTAAGCCGGTAAGCCCCGCCCCATTGCGGTAAGCCCCGCCCCCGGCACCGACGCTATGCAATGCACTGCATGTTTCCATCTGTACCGGGCTTAAGCCGGTAAGCCCCGCCCCATCGCGGTAAGCCCCGCCCCCGGCACCGACGCTACGCAATGCACTGCAAGTTGCCGACTGTACCGGGCTTAAGCCGGTAAGCCCCGCCCCCGGCACCGACGCTATGCAATGCACTGCAAGTTGCCGACTGTACCGGGCTTAAGCCGGTAAGCCCCGCCCCCGGCACCGACGCTATGCAATGCACTGCAAGTTGCCGACTGTACCGGGCTTAAGCCGGTAAGCCCCGCCCCATCGCGGTAAGCCCCGCCCCCCGGCACCGACGCTACGCACTGCACTGCAAATTGCCGACTGTACCGGGCTTAAGCCGGTAAGCCCCGCCCCCATCGCGGTAAGCCCCGCCCCCGGCACCGACGCTATGCAATGCACTGCAAGTTGCCGACTGTACCGGGCAGAAGCCGGTAAGCCACGCCACCATCGCGCGGGCATGTTCAATAAAACAAATGGCGGTGCTATGCCATGAGAAGTAACAGCGGCCCCAGCGCAAAAGGTAACGAAGTGTTGCGTCTGCTGAAGAGGTGGCAGTAAGCATTGCCTGTTGTCAACTGTACCAGGCTAAAGCCGGTAAGCCCCGCCCCCACCCAATGCACGTGGCCAATCATACCAGGCTTAAGCCGGCGAGCCACGCCCCCTGCGCCGACCCAATGCTATGTAATTCACTGCAATGCAATTGATTTTTTGCCCTTAGTGGGAGTTGAACCCAGGACCCCAGCGCTGCAAGGCTACTGTGCTAACCACTGAGCCACCGTGCTGCCTCTACTCCAATGCAATTTAAATGAGGGCATGTTTAAAAAAACAAGTGGCGGTGCTATGTTATGAAAAGTAGCAGCCGCTTCAGCGCCAAAGGAAATGATGGGTTGCGTCTGCTGAAAAGGTGACAGTAAACATTGCATGTTGCCATAGTTGCACACTGTACCTGGCATGACGCGATAAGCCCCGCCCCCATGGCGGTAAGCCCCGCCCCCGGCACCGACGCTACGCAATGCACTGTGTGTTGCCGACTGTACCGGGCTTAAGCCGGTAAGCCCCGCCCCATCGCGGTAAGCCCCGCCCCCCAGCACCGACGCTACGCAACGCACTGCAAATTGCCGACTGTACCGGGCTTAAGCCGGTAAGCCCCGCCCCCATCGCGGTAAGCCCCGCCCCCGGCACCGACGCTATGCAATGCACTGCAAGTTGCCGACTGTACCGGGCTTAAGCCGGTAAGCCACGCCCCCATCGCGCGGGCATGTTCAATAAAACAAATGGCGGTGCTATGCCATGAGAAGTAACAGCGGCCCCAGCGCAAAAGGTAACGAAGTGTTGCGTCTGCTGAAGAGGTGGAAGTAAGCATTGCGTGTTGTCAACTGTACCAGGCTAAAGCCGGTAAGCCCCGCCCCCACCCAATGCACGTGGCCAATCATACCAGGCTTAAGCCGGCGAGCCACGCCCCCTGCGCCGACCCAATGCTATGTAATTCACTGCAATGCAATTGGTTTTTTGCCCTTAGTGGGAGTTGAACCCAGGACCCCAGCGCTGCAAGGCTACTGTGCTAACCACTGAACCACCGTGCTGCCTCTACTCCAATGCAATTTAAATGAGGGCATGTTTAAAAAAACAAGTGGCGGTGCTATGTTATGAAAAGTAGCAGCCGCTTCAGCGCCAAAGGAAATGATGGGTTGCGTCTGCTGAAAAGGTGACAGTAAGCATTGCATGTTGCCATAGTTGCACACTGTACCTGGCATGACGCGGTAAGCCCCGCCCCCATGGCGGTAAGCCCCGCCCCCGGCACCGACGCTACGCAATGCACTGTGTGTTGCCGACTGTACAGGGCTTAAGCCGGTAAGCCCCGCCCCATTGCGGTAAGCCCCGCCCCCGGCACCGACGCTATGCAATGCACTGCATGTTTCCATCTGTACCGGGCTTAAGCCGGTAAGCCCCGCCCCATCGCGGTAAGCCCCGCCCCCGGCACCGACGCTACGCAATGCACTGCAAGTTGCCGACTGTACCGGGCTTAAGCCGGTAAGCCCCGCCCCCGGCACCGACGCTATGCAATGCACTGCAAGTTGCCGACTGTACCGGGCTTAAGCCGGTAAGCCCCGCCCCCGGCACCGACGCTATGCAATGCACTGCAAGTTGCCGACTGTACCGGGCTTAAGCCGGTAAGCCCCGCCCCATCGCGGTAAGCCCCGCCCCCCGGCACCGACGCTACGCACTGCACTGCAAATTGCCGACTGTACCGGGCTTAAGCCGGTAAGCCCCGCCCCATCGCGGTAAGCCCCGCCCCCGGCACCGACGCTATGCAATGCACTGCATGTTTCCATCTGTACCGGGCTTAAGCCGGTAAGCCCCGCCCCATCGCGGTAAGCCCCGCCCCCGGCACCGACGCTACGCAATGCACTGCAAGTTGCCGACTGTACCGGGCTTAAGCCGGTAAGCCCCGCCCCCGGCACCGACGCTATGCAATGCACTGCAAGTTGCCGACTGTACCGGGCTTAAGCCGGTAAGCCCCGCCCCCGGCACCGACGCTATGCAATGCACTGCAAGTTGCCGACTGTACCGGGCTTAAGCCGGTAAGCCCCGCCCCATCGCGGTAAGCCCCGCCCCCCGGCACCGACGCTACGCAACGCACTGCAAATTGCCGACTGTACCGGGCTTAAGCCGGTAAGCCCCGCCCCCATCGCGGTAAGCCCCGCCCCCGGCACCGACGCTATGCAATGCACTGCAAGTTGCCGACTGTACCGGGCTTAAGCCGGTAAGCCACGCCCCCATCGCGCGGGCATGTTCAATAAAACAAATGGCGGTGCTATGCCATGAGAAGTAACAGCGGCCCCAGCGCAAAAGGTAACGAAGTGTTGCGTCTGCTGAAGAGGTGGCAGTAAGCATTGCGTGTTTTCAACTGTACCAGGCTAAAGCCGGTAAGCCCCGCCCCCACCCAATGCACGTGGCCAATCATACCAGGCTTAAGCCGGCGAGCCACGCCCCCTGCGCCGACCCAATGCTATGTAATTCACTGCAATGCAATTGATTTTTTGCCCTTAGTGGGAGTTGAACCCAGGACCCCAGCGCTGCAAGGCTACTGTGCTAACCACTGAGCCACCGTGCTGCCTCTACTCCAATGCAATTTAAATGAGGGCATGTTTAAAAAAACAAGTGGCGGTGCTATGTTATGAAAAGTAGCAGCCGCTTCAGCGCCAAAGGAAATGATGGGTTGCGTCTGCTGAAAAGGTGACAGTAAACATTGCATGTTGCCATAGTTGCACACTGTACCTGGCATGACGCGATAAGCCCCGCCCCCATGGCGGTAAGCCCCGCCCCCGGCACCGACGCTACGCAATGCACTGTGTGTTGCCGACTGTACCGGGCTTAAGCCGGTAAGCCCCGCCCCATCGCGGTAAGCCCCGCCCCCCGGCACCGACGCTACGCAACGCACTGCAAATTGCCGACTGTACCGGGCTTAAGCCGGTAAGCCCCGCCCCCATCGCGGTAAGCCCCGCCCCCGGCACCGACGCTATGCAATGCACTGCAAGTTGCCGACTGTACCGGGCTTAAGCCGGTAAGCCACGCCCCCATCGCGCGGGCATGTTCAATAAAACAAATGGCGGTGCTATGCCATGAGAAGTAACAGCGGCCCCAGCGCAAAAGGTAACGAAGTGTTGCGTCTGCTGAAGAGGTGGAAGTAAGCATTGCGTGTTGTCAACTGTACCAGGCTAAAGCCGGTAAGCCCCGCCCCCACCCAATGCACGTGGCCAATCATACCAGGCTTAAGCCGGCGAGCCACGCCCCCTGCGCCGACCCAATGCTATGTAATTCACTGCAATGCAATTGGTTTTTTGCCCTTAGTGGGAGTTGAACCCAGGACCCCAGCGCTGCAAGGCTACTGTGCTAACCACTGAACCACCGTGCTGCCTCTACTCCAATGCAATTTAAATGAGGGCATGTTTAAAAAAACAAGTGGCGGTGCTATGTTATGAAAAGTAGCAGCCGCTTCAGCGCCAAAGGAAATGATGGGTTGCGTCTGCTGAAAAGGTGACAGTAAGCATTGCATGTTGCCATAGTTGCACACTGTACCTGGCATGACGCGGTAAGCCCCGCCCCCATGGCGGTAAGCCCCGCCCCCGGCACCGACGCTACGCAATGCACTGTGTGTTGCCGACTGTACAGGGCTTAAGCCGGTAAGCCCCGCCCCATTGCGGTAAGCCCCGCCCCTGGCACCGACGCTATGCAATGCACTGCATGTTTCCATCTGTACCGGGCTTAAGCCGGTAAGCCCCGCCCCATCGCGGTAAGCCCCGCCCCCGGCACCGACGCTACGCAATGCACTGCAAGTTGCCGACTGTACCGGGCTTAAGCCGGTAAGCCCCGCCCCCGGCACCGACGCTATGCAATGCACTGCAAGTTGCCGACTGTACCGGGCTTAAGCCGGTAAGCCCCGCCCCCGGCACCGACGCTATGCAATGCACTGCAAGTTGCCGACTGTACCGGGCTTAAGCCGGTAAGCCCCGCCCCATCGCGGTAAGCCCCGCCCCCCGGCACCGACGCTACGCACTGCACTGCAAATTGCCGACTGTACCGGGCTTAAGCCGGTAAGCCCCGCCCCATCGCGGTAAGCCCCGCCCCCGGCACCGACGCTATGCAATGCACTGCATGTTTCCATCTGTACCGGGCTTAAGCCGGTAAGCCCCGCCCCATCGCGGTAAGCCCCGCCCCCGGCACCGACGCTACGCAATGCACTGCAAGTTGCCGACTGTACCGGGCTTAAGCCGGTAAGCCCCGCCCCCGGCACCGACGCTATGCAATGCACTGCAAGTTGCCGACTGTACCGGGCTTAAGCCGGTAAGCCCCGCCCCCGGCACCGACGCTATGCAATGCACTGCAAGTTGCCGACTGTACCGGGCTTAAGCCGGTAAGCCCCGCCCCATCGCGGTAAGCCCCGCCCCCCGGCACCGACGCTACGCAACGCACTGCAAATTGCCGACTGTACCGGGCTTAAGCCGGTAAGCCCCGCCCCCATCGCGGTAAGCCCCGCCCCCGGCACCGACGCTATGCAATGCACTGCAAGTTGCCGACTGTACCGGGCTTAAGCCGGTAAGCCACGCCCCCATCGCGCGGGCATGTTCAATAAAACAAATGGCGGTGCTATGCCATGAGAAGTAACAGCGGCCCCAGCGCAAAAGGTAACGAAGTGTTGCGTCTGCTGAAGAGGTGGCAGTAAGCATCGCGTGTTGTCAACTGTACCAGGCTAAAGCCGGTAAGCCCCGCCCCCACCCAATGCACGTGGCCAATCATACCAGGCTTAAGCCGGCGAGCCACGCCCCCTGCGCCGACCCAATGCTATGTAATTCACTGCAATGCAATTGGTTTTTTGCCCTTAGTGGGAGTTGAACCCAGGACCCCAGCGCTGCAAGGCTACTGTGCTAACCACTGAACCACCGTGCTGCCTCTACTCCAATGCAATTTAAATGAGGGCATGTTTAAAAAAACAAGTGGCGGTGCTATGTTATGAAAAGTAGCAGCCGCTTCAGCGCCAAAGGAAATGATGGGTTGCGTCTGCTGAAAAGGTGACAGTAAGCATTGCATGTTGCCATAGTTGCACACTGTACCTGGCATGACGCGGTAAGCCCCGCCCCCATGGCGGTAAGCCCCGCCCCCGGCACCGACGCTACGCAATGCACTGTGTGTTGCCTACTGTACAGGGCTTAAGCCGGTAAGCCCCGCCCCATCGCGGTAAGCCCCGCCCCCGGCACCGACGCTATGCAATGCACTGCATGTTTCCATCTGTACCGGGCTTAAGCCGGTAAGCCCCGCCCCATCGCGGTAAGCCCCGCCCCCGGCACCGACGCTACGCCATGCACTGCAAGTTGCCGACTGTACCGGGCTTAAGCCGGTAAGCCCCGCCCCCGGCACCGACGCTATGCAATGCACTGCAAGTTGCCGACTGTACCGGGCTTAAGCCGGTAAGCCCCGCCCCCGGCACCGACGCTATGCAATGCACTGCAAGTTGCCGACTGTACCGGGCTTAAGCCGGTAAGCCCCGCCCCATCGCGGTAACCCCCGGCCCCCGGCACCGACGCTACGCACTGCACTGCAAATTGCCGACTGTACCGGGCTTAAGCCGGTAAGCCCCGCCCCCATCGCGGTAAGCCCCGCCCCCGGCACCGACGCTATGCAATGCACTGCAAGTTGCCGACTGTACCGGGCTTAAGCCGGTAAGCCACGCCCCCATCGCGCGGGCATGTTCAATAAAACAAATGGCGGTGCTATGCCATGAGAAGTAACAGCGGCCCCAGCGCAAAAGGTAACGAAGTGTTGCGTCTGCTGAAGAGGTGGCAGTAAGCATTGCGTGTTGTCAACTGTACCAGGCTAAAGCCGGTAAGCCCCGCCCCCACCCAATGCACGTGGCCAATCATACCAGGCTTAAGCCGGCGAGCCACGCCCCCTGCGCCGACCCAATGCTATGTAATTCACTGCAATGCAATTGATTTTTTGCCCTTAGTGGGAGTTGAACCCAGGACCCCAGCGCTGCAAGGCTACTGTGCTAACCACTGAGCCACCGTGCTGCCTCTACTCCAATGCAATTTAAATGAGGGCATGTTTAAAAAAACAAGTGGCGGTGCTATGTTATGAAAAGTAGCAGCCGCTTCAGCGCCAAAGGAAATGATGGGTTGCGTCTGCTGAAAAGGTGACAGTAAACATTGCATGTTGCCATAGTTGCACACTGTACCTGGCATGACGCGATAAGCCCCGCCCCCATGGCGGTAAGCCCCGCCCCCGGCACCGACGCTACGCAATGCACTGTGTGTTGCCGACTGTACCGGGCTTAAGCCGGTAAGCCCCGCCCCATCGCGGTAAGCCCCGCCCCCCGGCACCGACGCTACGCAACGCACTGCAAATTGCCGACTGTACCGGGCTTAAGCCGGTAAGCCCCGCCCCCATCGCGGTAAGCCCCGCCCCCGGCACCGACGCTATGCAATGCACTGCAAGTTGCCGACTGTACCGGGCTTAAGCCGGTAAGCCACGCCCCCATCGCGCGGGCATGTTCAATAAAACAAATGGCGGTGCTATGCCATGAGAAGTAACAGCGGCCCCAGCGCAAAAGGTAACGAAGTGTTGCGTCTGCTGAAGAGGTGGCAGTAAGCATTGCGTGTTGTCAACTGTACCAGGCTAAAGCCGGTAAGCCCCGCCCCCACCCAATGCACGGGGCCAAACATACCAGGCTTAAGCCGGCGAGCCACGCCCCCTGCGCCGACCCAATGCTATGTAATTCACTGCAATGCAATTGGTTTTTTTGCCCTTAGTGGGAGTTGAACCCAGGACCCCAGCGCTGCAAGGCTACTGTGCTAACCACTGAACCACCGTGCTGCCTCTACTCCAATGCAATTTAAATGAGGGCATGTTTGAAAAAACAAGTGGCGGTGCTATGTTATGAAAAGTAGCAGCCGCTTCAGCGCCAAAGGAAATGATGGGTTGCGTCTGCTGAAAAGGTGACAGTAAGCATTGCATGTTGCCATAGTTGCACACTGTACCTGGCATGACGCGGTAAGCCCCGCCCCCATGGCGGTAAGCCCCGCCCCCGGCACCGACGCTACGCAATGCACTGTGTGTTGCCGACTGTACAGGGCTTAAGCCGGTAAGCCCCGCCCCATTGCGGTAAGCCCCGCCCCCGGCACCGACGCTATGCAATGCACTGCATGTTTCCATCTGTACCGGGCTTAAGCCGGTAAGCCCCGCCCCATCGCGGTAAGCCCCGCCCCCGGCACCGACGCTACGCAATGCACTGCAAGTTGCCGACTGTACCGGGCTTAAGCCGGTAAGCCCCGCCCCCGGCACCGACGCTATGCAATGCACTGCAAGTTGCCGACTGTACCGGGCTTAAGCCGGTAAGCCCCGCCCCCGGCACCGACGCTATGCAATGCACTGCAAGTTGCCGACTGTACCGGGCTTAAGCCGGTAAGCCCCGCCCCATCGCGGTAAGCCCCGCCCCCCGGCACCGACGCTACGCACTGCACTGCAAATTGCCGACTGTACCGGGCTTAAGCCGGTAAGCCCCGCCCCCATCGCGGTAAGCCCCGCCCCCGGCACCGACGCTATGCAATGCACTGCAAGATGCCGACTGTACCGGGCAGAATCCGGTAAGCCACGCCACCATCGCGCGGGCATGTTCAATAAAACAAATGGCGGTGCTATGCCATGAGAAGTAACAGCGGCCCCAGCGCAAAAGGTAACGAAGTGTTGCGTCTGCTGAAGAGGTGGCAGTAAGCATTGCCTGTTGTCAACTGTACCAGGCTAAAGCCGGTAAGCCCCGCCCCCACCCAATGCACGTGGCCAATCATACCAGGCTTAAGCCGGCGAGCCACGCCCCCTGCGCCGACCCAATGCTATGTAATTCACTGCAATGCAATTGATTTTTTGCCCTTAGTGGGAGTTGAACCCAGGACCCCAGCGCTGCAAGGCTACTGTGCTAACCACTGAGCCACCGTGCTGCCTCTACTCCAATGCAATTTAAATGAGGGCATGTTTAAAAAAACAAGTGGCGGTGCTATGTTATGAAAAGTAGCAGCCGCTTCAGCGCCAAAGGAAATGATGGGTTGCGTCTGCTGAAAAGGTGACAGTAAGCATTGCATGTTGCCATAGTTGCACACTGTACCTGGCATGACGCGGTAAGCCCCGCCCCCATGGCGGTAAGCCCCGCCCCCGGCACCGACGCTACGCAATGCACTGTGTGTTGCCGACTGTACAGGGCTTAAGCCGGTAAGCCCCGCCCCATTGCGGTAAGCCCCGCCCCTGGCACCGACGCTATGCAATGCACTGCATGTTTCCATCTGTACCGGGCTTAAGCCGGTAAGCCCCGCCCCATCGCGGTAAGCCCCGCCCCCGGCACCGACGCTACGCAATGCACTGCAAGTTGCCGACTGTACCGGGCTTAAGCCGGTAAGCCCCGCCCCCGGCACCGACGCTATGCAATGCACTGCAAGTTGCCGACTGTACCGGGCTTAAGCCGGTAAGCCCCGCCCCCGGCACCGACGCTATGCAATGCACTGCAAGTTGCCGACTGTACCGGGCTTAAGCCGGTAAGCCCCGCCCCCGGCACCGACGCTATGCAATGCACTGCAAGTTGCCGACTGTACCGGGCTTAAGCCGGTAAGCCCCGCCCCATCGCGGTAAGCCCCGCCCCCCGGCACCGACGCTACGCAACGCACTGCAAATTGCCGACTGTACCGGGCTTAAGCCGGTAAGCCCCGCCCCCATCGCGGTAAGCCCCGCCCCCGGCACCGACGCTATGCAATGCACTGCAAGTTGCCGACTGTACCGGGCTTAAGCCGGTAAGCCACGCCCCCATCGCGCGGGCATGTTCAATAAAACAAATGGCGGTGCTATGCCATGAGAAGTAACAGCGGCCCCAGCGCAAAAGGTAACGAAGTGTTGCGTCTGCTGAAGAGGTGGCAGTAAGCATCGCGTGTTGTCAACTGTACCAGGCTAAAGCCGGTAAGCCCCGCCCCCACCCAATGCACGTGGCCAATCATACCAGGCTTAAGCCGGCGAGCCACGCCCCCTGCGCCGACCCAATGCTATGTAATTCACTGCAATGCAATTGGTTTTTTGCCCTTAGTGGGAGTTGAACCCAGGACCCCAGCGCTGCAAGGCTACTGTGCTAACCACTGAACCACCGTGCTGCCTCTACTCCAATGCAATTTAAATGAGGGCATGTTTAAAAAAACAAGTGGCGGTGCTATGTTATGAAAAGTAGCAGCCGCTTCAGCGCCAAAGGAAATGATGGGTTGCGTCTGCTGAAAAGGTGACAGTAAGCATTGCATGTTGCCATAGTTGCACACTGTACCTGGCATGACGCGGTAAGCCCCGCCCCCATGGCGGTAAGCCCCGCCCCCGGCACCGACGCTACGCAATGCACTGTGTGTTGCCTACTGTACAGGGCTTAAGCCGGTAAGCCCCGCCCCATCGCGGTAAGCCCCGCCCCCGGCACCGACGCTATGCAATGCACTGCATGTTTCCATCTGTACCGGGCTTAAGCCGGTAAGCCCCGCCCCATCGCGGTAAGCCCCGCCCCCGGCACCGACGCTACGCAATGCACTGCAAGTTGCCGACTGTACCGGGCTTAAGCCGGTAAGCCCCGCCCCCGGCACCGACGCTATGCAATGCACTGCAAGTTGCCGACTGTACCGGGCTTAAGCCGGTAAGCCCCGCCCCCGGCACCGACGCTATGCAATGCACTGCAAGTTGCCGACTGTACCGGGCTTAAGCCGGTAAGCCCCGCCCCATCGCGGTAAGCCCCGCCCCCCGGCACCGACGCTACGCACTGCACTGCAAATTGCCGACTGTACCGGGCTTAAGCCGGTAAGCCCCGCCCCCATCGCGGTAAGCCCCGCCCCCGGCACCGACGCTATGCAATGCACTGCAAGTTGCCGACTGTACCGGGCTTAAGCCGGTAAGCCACGCCCCCATCGCGCGGGCATGTTCAATAAAACAAATGGCGGTGCTATGCCATGAGAAGTAACAGCGGCCCCAGCGCAAAAGGTAACGAAGTGTTGCGTCTGCTGAAGAGGTGGCAGTAAGCATTGCGTGTTGTCAACTGTACCAGGCTAAAGCCGGTAAGCCCCGCCCCCACCCAATGCACGTGGCCAATCATACCAGGCTTAAGCCGGCGAGCCACGCCCCCTGCGCCGACCCAATGCTATGTAATTCACTGCAATGCAATTGATTTTTTGCCCTTAGTGGGAGTTGAACCCAGGACCCCAGCGCTGCAAGGCTACTGTGCTAACCACTGAGCCACCGTGCTGCCTCTACTCCAATGCAATTTAAATGAGGGCATGTTTAAAAAAACAAGTGGCGGTGCTATGTTATGAAAAGTAGCAGCCGCTTCAGCGCCAAAGGAAATGATGGGTTGCGTCTGCTGAAAAGGTGACAGTAAACATTGCATGTTGCCATAGTTGCACACTGTACCTGGCATGACGCGATAAGCCCCGCCCCCATGGCGGTAAGCCCCGCCCCCGGCACCGACGCTACGCAATGCACTGTGTGTTGCCGACTGTACCGGGCTTAAGCCGGTAAGCCCCGCCCCATCGCGGTAAGCCCCGCCCCCCGGCACCGACGCTACGCAACGCACTGCAAATTGCCGACTGTACCGGGCTTAAGCCGGTAAGCCCCGCCCCCATCGCGGTAAGCCCCGCCCCCGGCACCGACGCTATGCAATGCACTGCAAGTTGCCGACTGTACCGGGCTTAAGCCGGTAAGCCACGCCCCCATCGCGCGGGCATGTTCAATAAAACAAATGGCGGTGCTATGCCATGAGAAGTAACAGCGGCCCCAGCGCAAAAGGTAACGAAGTGTTGCGTCTGCTGAAGAGGTGGCAGTAAGCATTGCGTGTTGTCAACTGTACCAGGCTAAATCCGGTAAGCCCCGCCCCCACCCAATGCACGGGGCCAATCATACCAGGCTTAAGCCGGCGAGCCACGCCCCCTGCGCCGACCCAATGCTATGTAATTCACTGCAATGCAATTGGTTTTTTGCCCTTAGTGGGAGTTGAACCCAGGACCCCAGCGCTGCAAGGCTACTGTGCTAACCACTGAACCACCGTGCTGCCTCTACTCCAATGCAATTTAAATGAGGGCATGTTTGAAAAAAACAAGTGGCGGTGCTATGTTATGAAAAGTAGCAGCCGCTTCAGCGCCAAAGGAAATGATGGGTTGCGTCTGCTGAAAAGGTGACAGTAAGCATTGCATGTTGCCATAGTTGCACACTGTACCTGGCATGACGCGGTAAGCCCCGCCCCCATGGCGGTAAGCCCCGCCCCCGGCACCGACGCTACGCAATGCACTGTGTGTTGCCGACTGTACAGGGCTTAAGCCGGTAAGCCCCGCCCCATTGCGGTAAGCCCCGCCCCCGGCACCGACGCTATGCAATGCACTGCATGTTTCCATCTGTACCGGGCTTAAGCCGGTAAGCCCCGCCCCATCGCGGTAAGCCCCGCCCCCGGCACCGACGCTACGCAATGCACTGCAAGTTGCCGACTGTACCGGGCTTAAGCCGGTAAGCCCCGCCCCCGGCACCGACGCTATGCAATGCACTGCAAGTTGCCGACTGTACCGGGCTTAAGCCGGTAAGCCCCGCCCCCGGCACCGACGCTATGCAATGCACTGCAAGTTGCCGACTGTACCGGGCTTAAGCCGGTAAGCCCCGCCCCATCGCGGTAAGCCCCGCCCCCCGGCACCGACGCTACGCACTGCACTGCAAATTGCCGACTGTACCGGGCTTAAGCCGGTAAGCCCCGCCCCCAACGCGGTAAGCCCCGCCCCCGGCACCGACGCTATGCAATGCACTGCAAGTTGCCGACTGTACCGGGCAGAAGCCGGTACGCCACGCCACCATCGCGCGGGCATGTTCAATAAAACAAATGGCGGTGCTATGCCATGAGAAGTAACAGCGGCCCCAGCGCAAAAGGTAACGAAGTGTTGCGTCTGCTGAAGAGGTGGCAGTAAGCATTGCCTGTTGTCAACTGTACCAGGCTAAAGCCGGTAAGCCCCGCCCCCACCCAATGCACGTGGCCAATCATACCAGGCTTAAGCCGGCGAGCCACGCCCCCAGCGCCGACCCAATGCTATGTAATTCACTGCAATGCAATTGATTTTTTGCCCTTAGTGGGAGTTGAACCCAGGACCCCAGCGCTGCAAGGCTACTGTGCTAACCACTGAGCCACCGTGCTGCCTCTACTCCAATGCAATTTAAATGAGGGCATGTTTAAAAAAACAAGTGGCGGTGCTATGTTATGAAAAGTAGCAGCCGCTTCAGCGCCAAAGGAAATGATGGGTTGCGTCTGCTGAAAAGGTGACAGTAAGCATTGCATGTTGCCATAGTTGCACACTGTACCTGGCATGACGCGGTAAGCCCCGCCCCCATGGCGGTAAGCCCCGCCCCCGGCACCGACGCTACGCAATGCACTGTGTGTTGCCGACTGTACAGGGCTTAAGCCGGTAAGCCCCGCCCCATTGCGGTAAGCCCCGCCCCTGGCACCGACGCTATGCAATGCACTGCATGTTTCCATCTGTACCGGGCTTAAGCCGGTAAGCCCCGCCCCATCGCGGTAAGCCCCGCCCCCGGCACCGACGCTACGCAATGCACTGCAAGTTGCCGACTGTACCGGGCTTAAGCCGGTAAGCCCCGCCCCCGGCACCGACGCTATGCAATGCACTGCAAGTTGCCGACTGTACCGGGCTTAAGCCGGTAAGCCCCGCCCCCGGCACCGACGCTATGCAATGCACTGCAAGTTGCCGACTGTACCGGGCTTAAGCCGGTAAGCCCCGCCCCATCGCGGTAAGCCCCGCCCCCCGGCACCGACGCTACGCACTGCACTGCAAATTGCCGACTGTACCGGGCTTAAGCCGGTAAGCCCCGCCCCATCGCGGTAAGCCCCGCCCCCGGCACCGACGCTATGCAATGCACTGCATGTTTCCATCTGTACCGGGCTTAAGCCGGTAAGCCCCGCCCCATCGCGGTAAGCCCCGCCCCCGGCACCGACGCTACGCAATGCACTGCAAGTTGCCGACTGTACCGGGCTTAAGCCGGTAAGCCCCGCCCCCGGCACCGACGCTATGCAATGCACTGCAAGTTGCCGACTGTACCGGGCTTAAGCCGGTAAGCCCCGCCCCCGGCACCGACGCTATGCAATGCACTGCAAGTTGCCGACTGTACCGGGCTTAAGCCGGTAAGCCCCGCCCCATCGCGGTAAGCCCCGCCCCCCGGCACCGACGCTACGCAACGCACTGCAAATTGCCGACTGTACCGGGCTTAAGCCGGTAAGCCCCGCCCCCATCGCGGTAAGCCCCGCCCCCGGCACCGACGCTATGCAATGCACTGCAAGTTGCCGACTGTACCGGGCTTAAGCCGGTAAGCCACGCCCCCATCGCGCGGGCATGTTCAATAAAACAAATGGCGGTGCTATGCCATGAGAAGTAACAGCGGCCCCAGCGCAAAAGGTAACGAAGTGTTGCGTCTGCTGAAGAGGTGGCAGTAAGCATCGCGTGTTGTCAACTGTACCAGGCTAAAGCCGGTAAGCCCCGCCCCCACCCAATGCACGTGGCCAATCATACCAGGCTTAAGCCGGCGAGCCACGCCCCCTGCGCCGACCCAATGCTATGTAATTCACTGCAATGCAATTGGTTTTTTGCCCTTAGTGGGAGTTGAACCCAGGACCCCAGCGCTGCAAGGCTACTGTGCTAACCACTGAACCACCGTGCTGCCTCTACTCCAATGCAATTTAAATGAGGGCATGTTTAAAAAAACAAGTGGCGGTGCTATGTTATGAAAAGTAGCAGCCGCTTCAGCGCCAAAGGAAATGATGGGTTGCGTCTGCTGAAAAGGTGACAGTAAGCATTGCATGTTGCCATAGTTGCACACTGTACCTGGCATGACGCGGTAAGCCCCGCCCCCATGGCGGTAAGCCCCGCCCCCGGCACCGACGCTACGCAATGCACTGTGTGTTGCCTACTGTACAGGGCTTAAGCCGGTAAGCCCCGCCCCATCGCGGTAAGCCCCGCCCCCGGCACCGACGCTATGCAATGCACTGCATGTTTCCATCTGTACCGGGCTTAAGCCGGTAAGCCCCGCCCCATCGCGGTAAGCCCCGCCCCCGGCACCGACGCTACGCAATGCACTGCAAGTTGCCGACTGTACCGGGCTTAAGCCGGTAAGCCCCGCCCCCGGCACCGACGCTATGCAATGCACTGCAAGTTGCCGACTGTACCGGGCTTAAGCCGGTAAGCCCCGCCCCCGGCACCGACGCTATGCAATGCACTGCAAGTTGCCGACTGTACCGGGCTTAAGCCGGTAAGCCCCGCCCCATCGCGGTAAGCCCCGCCCCCCGGCACCGACGCTACGCACTGCACTGCAAATTGCCGACTGTACCGGGCTTAAGCCGGTAAGCCCCGCCCCCATCGCGGTAAGCCCCGCCCCCGGCACCGACGCTATGCAATGCACTGCAAGTTGCCGACTGTA
Organism: Dendropsophus ebraccatus; assembly: GCF_027789765.1. Classification (NCBI taxonomy): domain Eukaryota; kingdom Metazoa; phylum Chordata; class Amphibia; order Anura; family Hylidae; genus Dendropsophus; species Dendropsophus ebraccatus. The sequence continues at coordinate 111,249 of NW_027209272.1, forward strand.
CCGGGCTTAAGCCGGTAAGCCACGCCCCCATCGCGCGGGCATGTTCAATAAAACAAATGGCGGTGCTATGCCATGAGAAGTAACAGCGGCCCCAGCGCAAAAGGTAACGAAGTGTTGCGTCTGCTGAAGAGGTGGCAGTAAGCATTGCGTGTTGTCAACTGTACCAGGCTAAAGCCGGTAAGCCCCGCCCCCACCCAATGCACGTGGCCAATCATACCAGGCTTAAGCCGGCGAGCCACGCCCCCTGCGCCGACCCAATGCTATGTAATTCACTGCAATGCAATTGATTTTTTGCCCTTAGTGGGAGTTGAACCCAGGACCCCAGCGCTGCAAGGCTACTGTGCTAACCACTGAGCCACCGTGCTGCCTCTACTCCAATGCAATTTAAATGAGGGCATGTTTAAAAAAACAAGTGGCGGTGCTATGTTATGAAAAGTAGCAGCCGCTTCAGCGCCAAAGGAAATGATGGGTTGCGTCTGCTGAAAAGGTGACAGTAAACATTGCATGTTGCCATAGTTGCACACTGTACCTGGCATGACGCGATAAGCCCCGCCCCCATGGCGGTAAGCCCCGCCCCCGGCACCGACGCTACGCAATGCACTGTGTGTTGCCGACTGTACCGGGCTTAAGCCGGTAAGCCCCGCCCCATCGCGGTAAGCCCCGCCCCCCGGCACCGACGCTACGCAACGCACTGCAAATTGCCGACTGTACCGGGCTTAAGCCGGTAAGCCCCGCCCCCATCGCGGTAAGCCCCGCCCCCGGCACCGACGCTATGCAATGCACTGCAAGTTGCCGACTGTACCGGGCTTAAGCCGGTAAGCCACGCCCCCATCGCGCGGGCATGTTCAATAAAACAAATGGCGGTGCTATGCCATGAGAAGTAACAGCGGCCCCAGCGCAAAAGGTAACGAAGTGTTGCGTCTGCTGAAGAGGTGGCAGTAAGCATTGCGTGTTGTCAACTGTACCAGGCTAAATCCGGTAAGCCCCGCCCCCACCCAATGCACGGGGCCAATCATACCAGGCTTAAGCCGGCGAGCCACGCCCCCTGCGCCGACCCAATGCTATGTAATTCACTGCAATGCAATTGGTTTTTTGCCCTTAGTGGGAGTTGAACCCAGGACCCCAGCGCTGCAAGGCTACTGTGCTAACCACTGAACCACCGTGCTGCCTCTACTCCAATGCAATTTAAATGAGGGCATGTTTGAAAAAACAAGTGGCGGTGCTATGTTATGAAAAGTAGCAGCCGCTTCAGCGCCAAAGGAAATGATGGGTTGCGTCTGCTGAAAAGGTGACAGTAAGCATTGCATGTTGCCATAGTTGCACACTGTACCTGGCATGACGCGGTAAGCCCCGCCCCCATGGCGGTAAGCCCCGCCCCCGGCACCGACGCTACGCAATGCACTGTGTGTTGCCGACTGTACAGGGCTTAAGCCGGTAAGCCCCGCCCCATTGCGGTAAGCCCCGCCCCCGGCACCGACGCTATGCAATGCACTGCATGTTTCCATCTGTACCGGGCTTAAGCCGGTAAGCCCCGCCCCATCGCGGTAAGCCCCGCCCCCGGCACCGACGCTACGCAATTCACTGCAAGTTGCCGACTGTACCGGGCTTATGCCGGTAAGCCCCGCCCCCGGCACCGACGCTATGCAATGCACTGCAAGTTGCCGACTGTACCGGGCTTAAGCCGGTAAGCCCCTCCCCCGGCACCGACGCTATGCAATGCACTGCAAGTTGCCGACTGTACCGGGCTTAAGCCGGTAAGCCCCGCCCCATCGCGGTAAGCCCCGCCCCCCGGCACCGACGCTACGCACTGCACTGCAAATTGCCGACTGTACCGGGCTTAAGCCGGTAAGCCCCGCCCCCATCGCGGTAAGCCCCGCCCCCGGCACCGACGCTATGCAATGCACTGCAAGTTGCCGACTGTACCGGGCAGAATCCGGTAAGCCACGCCACCATCGCGCGGGCATGTTCAATAAAACAAATGGCGGTGCTATGCCATGAGAAGTAACAGCGGCCCCAGCGCAAAAGGTAACGAAGTGTTGCGTCTGCTGAAGAGGTGGCAGTAAGCATTGCCTGTTGTCAACTGTACCAGGCTAAAGCCGGTAAGCCCCGCCCCCACCCAATGCACGTGGCCAATCATACCAGGCTTAAGCCGGCGAGCCACGCCCCCTGCGCCGACCCAATGCTATGTAATTCACTGCAATGCAATTGATTTTTTGCCCTTAGTGGGAGTTGAACCCAGGACCCCAGCGCTGCAAGGCTACTGTGCTAACCACTGAGCCACCGTGCTGCCTCTACTCCAATGCAATTTAAATGAGGGCATGTTTAAAAAAACAAGTGGCGGTGCTATGTTATGAAAAGTAGCAGCCGCTTCAGCGCCAAAGGAAATGATGGGTTGCGTCTGCTGAAAAGGTGACAGTAAACATTGCATGTTGCCATAGTTGCACACTGTACCTGGCATGACGCGATAAGCCCCGCCCCCATGGCGGTAAGCCCCGCCCCCGGCACCGACGCTACGCAATGCACTGTGTGTTGCCGACTGTACCGGGCTTAAGCCGGTAAGCCCCGCCCCATCGCGGTAAGCCCCGCCCCCCGGCACCGACGCTACGCAACGCACTGCAAATTGCCGACTGTACCGGGCTTAAGCCGGTAAGCCCCGCCCCCATCGCGGTAAGCCCCGCCCCCGGCACCGACGCTATGCAATGCACTGCAAGTTGCCGACTGTACCGGGCTTAAGCCGGTAAGCCACGCCCCCATCGCGCGGGCATGTTCAATAAAACAAATGGCGGTGCTATGCCATGAGAAGTAACAGCGGCCCCAGCGCAAAAGGTAACGAAGTGTTGCGTCTGCTGAAGAGGTGGAAGTAAGCATTGCGTGTTGTCAACTGTACCAGGCTAAAGCCGGTAAGCCCCGCCCCCACCCAATGCACGTGGCCAATCATACCAGGCTTAAGCCGGCGAGCCACGCCCCCTGCGCCGACCCAATGCTATGTAATTCACTGCAATGCAATTGGTTTTTTGCCCTTAGTGGGAGTTGAACCCAGGACCCCAGCGCTGCAAGGCTACTGTGCTAACCACTGAACCACCGTGCTGCCTCTACTCCAATGCAATTTAAATGAGGGCATGTTTAAAAAAACAAGTGGCGGTGCTATGTTATGAAAAGTAGCAGCCGCTTCAGCGCCAAAGGAAATGATGGGTTGCGTCTGCTGAAAAGGTGACAGTAAGCATTGCATGTTGCCATAGTTGCACACTGTACCTGGCATGACGCGGTAAGCCCCGCCCCCATGGCGGTAAGCCCCGCCCCCGGCACCGACGCTACGCAATGCACTGTGTGTTGCCGACTGTACAGGGCTTAAGCCGGTAAGCCCCGCCCCATTGCGGTAAGCCCCGCCCCCGGCACCGACGCTATGCAATGCACTGCATGTTTCCATCTGTACCGGGCTTAAGCCGGTAAGCCCCGCCCCATCGCGGTAAGCCCCGCCCCCGGCACCGACGCTACGCAATGCACTGCAAGTTGCCGACTGTACCGGGCTTAAGCCGGTAAGCCCCGCCCCCGGCACCGACGCTATGCAATGCACTGCAAGTTGCCGACTGTACCGGGCTTAAGCCGGTAAGCCCCGCCCCCGGCACCGACGCTATGCAATGCACTGCAAGTTGCCGACTGTACCGGGCTTAAGCCGGTAAGCCCCGCCCCATCGCGGTAAGCCCCGCCCCCCGGCACCGACGCTACGCACTGCACTGCAAATTGACGACTGTACCGGGCTTAAGCCGGTAAGCCCCGCCCCATCGCGGTAAGCCCCGCCCCCGGCACCGACGCTATGCAATGCACTGCATGTTTCCATCTGTACCGGGCTTAAGCCGGTAAGCCCCGCCCCATCGCGGTAAGCCCCGCCCCCGGCACCGACGCTACGCAATGCACTGCAAGTTGCCGACTGTACCGGGCTTAAGCCGGTAAGCCCCGCCCCCGGCACCGACGCTATGCAATGCACTGCAAGTTGCCGACTGTACCGGGCTTAAGCCGGTAAGCCCCGCCCCCGGCACCGACGCTATGCAATGCACTGCAAGTTGCCGACTGTACCGGGCTTAAGCCGGTAAGCCCCGCCCCATCGCGGTAAGCCCCGCCCCCCGGCACCGACGCTACGCAACGCACTGCAAATTGCCGACTGTACCGGGCTTAAGCCGGTAAGCCCCGCCCCCATCGCGGTAAGCCCCGCCCCCGGCACCGACGCTATGCAATGCACTGCAAGTTGCCGACTGTACCGGGCTTAAGCCGGTAAGCCACGCCCCCATCGCGCGGGCATGTTCAATAAAACAAATGGCGGTGCTATGCCATGAGAAGTAACAGCGGCCCCAGCGCAAAAGGTAACGAAGTGTTGCGTCTGCTGAAGAGGTGGCAGTAAGCATCGCGTGTTGTCAACTGTACCAGGCTAAAGCCGGTAAGCCCCGCCCCCACCCAATGCACGTGGCCAATCATACCAGGCTTAAGCCGGCGAGCCACGCCCCCTGCGCCGACCCAATGCTATGTAATTCACTGCAATGCAATTGGTTTTTTGCCCTTAGTGGGAGTTGAACCCAGGACCCCAGCGCTGCAAGGCTACTGTGCTAACCACTGAACCACCGTGCTGCCTCTACTCCAATGCAATTTAAATGAGGGCATGTTTAAAAAAACAAGTGGCGGTGCTATGTTATGAAAAGTAGCAGCCGCTTCAGCGCCAAAGGAAATGATGGGTTGCGTCTGCTGAAAAGGTGACAGTAAGCATTGCATGTTGCCATAGTTGCACACTGTACCTGGCATGACGCGGTAAGCCCCGCCCCCATGGCGGTAAGCCCCGCCCCCGGCACCGACGCTACGCAATGCACTGTGTGTTGCCTACTGTACAGGGCTTAAGCCGGTAAGCCCCGCCCCATCGCGGTAAGCCCCGCCCCCGGCACCGACGCTATGCAATGCACTGCATGTTTCCATCTGTACCGGGCTTAAGCCGGTAAGCCCCGCCCCATCGCGGTAAGCCCCGCCCCCGGCACCGACGCGACGCAATGCACTGCAAGTTGCCGACTGTACCGGGCTTAAGCCGGTAAGCCCCGCCCCCGGCACCGACGCTATGCAATGCACTGCAAGTTGCCGACTGTACCGGGCTTAAGCCGGTAAGCCCCGCCCCCGGCACCGACGCTATGCAATGCACTGCAAGTTGCCGACTGTACCGGGCTTAAGCCGGTAAGCCCCGCCCCATCGCGGTAAGCCCCGCCCCCCGGCACCGACGCTACGCACTGCACTGCAAATTGCCGACTGTACCGGGCTTAAGCCGGTAAGCCCCGCCCCCATCGCGGTAAGCCCCGCCCCCGGCACCGACGCTATGCAATGCACTGCAAGTTGCCGACGGTACCGGGCTTAAGCCGGTAAGCCACGCCCCCATCGCGCGGGCATGTTCAATAAAACAAATGGCGGTGCTATGCCATGAGAAGTAACAGCGGCCCCAGCGCAAAAGGTAACGAAGTGTTGCGTCTGCTGAAGAGGTGGCAGTAAGCATTGCGTGTTTTCAACTGTACCAGGCTAAAGCCGGTAAGCCCCGCCCCCACCCAATGCACGTGGCCAATCATACCAGGCTTAAGCCGGCGAGCCACGCCCCCTGCGCCGACCCAATGCTATGTAAATCACTGCAATGCAATTGATTTTTTGCCCTTAGTGGGAGTTGAACCCAGGACCCCAGCGCTGCAAGGCTACTGTGCTAACCACTGAGCCACCGTGCTGCCTCTACTCCAATGCAATTTAAATGAGGGCATGTTTAAAAAAACAAGTGGCGGTGCTATGTTATGAAAAGTAGCAGCCGCTTCAGCGCCAAAGGAAATGATGGGTTGCGTCTGCTGAAAAGGTGACAGTAAACATTGCATGTTGCCATAGTTGCACACTGTACCTGGCATGACGCGATAAGCCCCGCCCCCATGGCGGTAAGCCCCGCCCCCGGCACCGACGCTACGCAATGCACTGTGTGTTGCCGACTGTACCGGGCTTAAGCCGGTAAGCCCCGCCCCATCGCGGTAAGCCCCGCCCCCCGGCACCGACGCTACGCAACGCACTGCAAATTGCCGACTGTACCGGGCTTAAGCCGGTAAGCCCCGCCCCCATCGCGGTAAGCCCCGCCCCCGGCACCGACGCTATGCAATGCACTGCAAGTTGCCGACTGTACCGGGCTTAAGCCGGTAAGCCACGCCCCCATCGCGCGGGCATGTTCAATAAAACAAATGGCGGTGCTATGCCATGAGAAGTAACAGCGGCCCCAGCGCAAAAGGTAACGAAGTGTTGCGTCTGCTGAAGAGGTGGCAGTAAGCATTGCGTGTTGTCAACTGTACCAGGCTAAATCCGGTAAGCCCCGCCCCCACCCAATGCACGGGGCCAATCATACCAGGCTTAAGCCGGCGAGCCACGCCCCCTGCGCCGACCCAATGCTATGTAATTCACTGCAATGCAATTGGTTTTTTGCCCTTAGTGGGAGTTGAACCCAGGACCCCAGCGCTGCAAGGCTACTGTGCTAACCACTGAACCACCGTGCTGCCTCTACTCCAATGCAATTTAAATGAGGGCATGTTTGAAAAAACAAGTGGCGGTGCTATGTTATGAAAAGTAGCAGCCGCTTCAGCGCCAAAGGAAATGATGGGTTGCGTCTGCTGAAAAGGTGACAGTAAGCATTGCATGTTGCCATAGTTGCACACTGTACCTGGCATGACGCGGTAAGCCCCGCCCCCATGGCGGTAAGCCCCGCCCCCGGCACCGACGCTACGCAATGCACTGTGTGTTGCCGACTGTACAGGGCTTAAGCCGGTAAGCCCCGCCCCATTGCGGTAAGCCCCGCCCCCGGCACCGACGCTATGCAATGCACTGCATGTTTCCATCTGTACCGGGCTTAAGCCGGTAAGCCCCGCCCCATCGCGGTAAGCCCCGCCCCCGGCACCGACGCTACGCAATGCACTGCAAGTTGCCGACTGTACCGGGCTTAAGCCGGTAAGCCCCGCCCCCGGCACCGACGCTATGCAATGCACTGCAAGTTGCCGACTGTACCGGGCTTAAGCCGGTAAGCCCCGCCCCCGGCACCGACGCTATGCAATGCACTGCAAGTTGCCGACTGTACCGGGCTTAAGCCGGTAAGCCCCGCCCCATCGCGGTAAGCCCCGCCCCCCGGCACCGACGCTACGCACTGCACTGCAAATTGCCGACTGTACCGGGCTTAAGCCGGTAAGCCCCGCCCCCATCGCGGTAAGCCCCGCCCCCGGCACCGACGCTATGCAATGCACTGCAAGTTGCCGACTGTACCGGGCAGAATCCGGTAAGCCACGCCCCCATCGCGCGGGCATGTTCAATAAAACAAATGGCGGTGCTATGCCATGAGAAGTAACAGCGGCCCCAGCGCAAAAGGTAACGAAGTGTTGCGTCTGCTGAAGAGGTGGCAGTAAGCATTGCCTGTTGTCAACTGTACCAGGCTAAAGCCGGTAAGCCCCGCCCCCACCCAATGCACGTGGCCAATCATACCAGGCTTAAGCCGGCGAGCCACGCCCCCTGCGCCGACCCAATGCTATGTAATTCACTGCAATGCAATTGATTTTTTGCCCTTAGTGGGAGTTGAACCCAGGACCCCAGCGCTGCAAGGCTACTGTGCTAACCACTGAGCCACCGTGCTGCCTCTACTCCAATGCAATTTAAATGAGGGCATGTTTAAAAAAACAAGTGGCGGTGCTATGTTATGAAAAGTAGCAGCCGCTTCAGCGCCAAAGGAAATGATGGGTTGCGTCTGCTGAAAAGGTGACAGTAAACATTGCATGTTGCCATAGTTGCACACTGTACCTGGCATGACGCGATAAGCCCCGCCCCCATGGCGGTAAGCCCCGCCCCCGGCACCGACGCTACGCAATGCACTGTGTGTTGCCGACTGTACCGGGCTTAAGCCGGTAAGCCCCGCCCCATCGCGGTAAGCCCCGCCCCCCGGCACCGACGCTACGCAATGCACTGCAAATTGCCGACTGTACCGGGCTTAAGCCGGTAAGCCCCGCCCCCATCGCGGTAAGCCCCGCCCCCGGCACCGACGCTATGCAATGCACTGCAAGTTGCCGACTGTACCGGGCTTAAGCCGGTAAGCCACGCCCCCATCGCGCGGGCATGTTCAATAAAACAAATGGCGGTGCTATGCCATGAGAAGTAACAGCGGCCCCAGCGCAAAAGGTAACGAAGTGTTGCGGCTGCTGAAGAGGTGGCAGTAAGCATTGCGTGTTGTCAACTGTACCAGGCTAAATCCGGTAAGCCCCGCCCCCACCCAATGCACGGGGCCAATCATACCAGGCTTAAGCCGGCGAGCCACGCCCCCTGCGCCGACCCAATGCTATGTAATTCACTGCAATGCAATTGGTTTTTTTGCCCTTAGTGGGAGTTGAACCCAGGACCCCAGCGCTGCAAGGCTACTGTGCTAACCACTGAACCACCGTGCTGCCTCTACTCCAATGCAATTTAAATGAGGGCATGTTTGAAAAAACAAGTGGCGGTGCTATGTTATGAAAAGTAGCAGCCGCTTCAGCGCCAAAGGAAATGATGGGTTGCGTCTGCTGAAAAGGTGACAGTAAGCATTGCATGTTGCCATAGTTGCACACTGTACCTGGCATGACGCGGTAAGCCCCGCCCCCATGGCGGTAAGCCCCGCCCCCGGCACCGACGCTACGCAATGCACTGTGTGTTGCCGACTGTACAGGGCTTAAGCCGGTAAGCCCCGCCCCATTGCGGTAAGCCCCGCCCCCGGCACCGACGCTATGCAATGCACTGCATGTTTCCATCTGTACCGGGCTTAAGCCGGTAAGCCCCGCCCCATCGCGGTAAGCCCCGCCCCCGGCACCGACGCTACGCAATGCACTGCAAGTTGCCGACTGTACCGGGCTTAAGCCGGTAAGCCCCGCCCCCGGCACCGACGCTATGCAATGCACTGCAAGTTGCCGACTGTACCGGGCTTAAGCCGGTAAGCCCCGCCCCCGGCACCGACGCTATGCAATGCACTGCAAGTTGCCGACTGTACCGGGCTTAAGCCGGTAAGCCCCGCCCCATCGCGGTAAGCCCCGCCCCCCGGCACCGACGCTACGCACTGCACTGCAAATTGCCGACTGTACCGGGCTTAAGCCGGTAAGCCCCGCCCCCATCGCGGTAAGCCCCGCCCCCGGCACCGACGCTATGCAATGCACTGCAAGTTGCCGACTGTACCGGGCAGAAGCCGGTAAGCCACGCCACCATCGCGCGGGCATGTTCAATAAAACAAATGGCGGTGCTATGCCATGAGAAGTAACAGCGGCCCCAGCGCAAAAGGTAACGAAGTGTTGCGTCTGCTGAAGAGGTGGCAGTAAGCATTGCCTGTTGTCAACTGTACCAGGCTAAAGCCGGTAAGCCCCGCCCCCACCCAATGCACGTGGCCAATCATACCAGGCTTAAGCCGGCGAGCCACGCCCCCTGCGCCGACCCAATGCTATGTAATTCACTGCAATGCAATTGGCTTTTTGCCCTTAGTGGGAGTTGAACCCAGGACCCCAGCGCTGCAAGGCTACTGTGCTAACCACTGAACCACCGTGCTGCCTCTACTCCAATGCAATTTAAATGAGGGCATGTTTAAAAAAACAAGTGGCGGTGCTATGTTATGAAAAGTAGCAGCCGCTTCAGCGCCAAAGGAAATGATGGGTTGCGTCTGCTGAAAAGGTGACAGTAAGCATTGCATGTTACCATAGTTGCACACTGTACCTGGCATGACGCGGTAAGCCCCGCCCCCATGGTGGTAAGCCCCGCCCCCGGCACCGACGCTACGCAATGCACTGTGTTTTGCCGACTGTACAGGGCTTAAGCCGGTAAGCCCCGCCCCATCGCGGTAAGCCCCGCCCCCGGCACCGACGCTATGCAATGCACTGCATGTTTCCATCTGTACCGGGCTTAAGCCGGTAAGCCCCGCCCCATCGCGGTAAGCCCCGCCCCCGGCACCGACGCTATGCAATGCACTGCAAGTTGCCGACTGTACCGGGCTTAAGCCGGTAAGCCCCGCCCCCGGCACCGACGCTATGCAATGCACTGCAAGTTGCCGACTGTACCGGGCTTAAGCCGGTAAGCCCCGCCCCCGGCACCGACGCTATGCAATGCACTGCAAGTTGCCGACTGTACCGGGCTTAAGCCGGTAAGCCCCGCCCCATCGAGGTAAGCCCCGCCCCCATCGCGGTAAGCCCCGCCCCCGGCACCGACGCTATGCAATGCACTGCAAGTTGCCGACTGTACCGGGCTTAAGCCGGTAAGCCACGCCCCCATCGCGCGGGCATGTTCAATAAAACAAATGGCGGTGCTATGCCATGAGAAGTAACAGCGGCCCCAGCGCAAAAGGTAACGAAGTGTTGCGTCTGCTGAAGAGGTGGCAGTAAGCATTGCGTGTTGTCAACTGTACCAGGCTAAAGCCGGTAAGCCCCGCCCCCACCCAATGCACGTGGCCAATCATACCAGGCTTAAGCCGGCGAGCCACGCCCCCTGCGCCGACCCAATGCTATGTAATTCACTGCAATGCAATTGGCTTTTTGCCCTTAGTGGGAGTTGAACCCAGGACCCCAGCGCTGCAAGGCTACTGTGCTAACCACTGAACCACCGTGCTGCCTCTACTCCAATGCAATTTAAATGAGGGCATGTTTAAAAAAACAAGTGGCGGTGCTATGTTATGAAAAGTAGCAGCCGCTTCAGCGCCAAAGGAAATGATGGGTTGCGTCTGCTGAAAAGGTGACAGTAAGCATTGCATGTTACCATAGTTGCACACTGTACCTGGCATGACGCGGTAAGCCCCGCCCCCATGGTGGTAAGCCCCGCCCCCGGCACCGACGCTACGCAATGCACTGTGTTTTGCCGACTGTACAGGGCTTAAGCCGGTAAGCCCCGCCACATCGCGGTAAGCCCCGCCCCCGACGCTATGCAATGCACTGCATGTTTCCATCTGTACCGGGCTTAAGCCGGTAAGCCCCGCCCCATCGCGGTAAGCCCCGCCCCCGGCACCGACGCTATGCAATGCACTGCAAGTTGCCGACTGTACCGGGCTTAAGCCGGTAAGCCCCGCCCCCGGCACCGACGCTATGCAATGCACTGCAAGTTGCCGACTGTACCGGGCTTAAGCCGGTAAGCCCCGCCCCATCGCGGTAAGCCCCGCCCCCATCGCGGTAAGCCCCGCCCCCGGCACCGACGCTATGCAATGCACTGCAAGTTGCCGACTGTACCGGGCTTAAGCCGGTAAGCCACGCCCCCATCGCGCGGGCATGTTCAATAAAACAAATGGCGGTGCTATGCCATGAGAAGTAACAGCGGCCCCAGCGCAAAAGGTAACGAAGTGTTGCGTCTGCTGAAGAGGTGGCAGTAAGCATTGCGTGTTGTCAACTGTACCAGGCTAAAGCCGGTAAGCCCCGCCCCCACCCAATGCACGTGGCCAATCATACCAGGCTTAAGCCGGCGAGCCACGCCCCCTGCGCCGACCCAATGCTATGTAATTCACTGCAATGCAATTGGTTTTTTGCCCTTAGTGGGAGTTGAACCCAGGACCCCAGCGCTGCAAGGCTACTGTGCTAACCACTGAACCACCGTGCTGCCTCTACTCCAATGCAATTTAAATGAGGGCATGTTTAAAAAAACAAGTGGCGGTGCTATGTTATGAAAAGTAGCAGCCGCTTCAGCGCCAAAGGAAATGATGGGTTGCGTCTGCTGAAAAGGTGACAGTAAGCATTGCATGTTGCCATAGTTGCACACTGTACCTGGCATGACGCGGTAAGCCCCGCCCCCATGGCGGTAAGCCCCGCCCCCGGCACCGACGCTACGCAATGCACTGTGTGTTGCCTACTGTACAGGGCTTAAGCCGGTAAGCCCCGCCCCATCGCGGTAAGCCCCGCCCCCGGCACCGACGCTATGCAATGCACTGCATGTTTCCATCTGTACCGGGCTTAAGCCGGTAAGCCCCGCCCCATCGCGGTAAGCCCCGCCCCCGGCACCGACGCTACGCAATGCACTGCAAGTTGCCGACTGTACCGGGCTTAAGCCGGTAAGCCCCGCCCCCGGCACCGACGCTATGCAATGCACTGCAAGTTGCCGACTGTACCGGGCTTAAGCCGGTAAGCCCCGCCCCCGGCACCGACGCTATGCAATGCACTGCAAGTTGCCGACTGTACCGGGCTTAAGCCGGTAAGCCCCGCCCCATCGCGGTAAGCCCCGCCCCCCGGCACCGACGCTACGCACTGCACTGCAAATTGCCGACTGTACCGGGCTTAAGCCGGTAAGCCCCGCCCCCAGCGCGGTAAGCCCCGCCCCCGGCACCGACGCTATGCAATGCACTGCAAGTTGCCGACTGTACCGGGCTTAAGCCGGTAAGCCACGCCCCCATCGCGCGGGCATGTTCAATAAAACAAATGGCGGTGCTATGCCATGAGAAGTAACAGCGGCCCCAGCGCAAAAGGTAACGAAGTGTTGCGTCTGCTGAAGAGGTGGCAGTAAGCATTGCGTGTTGTCAACTGTACCAGGCTAAAGCCGGTAAGCCCCGCCCCCACCCAATGCACGTGGCCAATCATACCAGGCTTAAGCCGGCGAGCCACGCCCCCTGCGCCGACCCAATGCTATGTAATTCCCTGCAATGCAATTGGTTTTTTGCCCTTAGTGGGAGTTGAACCCAGGACCCCAGCGCTGCAAGGCTACTGTGCTAACCACTGAGCCACCGTGCTGCCTCTACTCCAATGCAATTTAAATGAGGGCATGTTTAAAAAAACAAGTGGCGGTGCTATGTTATGAAAAGTAGCAGCCGCTTCAGCGCCAAAGGAAATGATGGGTTGCGTCTGCTGAAAAGGTGACAGTAAGCATTGCATGTTGCCATAGTTGCACACTGTACCTGGCATGACGCGGTAAGCCCCGCCCCATCGCGGTAAGCCCCGCCCCCGGCACCGACGCTATGCAATGCACTGCATGTTTCCATCTGTACCGGGCTTAAGCCGGTAAGCCCCGCCCCATCGCGGTAAGCCCCGCCCCCGGCACCGACGCTACGCAATGCACTGCAAGTTGCCGACTGTACCGGGCTTAAGCCGGTAAGCCCCGCCCCCGGCACCGACGCTATGCAATGCACTGCAAGTTGCCGACTGTACCGGGCTTAAGCCGGTAAGCCCCGCCCCCGGCACCGACGCTATGCAATGCACTGCAAGTTGCCGACTGTACCGGGCTTAAGCCGGTAAGCCCCGCCCCATCGCGGTAAGCCCCGCCCCCCGGCACCGACGCTACGCAACGCACTGCAAATTGCCGACTGTACCGGGCTTAAGCCGGTAAGCCCGGCCCCCATCGCGGTAAGCCCCGCCCCCGGCACCGACGCTACGCAATGCACTGTGTTTTGCCGACTGTACAGGGCTTAAGCCGGTAAGCCCCGCCACATCGCGGTAAGCCCCGCCCCCGACGCTATGCAATGCACTGCATGTTTCCATCTGTACCGGGCTTAAGCCGGTAAGCCCCGCCCCATCGCGGTAAGCCCCGCCCCCGGCACCGACGCTATGCAATGCACTGCAAGTTGCCGACTGTACCGGGCTTAAGCCGGTAAGCCCCGCCCCCGGCACCGACGCTATGCAATGCACTGCAAGTTGCCGACTGTACCGGGCTTAAGCCGGTAAGCCCCGCCCCATCGCGGTAAGCCCCGCCCCCATCGCGGTAAGCCCCGCCCCCGGCACCGACGCTATGCAATGCACTGCAAGTTGCCGACTGTACCGGGCTTAAGCCGGTAAGCCACGCCCCCATCGCGCGGGCATGTTCAATAAAACAAATGGCGGTGCTATGCCATGAGAAGTAACAGCGGCCCCAGCGCAAAAGGTAACGAAGTGTTGCGTCTGCTGAAGAGGTGGCAGTAAGCATTGCGTGTTGTCAACTGTACCAGGCTAAAGCCGGTAAGCCCCGCCCCCACCCAATGCACGTGGCCAATCATACCAGGCTTAAGCCGGCGAGCCACGCCCCCTGCGCCGACCCAATGCTATGTAATTCACTGCAATGCAATTGGTTTTTTGCCCTTAGTGGGAGTTGAACCCAGGACCCCAGCGCTGCAAGGCTACTGTGCTAACCACTGAACCACCGTGCTGCCTCTACTCCAATGCAATTTAAATGAGGGCATGTTTAAAAAACAAGTGGCGGTGCTATGTTATGAAAAGTAGCAGCCGCTTCAGCGCCAAAGGAAATGATGGGTTGCGTCTGCTGAAAAGGTGACAGTAAGCATTGCATGTTGCCATAGTTGCACACTGTACCTGGCATGACGCGGTAAGCCCCGCCCCCATGGCGGTAAGCCCCGCCCCCGGCACCGACGCTACGCAATGCACTGTGTGTTGCCTACTGTACAGGGCTTAAGCCGGTAAGCCCCGCCCCATCGCGGTAAGCCCCGCCCCCCGGCACCGACGCTATGCAATGCACTGCATGTTTCCATCTGTACCGGGCTTAAGCCGGTAAGCCCCGCCCCATCGCGGTAAGCCCCGCCCCCGGCACCGACGCTACGCAATGCACTGCAAGTTGCCGACTGTACCGGGCTTAAGCCGGTAAGCCCCGCCCCCGGCACCGACGCTATGCAATGCACTGCAAGTTGCCGACTGTACCGGGCTTAAGCCGGTAAGCCCCGCCCCCGGCACCGACGCTATGCAATGCACTGCAAGTTGCCGACTGTACCGGGCTTAAGCCGGTAAGCCCCGCCCCATCGCGGTAAGCCCCGCCCCCCCGGCACCGACGCTACGCACTGCACTGCAAATTGCCGACTGTACCGGGCTTAAGCCGGTAAGCCCCGCCCCCATCGCGGTAAGCCCCGCCCCCGGCACCGACGCTATGCAATGCACTGCAAGTTGCCGACTGTACCGGGCTTAAGCCGGTAAGCCACGCCCCCATCGCGCGGGCATGTTCAATAAAACAAATGGCGGTGCTATGCCATGAGAAGTAACAGCGGCCCCAGCGCAAAAGGTAACGAAGTGTTGCGTCTGCTGAAGAGGTGGCAGTAAGCATTGCGTGTTGTCAACTGTACCAGGCTAAAGCCGGTAAGCCCCGCCCCCACCCAATGCACGTGGCCAATCATACCAGGCTTAAGCCGGCGAGCCACGCCCCCTGCGCCGACCCAATGCTATGTAATTCACTGCAATGCAATTGGTTTTTTGCCCTTAGTGGGAGTTGAACCCAGGACCCCAGCGCTGCAAGGCTACTGTGCTAACCACTGAGCCACCGTGCTGCCTCTACTCCAATGCAATTTAAATGAGGGCATGTTTAAAAAAACAAGTGGCGGTGCTATGTTATGAAAAGTAGCAGCCGCTTCAGCGCCAAAGGAAATGATGGGTTGCGTCTGCTGAAAAGGTGACAGTAAGCATTGCATGTTGCCATAGTTGCACACTGTACCTGGCATGACGCGGTAAGCCCCGCCCCATCGCGGTAAGCCCCGCCCCCGGCACCGACGCTATGCAATGCACTGCATGTTTCCATCTGTACCGGGCTTAAGCCGGTAAGCCCCGCCCCATCGCGGTAAGCCCCGCCCCCGGCACCGACGCTACGCAATGCACTGCAAGTTGCCGACTGTCCCGGGCTTAAGCCGGTAAGCCCCGCCCCCGGCACCGACGCTATGCAATGCACTGCAAGTTGCCGACTGTACCGGGCTTAAGCCGGTAAGCCCCGCCCCCGGCACCGACGCTATGCAATGCACTGCAAGTTGCCGACTGTACCGGGCTTAAGCCGGTAAGCCCCGCCCCATCGCGGTAAGCCCCGCCCCCCGGCACCGACGCTACGCAACGCACTGCAAATTGCCGACTGTACCGGGCTTAAGCCGGTAAGCCCGGCCCCCATCGCGGTAAGCCCCGCCCCCGGCACCGACGCTATGCAATGCACTGCAAGTTGCCGACTGTACCGGGCTTAAGCCGGTAAGCCACGCCCCCATCGCGCGGGCATGTTCAATAAAACAAATGGCGGTGCTATGCCATGAGAAGTAACAGCGGCCCCAGCGCAAAAGGTAACGAAGTGTTGCGTCTGCTGAAGAGGTGGCAGTAAGCATTGCGTGTTGTCAACTGTACCAGGCTAAAGCCGGTAAGCCCCGCCCCCACCCAATGCACGTGGCCAATCATACCAGGCTTAAGCCGGCGAGCCACGCCCCCTGCGCCGACCCAATGCTATGTAATTCACTGCAATGCAATTGGTTTTTTGCCCTTAGTGGGAGTTGAACCCAGGACCCCAGCGCTGCAAGGCTACTGTGCTAACCACTGAACCACCGTGCTGCCTCTACTCCAATGCAATTTAAATGAGGGCATGTTTAAAAAAACAAGTGGCGGTGCTATGTTATGAAAAGTAGCAGCCGCTTCAGCGCCAAAGGAAATGATGGGTTGCGTCTGCTGAAGAGGTGACAGTAAGCATTGCATGTTACCATAGTTGCACACTGTACCTGGCATGACGCGGTAAGCCCCGCCCCCATGGCGGTAAGCCCCGCCCCCGGCACCGACAATACGCAATGCACTGTGTGTTGCCGACTGTACAGGGCTTAAGCCGGTAAGCCCCGCCCCATCGCGGTAAGCCCCGCCCCCGGCACCGACGCTATGCAATGCACTGCATGTTTCCATCTGTACCGGGCTTAAGCCGGTAAGCCCCGCCCCCTCGCGGTAAGCCCCGCCCCCGGCACCGACGCTACGCAATGCACTGCAAGTTGCCGACTGTACCGGGCTTAAGCCGGTAAGCCCCGCCCCCGGCACCGACGCTATGCAATGCACTGCAAGTTGCCGACTGTACCGGGCTTAAGCCGGTAAGCCCCGCCCCCGGCACCGACGCTATGCAATGCACTGCAAGTTGCCGACTGTACCGGGCTTAAGCCGGTAAGCCCCGCCCCATCGCGGTAAGCCCCGCCCCCCGGCACCGACGCTACGCAACGCACTGCAAATTGCCGACTGTACCGGGCTTAAGCCGGTAAGCCCGGCCCCCATCGCGGTAAGCCCCGCCCCCGGCACCGACGCTATGCAATGCACTGCAAGTTGCCGACTGTACCGGGCTTAAGCCGGTAAGCCACGCCCCCATCGCGCGGGCATGTTCAATAAAACAAATGGCGGTGCTATGCCATGAGAAGTAACAGCGGCCCCAGCGCAAAAGGTAACGAAGTGTTGCGTCTGCTGAAGAGGTGGCAGTAAGCATTGCGTGTTGTCAACTGTACCAGGCTAAAGCCGGTAAGCCCCGCCCGCACCCAATGCACGTGGCCAATCATACCAGGCTTAAGCCGGCGAGCCACACCCCCTGCGCCGACCCAATGCTATGTAATTCACTGCAATGCAATTGGTTTTTTGCCCTTAGTGGGAGTTGAACCCAGGACCCCAGCGCTGCAAGGCTACTGTGCTAACCACTGAACCACCGTGCTGCCTCTACTCCAATGCAATTTAAATGAGGGCATGTTTAAAAAACAAGTGGCGGTGCTATGTTATGAAAAGTAGCAGCCGCTTCAGCGCCAAAGGAAATGATGGGTTGCGTCTGCTGAAAAGGTGACAGTAAGCATTGCATGTTGCCATAGTTGCACACTGTACCTGGCATGACGCGGTAAGCCCCGCCCCCATGGCGGTAAGCCCCGCCCCCGGCACCGACGCTACGCAATGCACTGTGTGTTGCCTACTGTACAGGGCTTAAGCCGGTAAGCCCCGCCCCATCGCGGTAAGCCCCGCCCCCGGCACCGACGCTATGCAATGCACTGCATGTTTCCATCTGTACCGGGCTTAAGCCGGTAAGCCCCGCCCCATCGCGGTAAGCCCCGCCCCCGGCACCGACGCTACGCAATGCACTGCAAGTTGCCGACTGTACCGGGCTTAAGCCGGTAAGCCCCGCCCCCGGCACCGACGCTATGCAATGCACTGCAAGTTGCCGACTGTACCGGGCTTAAGCCGGTAAGCCCCGCCCCCGGCACCGACGCTATGCAATGCACTGCAAGTTGCCGACTGTACCGGGCTTAAGCCGGTAAGCCCCGCCCCATAGCGGTAAGCCCCGCCCCCCGGCACCGACGCTACGCACTGCACTGCAAATTGCCGACTGTACCGGGCTTAAGCCGGTAAGCCCCGCCCCCATCGCGGTAAGCCCCGCCCCCGGCACCGACGCTATGCAATGCACTGCAAGTTGCCGACTGTACCGGGCTTAAGCCGGTAAGCCACGCCCCCATCGCGCGGGCATGTTCAATAAAACAAATGGCGGTGCTATGCCATGAGAAGTAACAGCGGCCCCAGCGCAAAAGGTAACGAAGTGTTGCGTCTGCTGAAGAGGTGGCAGTAAGCATTGCGTGTTGTCAACTGTACCAGGCTAAAGCCGGTAAGCCCCGCCCCCACCCAATGCACGTGGCCAATCATACCAGGCTTAAGCCGGCGAGCCACGCCCCCTGCGCCGACCCAATGCTATGTAATTCACTGCAATGCAATTGGTTTTTTGCCCTTAGTGGGAGTTGAACCCAGGACCCCAGCGCTGCAAGGCTACTGTGCTAACCACTGAGCCACCGTGCTGCCTCTACTCCAATGCAATTTAAATGAGGGCATGTTTAAAAAAACAAGTGGCGGTGCTATGTTATGAAAAGTAGCAGCCGCTTCAGCGCCAAAGGAAATGATGGGTTGCGTCTGCTGAAAAGGTGACAGTAAGCATTGCATGTTGCCATAGTTGCACACTGTACCTGGCATGACGCGGTAAGCCCCGCCCCCATGGCGGTAAGCCCCGCCCCCGGCACCGACAATACGCAATGCACTGTGTGTTGCCGACTGTACAGGGCTTAAGCCGGTAAGCCCCGCCCCATCGCGGTAAGCCCCGCCCCCGGCACCGACGCTATGCAATGCACTGCATGTTTCCATCTGTACCGGGCTTAAGCCGGTAAGCCCCGCCCATCGCGGTAAGCCCCGCCCCCGGCACCGACGCTACGCAATGCACTGCAAGTTGCCGACTGTACCGGGCTTAAGCCGGTAAGCCCCGCCCCCGGCACCGACGCTATGCAATGCACTGCAAGTTGCCGACTGTACCGGGCTTAAGCCGGTAAGCCCCGCCCCCGGCACCGACGCTATGCAATGCACTGCAAGTTGCCGACTGTACCGGGCTTAAGCCGGTAAGCCCCGCCCCATCGCGGTAAGCCCCGCCCCCCGGCACCGACGCTACGCAACGCACTGCAAATTGCCGACTGTACCGGGCTTAAGCCGGTAAGCCCCGCCCCCATCGCGGTAAGCCCCGCCCCCGGCACCGACGCTATGCAATGCACTGCATGTTGCCGACTGTACCGGGCTTAAGCCGGTAAGCCACGCCCCCATCGCGCGGGCATGTTCAATAAAACAAATGGCGATGCTATGCCATGAGAAGTAACAGCGGCCCCAGCGCAAAAGGTAACGAAGTGTTGCGTCTGCTGAAGAGGTGGCAGTAAGCATTGCGTGTTGTCAACTGTACCAGGCTAAAGCCGGTAAGCCCCGCCCCCACCCAATGCACGTGGCCAATCATACCAGGCTTAAGCCGGCGAGCCACGCCCCCTGCGCCGACCCAATGCTATGTAATTCACTGCAATGCAATTGATTTTTTGCCCTTAGTGGGAGTTGAACCCAGGACCCCAGCGCTGCAAGGCTACTGTGCTAACCACTGAGCCACCGTGCTGCCTCTACTCCAATGCAATTTAAATGAGGGCATGTTTAAAAAAACAAGTGGCGGTGCTATGTTATGAAAAGTAGCAGCCGCTTCAGCGCCAAAGGAAATGATGGGTTTGCGTTCTGCTGAAAAGGTGACAGTAAGCATTGCATGTTTGCCATAGTTGCACACTGTACCTGGCATGACGCGGTAAGCCCCGGCCCCATCGCGGTAAGCCCCGCCCCCGGCACCGACGCTATGCAATGCACTGCATGTTTCCATCTGTACCGGGCTTAAGCCGGTAAGCCCCGCCCCATCGCGGTAAGCCCCGCCCCCGGCACCGACGCTACGCAATGCACTGCAAGTTGCCGACTGTACCGGGCTTAAGCCGGTAAGCCCCGCCCCCGGCACCGACGCTATGCAATGCACTGCAAGTTGCCGACTGTTACCGGGCTTAAGCCGGTAAGCCCCGCCCCCGGCACCGACGCTATGCAATGCACTGCAAGTTGCCGACTGTACCGGGCTTAAGCCGGTAAGCCCCGCCCCCGGCACCGACGCTATGCAATGCACTGCAAGTTGCCGACTGTACCGGGCTTAAGCCGGTAAGCCCCGCCCCATCGCGGTAAGCCCCGCCCCCCGGCACCGACGCTACGCAACGCACTGCAAATTGCCGACTGTACCGGGCTTAAGCCGGTAAGCCCCGCCCCCATCGCGGTAAGCCCCGCCCCCGGCACCGACGCTATGCAATGCACTGCATGTTGCCGACTGTACCGGGCTTAAGCCGGTAAGCCACGCCCCCATCGCGCGGGCATGTTCAATAAAACAAATGGCGATGCTATGCCATGAGAAGTAACAGCGGCCCCAGCGCAAAAGGTAACGAAGTGTTGCGTCTGCTGAAGAGGTGGCAGTAAGCATTGCGTGTTGTCAACTGTACCAGGCTAAAGCCGGTAAGCCCCGCCCCCCACCCAATGCACGTGGCCAATCATACCAGGCTTAAGCCGGCGAGCCACGCCCCCTGCGCCGACCCAATGCTATGTAATTCACTGCAATGCAATTGATTTTTTTGCCCTTAGTGGGAGTTGAACCCAGGACCCCAGCGCTGCAAGGCTACTGTGCTAACCACTGAGCCACCGTGCTGCCTCTACTCCAATGCAATTTAAATGAGGGCATGTTTAAAAAACAAGTGGCGGTGCTATGTTATGAAAAGTAGCAGCCGCTTCAGCGCCAAAGAAATGATGGGTTGCGTCTGCTGAAAAGGTGACAGTAAGCATTGCATGTTGCCATAGTTGCACACTGTACCTGGCATGACGCGGTAAGCCCCGCCCCATCGCGGTAAGCCCCGCCCCCGGCACCGACGCTATGCAATGCACTGCATGTTTCCATCTGTACCGGGCTTAAGCCGGTAAGCCCCGCCCCATCGCGGTAAGCCCCGCCCCCGGCACCGACGCTACGCAATGCACTGCAAGTTGCCGACTGTACCGGGCTTAAGCCGGTAAGCCCCGCCCCCGGCACCGACGCTATGCAATGCACTGCAAGTTGCCGACTGTACCGGGCTGAAGCCGGTAAGCCCCGCCCCCGGCACCGACGCTATGCAATGCACTGCAAGTTGCCGACTGTACCGGGCTTAAGCCGGTAAGCCCCGCCCCATCGCGGTAAGCCCCGCCCCCCGGCACCGACGCTACGCAACGCACTGCAAATTGCCGACTGTACCGGGCTTAAGCCGGTAAGCCCCGCCCCCATCGCGGTAAGCCCCGCCCCCGGCACCGACGCTATGCAATGCACTGCAAGTTGCCGACTGTACCGGGCTTAAGCCGGTAAGCCACGCCCCCATCGCGCGGGCATGTTCAATAAAACAAATGGCGGTGCTATGCCATGAGAAGTAACAGCGGCCCCAGCGCAAAAGGTAACGAAGTGTTGCGTCTGCTGAAGAGGTGGCAGTAAGCATTGCGTGTTGTCAACTGTACCAGGCTAAAGCCGGTAAGCCCCGCCCCCACCCAATGCACGTGGCCAATCATACCAGGCTTAAGCCGGCGAGCCACGCCCCCTGCGCCGACCCAATGCTATGTAATTCACTGCAATGCAATTGGCTTTTTGCCCTTAGTGGGAGTTGAACCCAGGACCCCAGCGCTGCAAGGCTACTGTGCTAACCACTGAACCACCGTGCTGCCTCTACTCCAATGCAATTTAAATGAGGGCATGTTTAAAAAACAAGTGGCGGTGCTATGTTATGAAAAGTAGCAGCCGCTTCAGCGCCAAAGGAAATGATGGGTTGCGTCTGCTGAAAAGGTGACAGTAAGCATTGCATGTTACCATAGTTGCACACTGTACCTGGCATGACGCGGTAAGCCCCGCCCCCATGGTGGTAAGCCCGCCCCCGGCACCGACGCTACGCAATGCACTGTGTTTTGCCGACTGTACAGGGCTTAAGCCGGTAAGCCCCGCCACATCGCGGTAAGGCCCCGCCCCCGACGCTATGCAATGCACTGCATGTTTCCATCTGTACCGGGCTTAAAGCCGGTAAGCCCCGCCCCATCGCGGTAAGCCCCGCCCCCGGCACCGACGCTATGCAATGCACTGCAAGTTGCCGACTGTACCGGGCTTAAGCCGGTAAGCCCCGCCCCCGGCACCGACGCTATGCAATGCACTGCAAGTTGCCGACTGTACCGGGCTTAAGCCGGTAAGCCCCGCCCCATCGCGGTAAGCCCCGCCCCCCGGCATCGCAACGCACTGGCCGACTAAGCCGGTAAGCCCCGCCCCCATCGCGCACCGACGCTATGCAATGCACTGCAAGTTGCCGACTGTACCGGGCTTAAGCCGGTAAGCCACGCCCCCATCGCGCGGGCATGTTCAATAAAACAAATGGCGGTGCTATGCCATGAGAAGTAACAGCGGCCCCAGCGCAAAAGGTAACGAAGTGTTGCGTCTGCTGAAGAGGTGGCAGTAAGCATTGCGTGTTGTCAACTGTACCAGGCTAAAGCCGGTAAGCCCCGCCCCCACCCAATGCACGTGACCAATCATACCAGGCTTAAGCCGGCGAGCCACGCCCCCTGCGCCGACCCAATGCTATGTAATTCACTGCAATGCAATTGGTTTTTTGCCCTTAGTGGGAGTTGAACCCAGGACCCCAGCGCTGCAAGGCTACTGTGCTAACCACTGAACCACCGTGCTGCCTCTACTCCAATGCAATTTAAATGAGGGCATGTTTAAAAAAACAAGTGGCGGTGCTATGTTATGAAAAGTAGCAGCCGCTTCAGCGCCAAAGGAAATGATGGGTTGCGTCTGCTGAAAGGTGACAGTAAGCATTGCATGTTGCCATAGTTGCACACTGTACCTGGCATGACGCGGTAAGCCCCGCCCCCATGGCGGTAAGCCCCGCCCCCGGCACCGACGCTACGCAATGCACTGTGTGTTGCCGACTGTACAGGGCTTAAGCCGGTAAGCCCCGCCCCATCGCGGTAAGCCCCGCCCCCGGCACCGACGCTATGCAATGCACTGCATGTTTCCATCTGTACCGGGCTTAAGCCGGTAAGCCCCGCCCCATCGCGGTAAGCCCCGCCCCCGGCACCGACGCTACGCAATGCACTGCAAGTTGCCGACTGTACCGGGCTTAAGCCGGTAAGCCCCGCCCCCGGCACCGACGCTATGCAATGCACTGCAAGTTGCCGACTGTACCGGGCTTAAGCCGGTAAGCCCCGCCCCCGGCACCGACGCTATGCAATGCACTGCAAGTTGCCGACTGTACCGGGCTTAAGCCGGTAAGCCCCGCCCCATCGCGGTAAGCCCCGCCCCCCGGCACCGACGCTACGCACTGCACTGCAAATTGCCGACTGTACCGGGCTTAAGCCGGTAAGCCCCGCCCCCATCGCGGTAAGCCCCGCCCCCGGCACCGACGCTATGCAATGCACTGCAAGTTGCCGACTGTACCGGGCTTAAGCCGGTAAGCCACGCCCCCATCGCGCGGGCATGTTCAATAAAACAAATGGCGGTGCTATGCCATGAGAAGTAACAGCGGCCCCAGCGCAAAAGGTAACGAAGTGTTGCGTCTGCTGAAGAGGTGGCAGTAAGCATTGCGTGTTGTCAACTGTACCAGGCTAAAGCCGGTAAGCCCCGCCCCCACCCAATGCACGTGGCCAATCATACCAGGCTTAAGCCGGCGAGCCACGCCCCCTGCGCCGACCCAATGCTATGTAATTCACTGCAATGCAATTGATTTTTTGCCCTTAGTGGGAGTTGAACCCAGGACCCCAGCGCTGCAAGGCTACTGTGCTAACCACTGAGCCACCGTGCTGCCTCTACTCCAATGCAATTTAAATGAGGGCATGTTTAAAAAAACAAGTGGCGGTGCTATGTTATGAAAAGTAGCAGCCGCTTCAGCGCCAAAGGAAATGATGGGTTGCGTCTGCTGAAAAGGTGACAGTAAACATTGCATGTTGCCATAGTTGCACACTGTACCTGGCATGACGCGATAAGCCCCGCCCCCATGGCGGTAAGCCCCGCCCCCGGCACCGACGCTACGCAATGCACTGTGTGTTGCCGACTGTACCGGGCTTAAGCCGGTAAGCCCCGCCCCATCGCGGTAAGCCCCGCCCCCCGGCACCGACGCTACGCAACGCACTGCAAATTGCCGACTGTACCGGGCGTAAGCCGGTAAGCCCCGCCCCCATCGCGGTAAGCCCCGCCCCCGGCACCGACGCTATGCAATGCACTGCAAGTTGCCGACTGTACCGGGCTTAAGCCGGTAAGCCACGCCCCCATCGCGCGGGCATGTTCAATAAAACAAATGGCGGTGCTATGCCATGAGAAGTAACAGCGGCCCCAGCGCAAAAGGTAACGAAGTGTTGCGTCTGCTGAAGAGGTGGCAGTAAGCATTGCGTGTTGTCAACTGTACCAGGCTAAAGCCGGTAAGCCCCGCCCCCACCCAATGCACGTGGCCAATCATACCAGGCTTAAGCCGGCGAGCCACGCCCCCTGCGCCGACCCAATGCTATGTAATTCACTGCAATGCAATTGGTTTTTTGCCCTTAGTGGGAGTTGAACCCAGGACCCCAGCGCTGCAAGGCTACTGTGCTAACCACTGAACCACCGTGCTGCCTCTACTCCAATGCAATTTAAATGAGGGCATGTTTAAAAAAACAAGTGGCGGTGCTATGTTATGAAAAGTAGCAGCCGCTTCAGCGCCAAAGGAAATGATGGGTTGCGTCTGCTGAAAAGGTGACAGTAAGCATTGCATGTTGCCATAGTTGCACACTGTACCTGGCATGACGCGGTAAGCCCCGCCCCCATGGCGGTAAGCCCCGCCCCCGGCACCGACGCTACGCAATGCACTGTGTGTTGCCGACTGTACAGGGCTTAAGCCGGTAAGCCCCGCCCCATTGCGGTAAGCCCCGCCCCCGGCACCGACGCTATGCAATGCACTGCATGTTTCCATCTGTACCGGGCTTAAGCCGGTAAGCCCCGCCCCATCGCGGTAAGCCCCGCCCCCGGCACCGACGCTACGCAATGCACTGCAAGTTGCCGACTGTACCGGGCTTAAGCCGGTAAGCCCCGCCCCCGGCACCGACGCTATGCAATGCACTGCAAGTTGCCGACTGTACCGGGCTTAAGCCGGTAAGCCCCGCCCCCGGCACCGACGCTATGCAATGCACTGCAAGTTGCCGACTGTACCGGGCTTAAGCCGGTAAGCCCCGCCCCATCGCGGTAAGCCCCGCCCCCGGCACCGACGCTACGCACTGCACTGCAAATTGCCGACTGTACCGGGCTTAAGCCGGTAAGCCCCGCCCCATCGCGGTAAGCCCCGCCCCCGGCACCGACGCTATGCAATGCACTGCATGTTTCCATCTGTACCGGGCTTAAGCCGGTAAGCCCCGCCCCATCGCGGTAAGCCCCGCCCCCGGCACCGACGCTACGCAATGCACTGCAAGTTGCCGACTGTACCGGGCTTAAGCCGGTAAGCCCCGCCCCCGGCACCGACGCTATGCAATGCACTGCAAGTTGCCGACTGTACCGGGCTTAAGCCGGTAAGCCCCGCCCCCGGCACCGACGCTATGCAATGCACTGCAAGTTGCCGACTGTACCGGGCTTAAGCCGGTAAGCCCCGCCCCATCGCGGTAAGCCCCGCCCCCCGGCACCGACGCTACGCAACGCACTGCAAATTGCCGACTGTACCGGGCTTAAGCCGGTAAGCCCCGCCCCCATCGCGGTAAGCCCCGCCCCCGGCACCGACGCTATGCAAAGCACTGCAAGTTGCCGACTGTACCGGGCTTAAGCCGGTAAGCCACGCCCCCATCGCGCGGGCATGTTCAATAAAACAAATGGCGGTGCTATGCCATGAGAAGTAACAGCGGCCCCAGCGCAAAAGGTAACGAAGTGTTGCGTCTGCTGAAGAGGTGGCAGTAAGCATTGCGTGTTGTCAACTGTACCAGGCTAAAGCCGGTAAGCCCCGCCCCCACCCAATGCACGTGGCCAATCATACCAGGCTTAAGCCGGCGAGCCACGCCCCCTGCGCCGACCCAATGCTATGTAATTCACTGCAATGCAATTGGTTTTTTGCCCTTAGTGGGAGTTGAACCCAGGACCCCAGCGCTGCAAGGCTACTGTGCTAACCACTGAACCACCGTGCTGCCTCTACTCCAATGCAATTTAAATGAGGGCATGTTTAAAAAAACAAGTGGCGGTGCTATGTTATGAAAAGTAGCAGCCGCTTCAGCGCCAAAGGAAATGATGGGTTGCGTCTGCTGAAAAGGTGACAGTAAGCATTGCATGTTGCCATAGTTGCACACTGTACCTGGCATGACGCGGTAAGCCCCGCCCCCATGGCGGTAAGCCCCGCCCCCGGCACCGACGCTACGCAATGCACTGTGTGTTGCCTACTGTACAGGGCTTAAGCCGGTAAGCCCCGCCCCATCGCGGTAAGCCCCGCCCCCGGCACCGACGCTATGCAATGCACTGCATGTTTCCATCTGTACCGGGCTTAAGCCGGTAAGCCCCGCCCCATCGCGGTAAGCCCCGCCCCCGGCACCGACGCTACGCAATGCACTGCAAGTTGCCGACTGTACCGGGCTTAAGCCGGTAAGCCCCGCCCCCGGCACCGACGCTATGCAATGCACTGCAAGTTGCCGACTGTACCGGGCTTAAGCCGGTAAGCCCCGCCCCCGGCACCGACGCTATGCAATGCACTGCAAGTTGCCGACTGTACCGGGCTTAAGCCGGTAAGCCCCGCCCCATCGCGGTAAGCCCCGCCCCCCGGCACCGACGCTACGCACTGCACTGCAAATTGCCGACTGTACCGGGCTTAAGCCGGTAAGCCCCGCCCCCATCGCGGTAAGCCCCGCCCCCGGCACCGACGCTATGCAATGCACTGCAAGTTGCCGACTGTACCGGGCTTAAGCCGGTAAGCCACGCCCCCATCGCGCGGGCATGTTCAATAAAACAAATGGCGGTGCTATGCCATGAGAAGTAACAGCGGCCCCAGCGCAAAAGGTAACGAAGTGTTGCGTCTGCTGAAGAGGTGGCAGTAAGCATTGCGTGTTGTCAACTGTACCAGGCTAAAGCCGGTAAGCCCCGCCCCCACCCAATGCACGTGGCCAATCATACCAGGCTTAAGCCGGCGAGCCACGCCCCCTGCGCCGACCCAATGCTATGTAATTCACTGCAATGCAATTGATTTTTTGCCCTTAGTGGGAGTTGAACCCAGGACCCCAGCGCTGCAAGGCTACTGTGCTAACCACTGAGCCACCGTGCTGCCTCTACTCCAATGCAATTTAAATGAGGGCATGTTTAAAAAAACAAGTGGCGGTGCTATGTTATGAAAAGTAGCAGCCGCTTCAGCGCCAAAGGAAATGATGGGTTGCGTCTGCTGAAAAGGTGACAGTAAACATTGCATGTTGCCATAGTTGCACACTGTACCTGGCATGACGCGATAAGCCCCGCCCCCATGGCGGTAAGCCCCGCCCCCGGCACCGACGCTACGCAATGCACTGTGTGTTGCCGACTGTACCGGGCTTAAGCCGGTAAGCCCCGCCCCATCGCGGTAAGCCCCGCCCCCGGCACCGACGCTACGCAACGCACTGCAAATTGCCGACTGTACCGGGCTTAAGCCGGTAAGCCCCGCCCCCATCGCGGTAAGCCCCGCCCCCGGCACCGACGCTATGCAATGCACTGCAAGTTGCCGACTGTACCGGGCTTAAGCCGGTAAGCCACGCCCCCATCGCGCGGGCATGTTCAATAAAACAAATGGCGGTGCTATGCCATGAGAAGTAACAGCGGCCCCAGCGCAAAAGGTAACGAAGTGTTGCGTCTGCTGAAGAGGTGGCAGTAAGCATTGCGTGTTGTCAACTGTACCAGGCTAAAGCCGGTAAGCCCCGCCCCCACCCAATGCACGTGGCCAATCATACCAGGCTTAAGCCGGCGAGCCACGCCCCCTGCGCCGACCCAATGCTATGTAATTCACTGCAATGCAATTGGTTTTTTGCCCTTAGTGGGAGTTGAACCCAGGACCCCAGCGCTGCAAGGCTACTGTGCTAACCACTGAACCACCGTGCTGCCTCTACTCCAATGCAATTTAAATGAGGGCATGTTTAAAAAAACAAGTGGCGGTGCTATGTTATGAAAAGTAGCAGCCGCTTCAGCGCCAAAGGAAATGATGGGTTGCGTCTGCTGAAAAGGTGACAGTAAGCATTGCATGTTGCCATAGTTGCACACTGTACCTGGCATGACGCGGTAAGCCCCGCCCCCATGGCGGTAAGCCCCGCCCCCGGCACCGACGCTACGCAATGCACTGTGTGTTGCCTACTGTACAGGGCTTAAGCCGGTAAGCCCCGCCCCATCGCGGTAAGCCCCGCCCCCGGCACCGACGCTATGCAATGCACTGCATGTTTCCATCTGTACCGGGCTTAAGCCGGTAAGCCCCGCCCCATCGCGGTAAGCCCCGCCCCCGGCACCGACGCTACGCAATGCACTGCAAGTTGCCGACTGTACCGGGCTTAAGCCGGTAAGCCCCGCCCCCGGCACCGACGCTATGCAATGCACTGCAAGTTGCCGACTGTACCGGGCTTAAGCCGGTAAGCCCCGCCCCATCGCGGTAAGCCCCGCCCCCCGGCACCGACGCTACGCAACGCACTGCAAATTGCCGACTGTACCGGGCTTAAGCCGGTAAGCCCCGCCCCCATCGCGGTAAGCCCCGCCCCCGGCACCGACGCTATGCAATGCACTGCAAGTTGCCGACTGTACCGGGCTTAAGCCGGTAAGCCACGCCCCCATCGCGCGGGCATGTTCAATAAAACAAATGGCGGTGCTATGCCATGAGAAGTAACAGCGGCCCCAGCGCAAAAGGTAACGAAGTGTTGCGTCTGCTGAAGAGGTGGCAGTAAGCATTGCGTGTTGTCAACTGTACCAGGCTAAAGCCGGTAAGCCCCGCCCCCACCCAATGCACGTGGCCAATCATACCAGGCTTAAGCCGGCGAGCCACGCCCCCTGCGCCGACCCAATGCTATGTAATTCACTGCAATGCAATTGGTTTTTTGCCCTTAGTGGGAGTTGAACCCAGGACCCCAGCGCTGCAAGGCTACTGTGCTAACCACTGAACCACCGTGCTGCCTCTACTCCAATGCAATTTAAATGAGGGCATGTTTAAAAAAACAAGTGGCGGTGCTATGTTATGAAAAGTAGCAGCCGCTTCAGCGCCAAAGGAAATGATGGGTTGCGTCTGCTGAAAAGGTGACAGTAAGCATTGCATGTTGCCATAGTTGCACACTGTACCTGGCATGACGCGGTAAGCCCCGCCCCCATGGCGGTAAGCCCCGCCCCCGGCACCGACGCTACGCAATGCACTGTGTGTTGCCGACTGTACAGGGCTTAAGCCGGTAAGCCCCGCCCCATCGCGGTAAGCCCCGCCCCCGGCACCGACGCTATGCAATGCACTGCATGTTTCCATCTGTACCGGGCTTAAGCCGGTAAGCCCCGCCCCATCGCGGTAAGCCCCGCCCCCGGCACCGACGCTACGCAATGCACTGCAAGTTGCCGACTGTACCGGGCTTAAGCCGGTAAGCCCCGCCCCCGGCACCGACGCTATGCAATGCACTGCAAGTTGCCGACTGTACCGGGCTTAAGCCGGTAAGCCCCGCCCCCGGCACCGACGCTATGCAATGCACTGCAAGTTGCCGACTGTACCGGGCTTAAGCCGGTAAGCCCCGCCCCATCGCGGTAAGCCCCGCCCCCCGGCACCGACGCTACGCAACGCACTGCAAATTGCCGACTGTACCGGGCTTAAGCCGGTAAGCCCCGCCCCCATCGCGGTAAGCCCCGCCCCCGGCACCGACGCTATGCAATGCACTGCAAGTTGCCGACTGTACCGGGCTTAAGCCGGTAAGCCACGCCCCCATCGCGCGGGCATGTTCAATAAAACAAATGGCGGTGCTATGCCATGAGAAGTAACAGCGGCCCCAGCGCAAAAGGTAACGAAGTGTTGCGTCTGCTGAAGAGGTGGCAGTAAGCATTGCGTGTTGTCAACTGTACCAGGCTAAAGCCGGTAAGCCCCGCCCCCACCCAATGCACGTGGCCAATCATACCAGGCTTAAGCCGGCGAGCCACGCCCCCTGCGCCGACCCAATGCTATGTAATTCACTGCAATGCAATTGGTTTTTTGCCCTTAGTGGGAGTTGAACCCAGGACCCCAGCGCTGCAAGGCTACTGTGCTAACCACTGAACCACCGTGCTGCCTCTACTCCAATGCAATTTAAATGAGGGCATGTTTAAAAAAACAAGTGGCGGTGCTATGTTATGAAAAGTAGCAGCCGCTTCAGCGCCAAAGGAAATGATGGGTTGCGTCTGCTGAAAAGGTGACAGTAAGCATTGCATGTTGCCATAGTTGCACACTGTACCTGGCATGACGCGGTAAGCCCCGCCCCCATGGCGGTAAGCCCCGCCCCCGGCACCGACGCTACGCAATGCACTGGTTGTTGCCGACTGTACCGGGCTTAAGCCGGTAAGCCCCGCCCCATCGCGGTAAGCCCCGCCCCCGGCACCGACGCTATGCAATGCACTGCATGTTTCCATCTGTACCGGGCTTAAGCCGGTAAGCCCCGCCCCATCGCGGTAAGCCCCGCCCCCGGCACCGACGCTACGCAATGCACTGCAAGTTGCCGACTGTACCGGGCTTAAGCCGGTAAGCCCCGCCCCCGGCACCGACGCTATGCAATGCACTGCAAGTTGCCGACTGTACCGGGCTTAAGCCGGTAAGCCCCGCCCCCGGCACCGACGCTATGCAATGCACTGCAAGTTGCCGACTGTACCGGGCTTTAGCCGGTAAGCCCCGCCCCATCGCGGTAAGCCCCGCCCCCGGCACCGACGCTACGCAACGCACTGCAAATTGCCGACTGTACCGGGCTTAAGCCGGTAAGCCCCGCCCCCATCGCGGTAAGCCCCGCCCCCGGCACCGACGCTATGCAATGCACTGCAAGTTGCCGACTGTACCGGGCTTAAGCCGGTAAGCCACGCCCCCATCGCGCGGGCATGTTCAATAAAACAAATGGCGGTGCTATGCCATGAGAAGTAACAGCGGCCCCAGCGCAAAAGGTAACGAAGTGTTGCGTCTGCTGAAGAGGTGGCAGTAAGCATTGCGTGTTGTCAACTGTACCAGGCTAAAGCCGGTAAGCCCCGCCCCCACCCAATGCACGTGGCCAATCATACCAGGCTTAAGCCGGCGAGCCACGCCCCCTGCGCCGACCCAATGCTATGTAATTCACTGCAATGCAATTGGTTTTTTGCCCTTAGTGGGAGTTGAACCCAGGACCCCAGCGCTGCAAGGCTACTGTGCTAACCACTGAACCACCGTGCTGCCTCTACTCCAATGCAATTTAAATGAGGGCATGTTTAAAAAAACAAGTGGCGGTGCTATGTTATGAAAAGTAGCAGCCGCTTCAGCGCCAAAGGAAATGATGGGTTGCGTCTGCTGAAAAGGTGACAGTAAGCATTGCATGTTGCCATAGTTGCACACTGTACCTGGCATGACGCGGTAAGCCCCGCCCCCATGGCGGTAAGCCCCGCCCCCGGCACCGACGCTACGCAATGCACTGTGTGTTGCCTACTGTACAGGGCTTAAGCCGGTAAGCCCCGCCCCATCGCGGTAAGCCCCGCCCCCGGCACCGACGCCATGCAATGCACTGCATGTTTCCATCTGTACCGGGCTTAAGCCGGTAAGCCCCGCCCCATCGCGGTAAGCCCCGCCCCCGGCACCGACGCTACGCAATGCACTGCAAGTTGCCGACTGTACCGGGCTTAAGCCGGTAAGCCCCGCCCCCGGCACCGACGCTATGCAATGCACTGCAAGTTTCCGACTGTACCGGGCTTAAGCCGGTAAGCCCCGCCCCCGGCACCGACGCTATGCAATGCACTGCAAGTTGCCGACTGTACCGGGCTTAAGCCGGTAAGCCCCGCCCCATCGCGGTAAGCCCCGCCCCCCGGCACCGACGCTACGCACTGCACTGCAAATTGCCGACTGTACCGGGCTTAAGCCGGTAAGCCCCGCCCCCATCGCGGTAAGCCCCGCCCCCGGCACCGACGCTATGCAATGCACTGCAAGTTGCCGACTGTACCGGGCTTAAGCCGGTAAGCCACGCCCCCATCGCGCGGGCATGTTCAATAAAACAAATGGCGGTGCTATGCCATGAGAAGTAACAGCGGCCCCAGCGCAAAAGGTAACGAAGTGTTGCGTCTGCTGAAGAGGTGGCAGTAAGCATTGCGTGTTGTCAACTGTACCAGGCTAAAGCCGGTAAGCCCCGCCCCCACCCAATGCACGTGGCCAATCATACCAGGCTTAAGCCGGCGAGCCACGCCCCCTGCGCCGACCCAATGCTATGTAATTCACTGCAATGCAATTGTTTTTTGCCCTTAGTGGGAGTTGAACCCAGGACCCCAGCGCTGCAAGGCTACTGTGCTAACCACTGAGCCACCGTGCTGCCTCTACTCCAATGCAATTTAAATGAGGGCATGTTTAAAAAAACAAGTGGCGGTGCTATGTTATGAAAAGTAGCAGCCGCTTCAGCGCCAAAGGAAATGATGGGTTGCGTCTGCTGAAAAGGTGACAGTAAACATTGCATGTTGCCATAGTTGCACACTGTACCTGGCATGACGCGATAAGCCCCGCCCCCATGGCGGTAAGCCCCGCCCCCGGCACCGACGCTACGCAATGCACTGTGTGTTGCCGACTGTACCGGGCTTAAGCCGGTAAGCCCCGCCCCATCGCGGTAAGCCCCGCCCCCCGGCACCGACGCTACGCAACGCACTGCAAATTGCCGACTGTACCGGGCTTAAGCCGGTAAGCCCCGCCCCCATCGCGGTAAGCCCCGCCCCCGGCACCGACGCTATGCAATGCACTGCAAGTTGCCGACTGTACCGGGCTTAAGCCGGTAAGCCACGCCCCCATCGCGCGGGCATGTTCAATAAAACAAATGGCGGTGCTATGCCATGAGAAGTAACAGCGGCCCCAGCGCAAAAGGTAACGAAGTGTTGCGTCTGCTGAAGAGGTGGAAGTAAGCATTGCGTGTTGTCAACTGTACCAGGCTAAAGCCGGTAAGCCCCGCCCCCACCCAATGCACGTGGCCAATCATACCAGGCTTAAGCCGGCGAGCCACGCCCCCTGCGCCGACCCAATGCTATGTAATTCACTGCAATGCAATTGGTTTTTTGCCCTTAGTGGGAGTTGAACCCAGGACCCCAGCGCTGCAAGGCTACTGTGCTAACCACTGAACCACCGTGCTGCCTCTACTCCAATGCAATTTAAATGAGGGCATGTTTAAAAAAACAAGTGGCGGTGCTATGTTATGAAAAGTAGCAGCCGCTTCAGCGCCAAAGGAAATGATGGGTTGCGTCTGCTGAAAAGGTGACAGTAAGCATTGCATGTTGCCATAGTTGCACACTGTACCTGGCATGACGCGGTAAGCCCCGCCCCCATGGCGGTAAGCCCCGCCCCCGGCACCGACGCTACGCAATGCACTGTGTGTTGCCGACTGTACAGGGCTTAAGCCGGTAAGCCCCGCCCCATTGCGGTAAGCCCCGCCCCCGGCACCGACGCTATGCAATGCACTGCATGTTTCCATCTGTACCGGGCTTAAGCCGGTAAGCCCCGCCCCATCGCGGTAAGCCCCGCCCCCGGCACCGACGCTACGCAATGCACTGCAAGTTGCCGACTGTACCGGGCTTAAGCCGGTAAGCCCCGCCCCCGGCACCGACGCTATGCAATGCACTGCAAGTTGCCGACTGTACCGGGCTTAAGCCGGTAAGCCCCGCCCCCGGCACCGACGCTATGCAATGCACTGCAAGTTGCCGACTGTACCGGGCTTAAGCCGGTAAGCCCCGCCCCATCGCGGTAAGCCCCGCCCCCGGCACCGACGCTACGCACTGCACTGCAAATTGCCGACTGTACCGGGCTTAAGCCGGTAAGCCCCGCCCCATTGCGGTAAGCCCCGCCCCGGCACCGACGCTATGCAATGCACTGCATGTTTCCATCTGTACCGGGCTTAAGCCGGTAAGCCCCGCCCCATCGCGGTAAGCCCCGCCCCCGGCACCGACGCTACGCAATGCACTGCAAGTTGCCGACTGTACCGGGCTTAAGCCGGTAAGCCCCGCCCCCGGCACCGACGCTATGCAATGCACTGCAAGTTGCCGACTGTCCCGGGCTTAAGCCGGTAAGCCCCGCCCCCGGCACCGACGCTATGCAATGCACTGCAAGTTGCCGACTGTACCGGGCTTAAGCCGGTAAGCCCCGCCCCATCGCGGTAAGCCCGCCCCCCTGGCACCGACGCTACGCAACGCACCTGCAAATTGCCGACTGTACCCGGGCTTAAGCCGGTAAGCCCCGCCCCCATCGCGTAAGCCCGCCCCCGGCACCGACGCTACTGCAATGCACTGCAAGTTGCCGACTGTACCGGGCTTAAGCCGGTAAGCCACGCCCCCATCGCGCGGGCATGTTCAATAAAACAAATGGCGGTGCTATGCCATGAGAAGTAACAGGCGGCCCCAGCGCAAAAGGTAACGAAGTGTTGCGTCTGCTGAAGAGGTGGCAGTAAGCATTGCGTGTTGTCAACTGTACCAGGCCTAAAGCCGGTAAGCCCCGCCCCCACCCAATGCACGTGGCCAATCATACCAGGCTTAAGCCGGCGAGCCACGCCCCCTGCGCCGACCCAATGCTATGTAATTCACTGCAATGCAATTGGTTTTTTGCCCTTAGTGGGAGTTGAACCCAGGACCCCAGCGCTGCAAGGCTACTGTGCTAACCACTGAACCACCGTGCTGCCTCTACTCCAATGCAATTTAAATGAGGGCATGTTTAAAAAAACAAGTGGCGGTGCTATGTTATGAAAAGTAGCAGCCGCTTCAGCGCCAAAGGAAATGATGGGTTGCGTCTGCTGAAAAGGTGACAGTAAGCATTGCATGTTGCCATAGTTGCACACTGTACCTGGCATGACGCGGTAAGCCCCGCCCCCATGGCGGTAAGCCCCGCCCCCAGGCACCGACGCTACGCAATGCACTGTGTGTTGCCGACTGTACAGGGCTTAAGCCGGTACAGCCCCGCCCCATTGCGGTAAGCCGCCGCCCCGGCACCGACGCTATTGCAATGCACTGCATGTTTCCATCTGTACCGGGCTTAAGCCGGTAAGCCCCGCCCCATCGCGGTAATGCCCCGCCCCCCGTGGCACCGACGCTACGCAATGCACTGCAAGTTGCCGACTGTACCGGGCTTAAGCCGGTAAGCCCCGCCCCCGGCACCGACGCTATGCAATGCACTGCAAGTTGCCGACTGTACCGGGCTTAAGCCGGTAAGCCCCGCCCCAACGCGGTAAGCCCGCCCCCCGGCACCGACGCTACGCAACGCACTGCAAATTGCCGACTGTACCGGGCTTAAGCCGGTAAGCCCCGCACCCCATCGCGGTAAGCCCCGCCCCCCGGCACCGACGCTATTGCAATGCACTGCAAGTTGCCGACTGTACCGGGCTTAAGCCGGTAAGCCACGCCCCCATCGCGCGGGCATGTTCAATAAAACAAATGGCGGGTGCTACGCCATGAGAAGTAACAGCGGCCCCAGCGCAAAAGGTAACGAAGTGTTGCGTCTGCTGAAGAGGTGGCAGTAAGCATTGCGTGTTGTCAACTGTACCAGGCTAAAGCCGGTAAGCCCCGCCCCCACCCAATTGCACGTGGCCAATCATACCAGGCTTAAGCCGGCGAGCCACGCCCCCTGCCCGACCCAATGCTATTGTAATTCACTGCAATGCAATTGGTTTTTTGCCCTTAGTGGGAGTTGAACCCAGGACCCCAGCGCTGCAAGGCTACTGTGCTAACCACTGAACCCACCGTGCTGCCTCTACTCCAATGCAATTTAAATGAGGTGCATGTTTAAAAAAAACAAGTGGCGGTGCTATGTTATGAAAGTAGCAGCCGCTTCAGCGCCAAAGGAAATGATGGGTTGCGTCTGCTGAAGAGGTGACAGTAAGCATTGCATGTTACCATAGTTGCACACTGTACCTGGCATGACGCGGTAAGCCCCGCCCCCATGGCGGTAAGCCCCGCCCCCGGCACCGACAATACGCAATGCACTGTGTGTTGCCGACTGTACAGGGCTTAAGCCGGTAAGCCCCGCCCCATCGCGGTAAGCCCCGCCCCCGGCACCGACGCTAAGCAATGCACTGCATGTTTCCATCTGTACCGGGCTTAAGCCGGTAAGCCCCGCCCCATCGCGGTAAGCCCCGCCCCCGGCACCGACGCTACGCAATGCACTGCAAGGTGCCGACTGTACCGGGCTTAAGCCGGTAAGCCCCGCCCCCGGCACCGACGCTATGCAATGCACTGCAAGTTGCCGACTGTACCGGGCTTAAGCCGGTAAGCCCCGCCCCCGGCACCGACGCTATGCAATGCACTGCAAGTTGCCCGACTGTACCGGGCTTAAGCCGGTAAGCCCCGCCCCATCGCGGTAAGCCCCCGCCCCCCGGCACCGACGCTACGCAACTCACTGCAATTGCCGACTGTACCGGGCTTTAGGCGGTAAGCCCCGCCCCCATCGCGGTAAGCCCCGCCCCCGGCACCGACGCTATGCAATGCACTGCAAGTTGCCGGACTGTACCGGGCTTAAGCCGGTAAGCCACGCCCCCATCGCTGCGGGCATGTTCAATAAAACAAATGGCGGTGCTATGCCATGAGAAGTAACAGCGGCCCCAGCGCAAAAGGTAACGAAGTGTTGCGTCTGCTGAAGAGGTGGCAGTAAGCATTGCGTGTTGTCAACTGTACCAGGCTAAAGCCGGTAAGCCCCGCCCCCACCCAATGCACGTGGCCAATCATACCAGGCTTAAGCCGGCGAGCCACGCCCCCTGCGCCGACCCAATGCTATGTAATTCACTGCAATGCAATTGGTTTTTTGCCCTTAGTGGGAGTTGAACCCAGGACCCCAGCGCTGCAAGGCTAGTGTTAACCACTGAACCACCGTGCTGCCTCTACTCCAATGCAATTTAAATGAGGGCATGTTTAAAAAAACAAGTGGCGGTGCTATGTTATGAAAAGTAGCAGCCGCTTCAGCGCCAAAGGAAATGATGGGTTGCGTCTGCTGAAAAGGTGACAGTAAGCATTGCATGTTGCCATAGTTGCACACTGTACCCTGGCATGACGCGGTAAGCCCCGCCCCCATGGCGTAAGCCCCGCCCCCGGCACCGACGCTACGCAATGCACTGTGTGTTGCCTACTGTACAGGGCTTAAGCCGGTAAGCCCCGCCCCATCGCGGTAAGCCCCGCCCCCGGCACCGACGCTATGCAATGCACTGCATGTTTCCATCTGTACCGGGCTTAAGCCGGTAAGCCCCGCCCCATCGCGGTAAGCCCCGCCCCCGGCACCGACGCTATGCATTGCACTGCAAGTTGCCGACTGTACCGGGCTTAAGCCGGTAAGCCCCGCCCCCGGCACCGACGCTATGCAATGCACTGCAAGTTGCCGACTGTACCGGGCTTAAGCCGGTAAGCCCCGCCCCCGGCACCGACGCTATGCAATGCACTGCAAGTTGCCGACTGTACCGGGCTTAAGCCGGTAAGCCCCGCCCCATCGGGGTAAGGACCGCCCCCCGGCACCGACGCTACGCAACGCACTGCAAATTGCCGACTGTACCGGGCTTAAGCCGGTAAGCCCCGCCCCCATCGCGGTAAGCCCCGCCCCCGGCACCGACGCTATGCAATGCACTGCAAGTTGCCGACTGTACCGGGCTTAAGCCGGTAAGCCACGCCCCCATCGCGCGGGCATGTTCAATAAAACAAATGGCGGTGCTATGCCATGAGAAGTAACAGCGGCCCCAGCGCAAAAGGTAACGAAGTGTTGCGTCTGCTGAAGAGGTGGAAGTAAGCATCGCGTGTTGTCAACTGTACCAGGCTAAAGCCGGTAAGCCCCGCCCCCACCCAATGCACGTGGCCAATCATACCAGGCTTAAGCCGGCGAGCCACGCCCCCTGCGCCGACCCAATGCTATGTAATTCACTGCAATGCAATTGGTTTTTTGCCCTTAGTGGGAGTTGAACCCAGGACCCCAGCGCTGCAAGGCTACTGTGCTAACCACTGAACCACCGTGCTGCCTCTACTCCAATGCAATTTAAATGAGGGCATGTTTAAAAAAACAAGTGGCGGTGCTATGTTATGAAAAGTAGCAGCCGCTTCAGCGCCAAAGGAAATGATGGGTTGCGTCTGCTGAAAAGGTGACAGTAAGCATTGCATGTTGCCATAGTTGCACACTGTACCTGGCATGACGCGGTAAGCCCCGCCCCCATGGCGGTAAGCCCCGCCCCCGGCACCGACGCTACGCAATGCACTGTGTGTTGCCTACTGTACAGGGCTTAAGCCGGTAAGCCCGCCCCATCGCGGTAAGCCCCGCCCCCGGCACCGACGCTATGCAATGCACTGCATGTTTCCATCTGTACCGGGCTTAAGCCGGTAAGCCCCGCCCCCATCGCGGTAAGCCCCGCCCCCGGCACCGACGCTACGCAATGCACTGCAAGTTGCCGACTGTACCGGGCTTAAGCCGGTAAGCCCCGCCCCCGGCACCGACGCTATGCAATGCACTGCAAGTTGCCGACTGTACCGGGCTTAAGCCGGTAAGCCCCGCCCCCGGCACCGACGCTATGCAATGCACTGCAAGTTGCCGACTGTACCGGGCTTAAGCCGGTAAGCCCCGCCCCATCGCGGTAAGCCCCGCCCCCCGGCACCGACGCTACGCACTGCACTGCAAATTGCCGACTGTACCGGGCTTAAGCCGGTAAGCCCCGCCCCCATCGCGGTAAGCCCCGCCCCCGGCATCGACGCTACGCAATGCACTGCAAGTTGCCGACTGTACCGGGCTTAAGCCGGTAAGCCACGCCCCCATCGCGCGGGCATGTTCAATAAAACAAATGGCGGTGCTATGCCATGAGAAGTAACAGCGGCCCCAGCGCAAAAGGTAACGAAGTGTTGCGTCTGCTGAAGAGGTGGCAGTAAGCATTGCGTGTTGTCAACTGTACCAGGCTAAAGCCGGTAAGCCCCGCCCCCACCCAATGCACGTGGCCAATCATACCAGGCTTAAGCCGGCGAGCCACGCCCCCTGCGCCGACCCAATGCTATGTAATTCACTGCAATGCAATTGATTTTTTGCCCTTAGTGGGAGTTGAACCCAGGACCCCAGCGCTGCAAGGCTACTGTGCTAACCACTGAGCCACCGTGCTGCCTCTACTCCAATGCAATTTAAATGAGGGCATGTTTAAAAAAACAAGTGGCGGTGCTATGTTATGAAAAGTAGCAGCCGCTTCAGCGCCAAAGGAAATGATGGGTTGCGTCTGCTGAAAAGGTGACAGTAAACATTGCATGTTGCCATAGTTTGCACACTGTACCTGGCATGACGCGATAAGCCCCGCCCCCATGGCGGTAAGCCCCGCCCCCGGCACCGACGCTACGCAATGCACTGTGTGTTGCCGACTGTACCGGGCTTAAGCCGGTAAGCCCCCCCCCCACCGCGGTAAGCCCCGCCCCCCGGCACCGACGCTACGCAACGCACTGCAACTTGCCGACTGTACCGGGCTTAAGCCGGTAAGCCCCGCCCCCATCGCGGTAAGCCCCGCCCCCGGCACCGACGCTATGCAATGCACTGCAAGTTGCCGACTGTACCGGGCTTAAGCCGGTAAGCCACGCCCCCATCGCGCGGGCATGTTCAATAAAACAAATGGCGGTGCTATGCCATGAGAAGTAACAGCGGCCCCAGCGCAAAAGGTAACGAAGTGTTGCGTCTGCTGAAGAGGTGGAAGTAAGCATTGCGTGTTGTCAACTGTACCAGGCTAAAGCCGGTAAGCCCCGCCCCCACCCAATGCACGTGGCCAATCATACCAGGCTTAAGCCGGCG
This sequence comes from Dendropsophus ebraccatus, assembly GCF_027789765.1. Lineage (NCBI taxonomy): Eukaryota > Metazoa > Chordata > Amphibia > Anura > Hylidae > Dendropsophus > Dendropsophus ebraccatus. The sequence goes on from NW_027209272.1 coordinate 151,234, forward strand.
AGCCACGCCCCCTGCGCCGACCCAATGCTATGTAATTCACTGCAATGCAATTGGTTTTTTGCCCTTAGTGGGAGTTGAACCCAGGACCCCAGCGCTGCAAGGCTACTGTGCTAACCACTGAACCACCGTGCTGCCTCTACTCCAATGCAATTTAAATGAGGGCATGTTTAAAAAAACAAGTGGCGGTGCTATGTTATGAAAAGTAGCAGCCGCTTCAGCGCCAAAGGAAATGATGGGTTGCGTCTGCTGAAAAGGTGACAGTAAGCATTGCATGTTGCCATAGTTGCACACTGTACCTGGCATGACGCGGTAAGCCCCGCCCCCATGGCGGTAAGCCCCGCCCCCGGCACCGACGCTACGCAATGCACTGTGTGTTGCCGACTGTACAGGGCTTAAGCCGGTAAGCCCCGCCCCATTGCGGTAAGCCCCGCCCCCGGCACCGACGCTATGCAATGCACTGCATGTTTCCATCTGTACCGGGCTTAAGCCGGTAAGCCCCGCCCCATCGCGGTAAGCCCCGCCCCCGGCACCGACGCTACGCAATGCACTGCAAGTTGCCGACTGTACCGGGCTTAAGCCGGTAAGCCCCGCCCCCGGCACCGACGCTATGCAATGCACTGCAAGTTGCCGACTGTACCGGGCTTAAGCCGGTAAGCCCCGCCCCCGGCACCGACGCTATGCAATGCACTGCAAGTTGCCGACTGTACCGGGCTTAAGCCGGTAAGCCCCGCCCCATCGCGGTAAGCCCCGCCCCCCGGCACCGACGCTACGCACTGCACTGCAAATTGCCTACTGTACAGGGCTTAAGCCGGTAAGCCCCGCCCCATCGCGGTAAGCCCCGCCCCCGGCACCGACGCTATGCAATGCACTGCATGTTTCCATCTGTACCGGGCTTAAGCCGGTAAGCCCCGCCCCATCGCGGTAAGCCCCGCCCCCGGCACCGACGCTACGCAATGCACTGCAAGTTGCCGACTGTACCGGGCTTAAGCCGGTAAGCCCCGCCCCCGGCACCGACGCTATGCAATGCACTGCAAGTTGCCGACTGTACCGGGCTTAAGCCGGTAAGCCCCGCCCCCGGCACCGACGCTATGCAATGCACTGCAAGTTGCCGACTGTACCGGGCTTAAGCCGGTAAGCCCCGCCCCATCGCGGTAAGCCCCGCCCCCCGGCACCGACGCTACGCACTGCACTGCAAATTGCCGACTGTACCGGGCTTAAGCCGGTAAGCCCCGCCCCCATCGCGGTAAGCCCCGCCCCGGCATCGACGCTATGCAATGCACTGCAAGTTGCCGACTGTACCGGGCTTAAGCCGGTAAGCCACGCCCCCATCGCGCGGGCATGTTCAATAAAACAAATGGCGGTGCTATGCCATGAGAAGTAACAGCGGCCCCAGCGCAAAAGGTAACGAAGTGTTGCGTCTGCTGAAGAGGTGGCAGTAAGCATTGCGTGTTGTCAACTGTACCAGGCTAAAGCCGGTAAGCCCCGCCCCCACCCAATGCACGTGGCCAATCATACCAGGCTTAAGCCGGCGAGCCACGCCCCCTGCGCCGACCCAATGCTATGTAATTCACTGCAATGCAATTGATTTTTTGCCCTTAGTGGGAGTTGAACCCAGGACCCCAGCGCTGCAAGGCTACTGTGCTAACCACTGAGCCACCGTGCTGCCTCTACTCCAATGCAATTTAAATGAGGGCATGTTTAAAAAAACAAGTGGCGGTGCTATGTTATGAAAAGTAGCAGCCGCTTCAGCGCCAAAGGAAATGATGGGTTGCGTCTGCTGAAAAGGTGACAGTAAACATTGCATGTTGCCATAGTTGCACACTGTACCTGGCATGACGCGATAAGCCCCGCCCCCATGGCGGTAAGCCCCGCCCCCGGCACCGACGCTACGCAATGCACTGTGTGTTGCCGACTGTACCGGGCTTAAGCCGGTAAGCCCCGCCCCATCGCGGTAAGCCCCGCCCCCCGGCACCGACGCTAAGCAACGCACTGCAAAATGCCGACTGTACCGGGCTTAAGCCGGTAAGCCCCGCCCCCATCGCGGTAAGCCCCGCCCCCGGCACCGACGCTATGCAATGCACTGCAAGTTGCCGACTGTACCGGGCTTAAGCCGGTAAGCCACGCCCCCATCGCGCGGGCATGTTCAATAAAACAAATGGCGGTGCTATGCCATGAGAAGTAACAGCGGCCCCAGCGCAAAAGGTAACGAAGTGTTGCGTCTGCTGAAGAGGTGGCAGTAAGCATTGCGTGTTGTCAACTGTACCAGGCTAAAGCCGGTAAGCCCCGCCCCCACCCAATGCACGGGGCCAATCATACCAGGCTTAAGCCGGCGAGCCACGCCCCCTGCGCCGACCCAATGCTATGTAATTCACTGCAATGCAATTGGTTTTTTGCCCTTAGTGGGAGTTGAACCCAGGACCCCAGCGCTGCAAGGCTACTGTGCTAACCACTGAACCACCGTGCTGCCTCTACTCCAATGCAATTTAAATGAGGGCATGTTTGAAAAAACAAGTGGCGGTGCTATGTTATGAAAAGTAGCAGCCGCTTCAGCGCCAAAGGAAATGATGGGTTGCGTCTGCTGAAAAGGTGACAGTAAGCATTGCATGTTGCCATAGTTGCACACTGTACCTGGCATGACGCGGTAAGCCCCGCCCCCATGGCGGTAAGCCCCGCCCCCGGCACCGACGCTACGCAATGCACTGTGTGTTGCCGACTGTACAGGGCTTAAGCCGGTAAGCCCCGCCCCATTGCGGTAAGCCCCGCCCCCGGCACCGACGCTATGCAATGCACTGCATGTTTCCATCTGTACCGGGCTTAAGCCGGTAAGCCCCGCCCCCATCGCGGTAAGCCCCGCCCCCGGCACCGACGCTACGCAATGCACTGCAAGTTGCCGACTGTACCGGGCTTAAGCCGGTAAGCCCCGCCCCCGGCACCGACGCTATGCAATGCACTGCAAGTTGCCGACTGTACCGGGCTTAAGCCGGTAAGCCCCGCCCCCGGCACCGACGCTATGCAATGCACTGCAAGTTGCCGACTGTACCGGGCTTAAGCCGGTAAGCCCCGCCCCATCGCGGTAAGCCCCGCCCCCCGGCACCGACGCTACGCACTGCACTGCAAATTGCCGACTGTACCGGGCTTAAGCCGGTAAGCCCCGCCCCATCGCGGTAAGCCCCGCCCCCGGCACCGACGCTATGCAATGCACTGCATGTTTCCATCTGTACCGGGCTTAAGCCGGTAAGCCCCGCCCCATCGCGGTAAGCCCCGCCCCCGGCACCGACGCTACGCAATGCACTGCAAGTTGCCGACTGTACCGGGCTTAAGCCGGTAAGCCCCGCCCCCGGCACCGACGCTATGCAATGCACTGCAAGTTGCCGACTGTACCGGGCTTAAGCCGGTAAGCCCCGCCCCCGGCACCGACGCTATGCAATGCACTGCAAGTTGCCGACTGTACCGGGCTTAAGCCGGTAAGCCCCGCCCCATCGCGGTAAGCCCCGCCCCCCGGCACCGACGCTACGCAACGCACTGCAAATTGCCGACTGTACCGGGCTTAAGCCGGTAAGCCCCGCCCCCATCGCGGTAAGCCCCGCCCCCGGCACCGACGCTATGCAATGCACTGCAAGTTGCCGACTGTACCGGGCTTAAGCCGGTAAGCCACGCCCCCATCGCGCGGGCATGTTCAATAAAACAAATGGCGGTGCTATGCCATGAGAAGTAACAGCGGCCCCAGCGCAAAAGGTAACGAAGTGTTGCGTCTGCTGAAGAGGTGGCAGTAAGCATCGCGTGTTGTCAACTGTACCAGGCTAAAGCCGGTAAGCCCCGCCCCCACCCAATGCACGTGGCCAATCATACCAGGCTTAAGCCGGCGAGCCACGCCCCCTGCGCCGACCCAATGCTATGTAATTCACTGCAATGCAATTGGTTTTTTGCCCTTAGTGGGAGTTGAACCCAGGACCCCAGCGCTGCAAGGCTACTGTGCTAACCACTGAACCACCGTGCTGCCTCTACTCCAATGCAATTTAAATGAGGGCATGTTTAAAAAAACAAGTGGCGGTGCTATGTTATGAAAAGTAGCAGCCGCTTCAGCGCCAAAGGAAATGATGGGTTGCGTCTGCTGAAAAGGTGACAGTAAGCATTGCATGTTGCCATAGTTGCACACTGTACCTGGCATGACGCGGTAAGCCCCGCCCCCATGGCGGTAAGCCCCGCCCCCGGCACCGACGCTACGCAATGCAGTGTGTGTTGCCTACTGTACAGGGCTTAAGCCGGTAAGCCCCGCCCCATCGCGGTAAGCCCCGCCCCCGGCACCGACGCTATGCAATGCACTGCATGTTTCCATCTGTACCGGGCTTAAGCCGGTAAGCCCCGCCCCATCGCGGTAAGCCCCGCCCCCGGCACCGACGCTACGCAATGCACTGCAAGTTGCCGACTGTACCGGGCTTAAGCCGGTAAGCCCCGCCCCCGGCACCGACGCTATGCAATGCACTGCAAGTTGCCGACTGTACCGGGCTTAAGCCGGTAAGCCCCGCCCCCGGCACCGACGCTATGCAATGCACTGCAAGTTGCCGACTGTACCGGGCTTAAGCCGGTAAGCCCCGCCCCATCGCGGTAAGCCCCGCCCCCCGGCACCGACGCTACGCACTGCACTGCAAATTGCCGACTGTACCGGGCTTAAGCCGGTAAGCCCCGCCCCCATCGCGGTAAGCCCCGCCCCCGGCACCGACGCTATGCAATGCACTGCAAGTTGCCGACTGTACCGGGCTTAAGCCGGTAAGCCACGCCCCCATCGCGCGGGCATGTTCAATAAAACAAATGGCGGTGCTATGCCATGAGAAGTAACAGCGGCCCCAGCGCAAAAGGTAACGAAGTGTTGCGTCTGCTGAAGAGGTGGCAGTAAGCATTGCGTGTTGTCAACTGTACCAGGCTAAAGCCGGTAAGCCCCGCCCCCACCCAATGCACGTGGCCAATCATACCAGGCTTAAGCCGGCGAGCCACGCCCCCTGCGCCGACCCAATGCTATGTAATTCACTGCAATGCAATTGATTTTTTGCCCTTAGTGGGAGTTGAACCCAGGACCCCAGCGCTGCAAGGCTACTGTGCTAACCACTGAGCCACCGTGCTGCCTCTACTCCAATGCAATTTAAATGAGGGCATGTTTAAAAAAACAAGTGGCGGTGCTATGTTATGAAAAGTAGCAGCCGCTTCAGCGCCAAAGGAAATGATGGGTTGCGTCTGCTGAAAAGGTGACAGTAAACATTGCATGTTGCCATAGTTGCACACTGTACCTGGCATGACGCGATAAGCCCCGCCCCCATGGCGGTAAGCCCCGCCCCCGGCACCGACGCTACGCAATGCACTGTGTGTTGCCGACTGTACCGGGCTTAAGCCGGTAAGCCCCGCCCCATCGCGGTAAGCCCCGCCCCCCGGCACCGACGCTACGCAACGCACTGCAAATTGCCGACTGTACCGGGCTTAAGCCGGTAAGCCCCGCCCCCATCGCGGTAAGCCCCGCCCCCGGCACCGACGCTATGCAATGCACTGCAAGTTGCCGACTGTACCGGGCTTAAGCCGGTAAGCCACGCCCCCATCGCGCGGGCATGTTCAATAAAACAAATGGCGGTGCTATGCCATGAGAAGTAACAGCGGCCCCAGCGCAAAAGGTAACGAAGTGTTGCGTCTGCTGAAGAGGTGGAAGTAAGCATTGCGTGTTGTCAACTGTACCAGGCTAAAGCCGGTAAGCCCCGCCCCCACCCAATGCACGTGGCCAATCATACCAGGCTTAAGCCGGCGAGCCACGCCCCCTGCGCCGACCCAATGCTATGTAATTCACTGCAATGCAATTGGTTTTTTGCCCTTAGTGGGAGTTGAACCCAGGACCCCAGCGCTGCAAGGCTACTGTGCTAACCACTGAACCACCGTGCTGCCTCTACTCCAATGCAATTTAAATGAGGGCATGTTTAAAAAAACAAGTGGCGGTGCTATGTTATGAAAAGTAGCAGCCGCTTCAGCGCCAAAGGAAATGATGGGTTGCGTCTGCTGAAAAGGTGACAGTAAGCATTGCATGTTGCCATAGTTGCACACTGTACCTGGCATGACGCGGTAAGCCCCGCCCCCATGGCGGTAAGCCCCGCCCCCGGCACCGACGCTACGCAATGCACTGTGTGTTGCCGACTGTACAGGGCTTAAGCCGGTAAGCCCCGCCCCATTGCGGTAAGCCCCGCCCCCGGCACCGACGCTATGCAATGCACTGCATGTTTCCATCTGTACCGGGCTTAAGCCGGTAAGCCCCGCCCCATCGCGGTAAGCCCCGCCCCCGGCACCGACGCTACGCAATGCACTGCAAGTTGCCGACTGTACCGGGCTTAAGCCGGTAAGCCCCGCCCCCGGCACCGACGCTATGCAATGCACTGCAAGTTGCCGACTGTACCGGGCTTAAGCCGGTAAGCCCCGCCCCATCGCGGTAAGCCCCGCCCCCCGGCACCGACGCTACGCAACGCACTGCAAATTGCCGACTGTACCGGGCTTAAGCCGGTAAGCCCCGCCCCCATCGCGGTAAGCCCCGCCCCCGGCACCGACGCTATGCAATGCACTGCAAGTTGCCGACTGTACCGGGCTTAAGCCGGTAAGCCACGCCCCCATCGCGCGGGCATGTTCAATAAAACAAATGGCGGTGCTACGCCATGAGAAGTAACAGCGGCCCCAGCGCAAAAGGTAACGAAGTGTTGCGTCTGCTGAAGAGGTGGCAGTAAGCATTGCGTGTTGTCAACTGTACCAGGCTAAAGCCGGTAAGCCCCGCCCCCACCCAATGCACGTGGCCAATCATACCAGGCTTAAGCCGGCGAGCCACGCCCCCTGCACCGACCCAATGCTATGTAATTCACTGCAATGCAATTGGTTTTTTGCCCTTAGTGGGAGTTGAACCCAGGACCCCAGCGCTGCAAGGCTACTGTGCTAACCACTGAACCACCGTGCTGCCTCTACTCCAATGCAATTTAAATGAGGGCATGTTTAAAAAAACAAGTGGCGGTGCTATGTTATGAAAAGTAGCAGCCGCTTCAGCGCCAAAGGAAATGATGGGTTGCGTCTGCTGAAGAGGTGACAGTAAGCATTGCATGTTACCATAGTTGCACACTGTACCTGGCATGACGCGGTAAGCCCCGCCCCCATGGCGGTAAGCCCCGCCCCCGGCACCGACAATACGCAATGCACTGTGTGTTGCCGACTGTACAGGGCTTAAGCCGGTAAGCCCCGCCCCATCGCGGTAAGCCCCGCCCCCGGCACCGACGCTATGCAATGCACTGCATGTTTCCATCTGTACCGGGCTTAAGCCGGTAAGCCCCGCCCCATCGCGGTAAGCCCCGCCCCCGGCACCGACGCTACGCAATGCACTGCAAGTTGCCGACTGTACCGGGCTTAAGCCGGTAAGCCCCGCCCCCGGCACCGACGCTATGCAATGCACTGCAAGTTGCCGACTGTACCGGGCTTAAGCCGGTAAGCCCCGCCCCCGGCACCGACGCTATGCAATGCACTGCAAGTTGCCGACTGTACCGGGCTTAAGCCGGTAAGCCCCGCCCCATCGCGGTAAGCCCCGCCCCCCGGCACCGACGCTACGCAACGCACTGCAAATTGCCGACTGTACCGGGCTTAAGCCGGTAAGCCCCGCCCCCATCGCGGTAAGCCCCGCCCCCGGCACCGACGCTATGCAATGCACTGCAAGTTGCCGACTGTACCGGGCTTAAGCCGGTAAGCCACGCCCCCATCGCGCGGGCATGTTCAATAAAACAAATGGCGGTGCTATGCCATGAGAAGTAACAGCGGCCCCAGCGCAAAAGGTAACGAAGTGTTGCGTCTGCTGAAGAGGTGGCAGTAAGCATTGCGTGTTGTCAACTGTACCAGGCTAAAGCCGGTAAGCCCCGCCCCCACCCAATGCACGTGGCCAATCATACCAGGCTTAAGCCGGCGAGCCACGCCCCCTGCGCCGACCCAATGCTATGTAATTCACTGCAATGCAATTGGTTTTTTGCCCTTAGTGGGAGTTGAACCCAGGACCCCAGCGCTGCAAGGCTAGTGTTAACCACTGAACCACCGTGCTGCCTCTACTCCAATGCAATTTAAATGAGGGCATGTTTAAAAAAACAAGTGGCGGTGCTATGTTATGAAAAGTAGCAGCCGCTTCAGCGCCAAAGGAAATGATGGGTTGCGTCTGCTGAAAAGGTGACAGTAAGCATTGCATGTTGCCATAGTTGCACACTGTACCTGGCATGACGCGGTAAGCCCCGCCCCCATGGCGGTAAGCCCCGCCCCCGGCACCGACGCTACGCAATGCACTGTGTGTTGCCTACTGTACAGGGCTTAAGCCGGTAAGCCCCGCCCCATCGCGGTAAGCCCCGCCCCCGGCACCGACGCTATGCAATGCACTGCATGTTTCCATCTGTACCGGGCTTAAGCCGGTAAGCCCCGCCCCATCGCGGTAAGCCCCGCCCCCGGCACCGACGCTACGCAATGCACTGCAAGTTGCCGACTGTACCGGGCTTAAGCCGGTAAGCCCCGCCCCCGGCACCGACGCTATGCAATGCACTGCAAGTTGCCGACTGTACCGGGCTTAAGCCGGTAAGCCCCGCCCCCGGCACCGACGCTATGCAATGCACTGCAAGTTGCCGACTGTACCGGGCTTAAGCCGGTAAGCCCCGCCCCATCGCGGTAAGCCCCGCCCCCCGGCACCGACGCTACGCAACGCACTGCAAATTGCCGACTGTACCGGGCTTAAGCCGGTAAGCCCCGCCCCCATCGCGGTAAGCCCCGCCCCCGGCACCGACGCTATGCAATGCACTGCAAGTTGCCGACTGTACCGGGCTTAAGCCGGTAAGCCACGCCCCCATCGCGCGGGCATGTTCAATAAAACAAATGGCGGTGCTATGCCATGAGAAGTAACAGCGGCCCCAGCGCAAAAGGTAACGAAGTGTTGCGTCTGCTGAAGAGGTGGAAGTAAGCATCGCGTGTTGTCAACTGTACCAGGCTAAAGCCGGTAAGCCCCGCCCCCACCCAATGCACGTGGCCAATCATACCAGGCTTAAGCCGGCGAGCCACGCCCCCTGCGCCGACCCAATGCTATGTAATTCACTGCAATGCAATTGGTTTTTTGCCCTTAGTGGGAGTTGAACCCAGGACCCCAGCGCTGCAAGGCTACTGTGCTAACCACTGAACCACCGTGCTGCCTCTACTCCAATGCAATTTAAATGAGGGCATGTTTAAAAAAACAAGTGGCGGTGCTATGTTATGAAAAGTAGCAGCCGCTTCAGCGCCAAAGGAAATGATGGGTTGCGTCTGCTGAAAAGGTGACAGTAAGCATTGCATGTTGCCATAGTTGCACACTGTACCTGGCATGACGCGGTAAGCCCCGCCCCCATGGCGGTAAGCCCCGCCCCCGGCACCGACGCTACGCAATGCACTGTGTGTTGCCTACTGTACAGGGCTTAAGCCGGTAAGCCCCGCCCCATCGCGGTAAGCCCCGCCCCCGGCACCGACGCTATGCAATGCACTGCATGTTTCCATCTGTACCGGGCTTAAGCCGGTAAGCCCCGCCCCCATCGCGGTAAGCCCCGCCCCCGGCACCGACGCTACGCAATGCACTGCAAGTTGCCGACTGTACCGGGCTTAAGCCGGTAAGCCCCGCCCCCGGCACCGACGCTATGCAATGCACTGCAAGTTGCCGACTGTACCGGGCTTAAGCCGGTAAGCCCCGCCCCCGGCACCGACGCTATGCAATGCACTGCAAGTTGCCGACTGTACCGGGCTTAAGCCGGTAAGCCCCGCCCCATCGCGGTAAGCCCCGCCCCCCGGCACCGACGCTACGCACTGCACTGCAAATTGCCGACTGTACCGGGCTTAAGCCGGTAAGCCCCGCCCCCATCGCGGTAAGCCCCGCCCCCGGCATCGACGCTATGCAATGCACTGCAAGTTGCCGACTGTACCGGGCTTAAGCCGGTAAGCCACGCCCCCATCGCGCGGGCATGTTCAATAAAACAAATGGCGGTGCTATGCCATGAGAAGTAACAGCGGCCCCAGCGCAAAAGGTAACGAAGTGTTGCGTCTGCTGAAGAGGTGGCAGTAAGCATTGCGTGTTGTCAACTGTACCAGGCTAAAGCCGGTAAGCCCCGCCCCCACCCAATGCACGTGGCCAATCATACCAGGCTTAAGCCGGCGAGCCACGCCCCCTGCGCCGACCCAATGCTATGTAATTCACTGCAATGCAATTGATTTTTTGCCCTTAGTGGGAGTTGAACCCAGGACCCCAGCGCTGCAAGGCTACTGTGCTAACCACTGAGCCACCGTGCTGCCTCTACTCCAATGCAATTTAAATGAGGGCATGTTTAAAAAAACAAGTGGCGGTGCTATGTTATGAAAAGTAGCAGCCGCTTCAGCGCCAAAGGAAATGATGGGTTGCGTCTGCTGAAAAGGTGACAGTAAACATTGCATGTTGCCATAGTTGCACACTGTACCTGGCATGACGCGATAAGCCCCGCCCCCATGGCGGTAAGCCCCGCCCCCGGCACCGACGCTACGCAATGCACTGTGTGTTGCCGACTGTACCGGGCTTAAGCCGGTAAGCCCCGCCCCATCGCGGTAAGCCCCGCCCCCCGGCACCGACGCTACGCAACGCACTGCAAATTGCCGACTGTACCGGGCTTAAGCCGGTAAGCCCCGCCCCCATCGCGGTAAGCCCCGCCCCCGGCACCGACGCTATGCAATGCACTGCAAGTTGCCGACTGTACCGGGCTTAAGCCGGTAAGCCACGCCCCCATCGCGCGGGCATGTTCAATAAAACAAATGGCGGTGCTATGCCATGAGAAGTAACAGCGGCCCCAGCGCAAAAGGTAACGAAGTGTTGCGTCTGCTGAAGAGGTGGAAGTAAGCATTGCGTGTTGTCAACTGTACCAGGCTAAAGCCGGTAAGCCCCGCCCCCACCCAATGCACGTGGCCAATCATACCAGGCTTAAGCCGGCGAGCCACGCCCCCTGCGCCGACCCAATGCTATGTAATTCACTGCAATGCAATTGGTTTTTTGCCCTTAGTGGGAGTTGAACCCAGGACCCCAGCGCTGCAAGGCTACTGTGCTAACCACTGAACCACCGTGCTGCCTCTACTCCAATGCAATTTAAATGAGGGCATGTTTAAAAAAACAAGTGGCGGTGCTATGTTATGAAAAGTAGCAGCCGCTTCAGCGCCAAAGGAAATGATGGGTTGCGTCTGCTGAAAAGGTGACAGTAAGCATTGCATGTTGCCATAGTTGCACACTGTACCTGGCATGACGCGGTAAGCCCCGCCCCCATGGCGGTAAGCCCCGCCCCCGGCACCGACGCTACGCAATGCACTGTGTGTTGCCGACTGTACAGGGCTTAAGCCGGTAAGCCCCGCCCCATTGCGGTAAGCCCCGCCCCCGGCACCGACGCTATGCAATGCACTGCATGTTTCCATCTGTACCGGGCTTAAGCCGGTAAGCCCCGCCCCATCGCGGTAAGCCCCGCCCCCGGCACCGACGCTACGCAATGCACTGCAAGTTGCCGACTGTACCGGGCTTAAGCCGGTAAGCCCCGCCCCCGGCACCGACGCTATGCAATGCACTGCAAGTTGCCGACTGTACCGGGCTTAAGCCGGTAAGCCCCGCCCCCGGCACCGACGCTATGCAATGCACTGCAAGTTGCCGACTGTACCGGGCTTAAGCCGGTAAGCCCCGCCCCATCGCGGTAAGCCCCGCCCCCCGGCACCGACGCTACGCACTGCACTGCAAATTGCCGACTGTACCGGGCTTAAGCCGGTAAGCCCCGCCCCATCGCGGTAAGCCCCGCCCCCGGCACCGACGCTATGCAATGCACTGCATGTTTCCATCTGTACCGGGCTTAAGCCGGTAAGCCCCGCCCCATCGCGGTAAGCCCCGCCCCCGGCACCGACGCTACGCAATGCACTGCAAGTTGCCGACTGTACCGGGCTTAAGCCGGTAAGCCCCGCCCCCGGCACCGACGCTATGCAATGCACTGCAAGTTGCCGACTGTACCGGGCTTAAGCCGGTAAGCCCCGCCCCCGGCACCGACGCTATGCAATGCACTGCAAGTTGCCGACTGTACCGGGCTTAAGCCGGTAAGCCCCGCCCCAACGCGGTAAGCCCCGCCCCCCGGCACCGACGCTACGCAACGCACTGCAAATTGCCGACTGTACCGGGCTTAAGCCGGTAAGCCCCGCCCCCATCGCGGTAAGCCCCGCCCCCGGCACCGACGCTATGCAATGCACTGCAAGTTGCCGACTGTACCGGGCTTAAGCCGGTAAGCCACGCCCCCATCGCGCGGGCATGTTCAATAAAACAAATGGCGGTGCTATGCCATGAGAAGTAACAGCGGCCCCAGCGCAAAAGGTACCGAAGTGTTGCGTCTGCTGAAGAGGTGGCAGTAAGCATCGCGTGTTGTCAACTGTACCAGGCTAAAGCCGGTAAGCCCCGCCCCCACCCAATGCACGTGGCCAATCATACCAGGCTTAAGCCGGCGAGCCACGCCCCCTGCGCCGACCCAATGCTATGTAATTCACTGCAATGCAATTGGTTTTTTGCCCTTAGTGGGAGTTGAACCCAGGACCCCAGCGCTGCAAGGCTACTGTGCTAACCACTGAACCACCGTGCTGCCTCTACTCCAATGCAATTTAAATGAGGGCATGTTTAAAAAAACAAGTGGCGGTGCTATGTTATGAAAAGTAGCAGCCGCTTCAGCGCCAAAGGAAATGATGGGTTGCGTCTGCTGAAAAGGTGACAGTAAGCATTGCATGTTGCCATAGTTGCACACTGTACCTGGCATGACGCGGTAAGCCCCGCCCCCATGGCGGTAAGCCCCGCCCCCGGCACCGACGCTACGCAATGCACTGTGTGTTGCCTACTGTACAGGGCTTAAGCCGGTAAGCCCCGCCCCATCGCGGTAAGCCCCGCCCCCGGCACCGACGCTATGCAATGCACTGCATGTTTCCATCTGTACCGGGCTTAAGCCGGTAAGCCCCGCCCCATCGCGGTAAGCCCCGCCCCCGGCACCGACGCTACGCAATGCACTGCAAGTTGCCGACTGTACCGGGCTTAAGCCGGTAAGCCCCGCCCCCGGCACCGACGCTATGCAATGCACTGCAAGTTGCCGACTGTACCGGGCTTAAGCCGGTAAGCCCCGCCCCCGGCACCGACGCTATGCAATGCACTGCAAGTTGCCGACTGTACCGGGCTTAAGCCGGTAAGCCCCGCCCCATCGCGGTAAGCCCCGCCCCCCGGCACCGACGCTACGCACTGCACTGCAAATTGCCGACTGTACCGGGCTTAAGCCGGTAAGCCCCGCCCCCATCGCGGTAAGCCCCGCCCCCGGCATCGACGCTATGCAATGCACTGCAAGTTGCCGACTGTACCGGGCTTAAGCCGGTAAGCCACGCCCCCATCGCGCGGGCATGTTCAATAAAACAAATGGCGGTGCTATGCCATGAGAAGTAACAGCGGCCCCAGCGCAAAAGGTAACGAAGTGTTGCGTCTGCTGAAGAGGTGGCAGTAAGCATTGCGTGTTGTCAACTGTACCAGGCTAAAGCCGGTAAGCCCCGCCCCCACCCAATGCACGTGGCCAATCATACCAGGCTTAAGCCGGCGAGCCACGCCCCCTGCGCCGACCCAATGCTATGTAATTCACTGCAATGCAATTGATTTTTTGCCCTTAGTGGGAGTTGAACCCAGGACCCCAGCGCTGCAAGGCTACTGTGCTAACCACTGAGCCACCGTGCTGCCTCTACTCCAATGCAATTTAAATGAGGGCATGTTTAAAAAAACAAGTGGCGGTGCTATGTTATGAAAAGTAGCAGCCGCTTCAGCGCCAAAGGAAATGATGGGTTGCGTCTGCTGAAAAGGTGACAGTAAACATTGCATGTTGCCATAGTTGCACACTGTACCTGGCATGACGCGATAAGCCCCGCCCCCATGGCGGTAAGCCCCGCCCCCGGCACCGACGCTACGCAATGCACTGTGTGTTGCCGACTGTACCGGGCTTAAGCCGGTAAGCCCCGCCCCATCGCGGTAAGCCCCGCCCCCCGGCACCGACGCTACGCAACGCACTGCAAATTGCCGACTGTACCGGGCTTAAGCCGGTAAGCCCCGCCCCCATCGCGGTAAGCCCCGCCCCCGGCACCGACGCTATGCAATGCACTGCAAGTTGCCGACTGTACCGGGCTTAAGCCGGTAAGCCACGCCCCCATCGCGCGGGCATGTTCAATAAAACAAATGGCGGTGCTATGCCATGAGAAGTAACAGCGGCCCCAGCGCAAAAGGTAACGAAGTGTTGCGTCTGCTGAAGAGGTGGAAGTAAGCATTGCGTGTTGTCAACTGTACCAGGCTAAAGCCGGTAAGCCCCGCCCCCACCCAATGCACGTGGCCAATCATACCAGGCTTAAGCCGGCGAGCCACGCCCCCTGCGCCGACCCAATGCTATGTAATTCACTGCAATGCAATTGGTTTTTTGCCCTTAGTGGGAGTTGAACCCAGGACCCCAGCGCTGCAAGGCTACTGTGCTAACCACTGAACCACCGTGCTGCCTCTACTCCAATGCAATTTAAATGAGGGCATGTTTAAAAAAACAAGTGGCGGTGCTATGTTATGAAAAGTAGCAGCCGCTTCAGCGCCAAAGGAAATGATGGGTTGCGTCTGCTGAAAAGGTGACAGTAAGCATTGCATGTTGCCATAGTTGCACACTGTACCTGGCATGACGCGGTAAGCCCCGCCCCCATGGCGGTAAGCCCCGCCCCCGGCACCGACGCTACGCAATGCACTGTGTGTTGCCGACTGTACAGGGCTTAAGCCGGTAAGCCCCGCCCCATTGCGGTAAGCCCCGCCCCCGGCACCGACGCTATGCAATGCACTGCATGTTTCCATCTGTACCGGGCTTAAGCCGGTAAGCCCCGCCCCATCGCGGTAAGCCCCGCCCCCGGCACCGACGCTACGCAATGCACTGCAAGTTGCCGACTGTACCGGGCTTAAGCCGGTAAGCCCCGCCCCCGGCACCGACGCTATGCAATGCACTGCAAGTTGCCGACTGTACCGGGCTTAAGCCGGTAAGCCCCGCCCCAACGCGGTAAGCCCCGCCCCCCGGCACCGACGCTACGCAACGCACTGCAAATTGCCGACTGTACCGGGCTTAAGCCGGTAAGCCCCGCCCCCATCGCGGTAAGCCCCGCCCCCGGCACCGACGCTATGCAATGCACTGCAAGTTGCCGACTGTACCGGGCTTAAGCCGGTAAGCCACGCCCCCATCGCGCGGGCATGTTCAATAAAACAAATGGCGGTGCTACGCCATGAGAAGTAACAGCGGCCCCAGCGCAAAAGGTAACGAAGTGTTGCGTCTGCTGAAGAGGTGGCAGTAAGCATTGCGTGTTGTCAACTGTACCAGGCTAAAGCCGGTAAGCCCCGCCCCCACCCAATGCACGTGGCCAATCATACCAGGCTTAAGCCGGCGAGCCACGCCCCCTGCGCCGACCCAATGCTATGTAATTCACTGCAATGCAATTGGTTTTTTGCCCTTAGTGGGAGTTGAACCCAGGACCCCAGCGCTGCAAGGCTACTGTGCTAACCACTGAACCACCCTGCTGCCTCTACTCCAATGCAATTTAAATGAGGGCATGTTTAAAAAAACAAGTGGCGGTGCTATGTTATGAAAAGTAGCAGCCGCTTCAGCGCCA
The DNA here is from genome assembly GCF_027789765.1 of Dendropsophus ebraccatus. NCBI lineage: Eukaryota > Metazoa > Chordata > Amphibia > Anura > Hylidae > Dendropsophus > Dendropsophus ebraccatus. The sequence goes on from NW_027209272.1 coordinate 166,963, forward strand.
AAGGAAATGATGGGTTGCGTCTGCTGAAGAGGTGACAGTAAGCATTGCATGTTACCATAGTTGCACACTGTACCTGGCATGACGCGGTAAGCCCCGCCCCCATGGCGGTAAGCCCCGCCCCCGGCACCGACAATACGCAATGCACTGTGTGTTGCCGACTGTACAGGGCTTAAGCCGGTAAGCCCCGCCCCATCGCGGTAAGCCCCGCCCCCGGCACCGACGCTATGCAATGCACTGCATGTTTCCATCTGTACCGGGCTTAAGCCGGTAAGCCCCGCCCCATCGCGGTAAGCCCCGCCCCCGGCACCGACGCTACGCAATGCACTGCAAGTTGCCGACTGTACCGGGCTTAAGCCGGTAAGCCCCGCCCCCGGCACCGACGCTATGCAATGCACTGCAAGTTGCCGACTGTACCGGGCTTAAGCCGGTAAGCCCCGCCCCCGGCACCGACGCTATGCAATGCACTGCAAGTTGCCGACTGTACCGGGCTTAAGCCGGTAAGCCCCGCCCCATCGCGGTAAGCCCCGCCCCCCGGCACCGACGCTACGCAACGCACTGCAAATTGCCGACTGTACCGGGCTTAAGCCGGTAAGCCCCGCCCCCATCGCGGTAAGCCCCGACCCCCGGCACCGACGCTATGCAATGCACTGCAAGTTGCCGACTGTACCGGGCTTAAGCCGGTAAGCCACGCCCCCATCGCGCGGGCATGTTCAATAAAACAAATGGCGGTGCTATGCCATGAGAAGTAACAGCGGCCCCAGCGCAAAAGGTAACGAAGTGTTGCGTCTGCTGAAGAGGTGGCAGTAAGCATTGCGTGTTGTCAACTGTACCAGGCTAAAGCCGGTAAGCCCCGCCCCCACCCAATGCACGTGGCCAATCATACCAGGCTTAAGCCGGCGAGCCACGCCCCCTGCGCCGACCCAATGCTATGTAATTCACTGCAATGCAATTGGTTTTTTGCCCTTAGTGGGAGTTGAACCCAGGACCCCAGCGCTGCAAGGCTAGTGTTAACCACTGAACCACCGTGCTGCCTCTACTCCAATGCAATTTAAATGAGGGCATGTTTAAAAAAACAAGTGGCGGTGCTATGTTATGAAAAGTAGCAGCCGCTTCAGCGCCAAAGGAAATGATGGGTTGCGTCTGCTGAAAAGGTGACAGTAAGCATTGCATGTTGCCATAGTTGCACACTGTACCTGGCATGACGCGGTAAGCCCCGCCCCCATGGCGGTAAGCCCCGCCCCCGGCACCGACGCTACGCAATGCACTGTGTGTTGCCTACTGTACAGGGCTTAAGCCGGTAAGCCCCGCCCCATCGCGGTAAGCCCCGCCCCCGGCACCGACGCTATGCAATGCACTGCATGTTTCCATCTGTACCGGGCTTAAGCCGGTAAGCCCCGCCCCATCGCGGTAAGCCCCGCCCCCGGCACCGACGCTACGCAATGCACTGCAAGTTGCCGACTGTACCGGGCTTAAGCCGGTAAGCCCCGCCCCCGGCACCGACGCTATGCAATGCACTGCAAGTTGCCGACTGTACCGGGCTTAAGCCGGTAAGCCCCGCCCCCGGCACCGACGCTATGCAATGCACTGCAAGTTGCCGACTGTACCGGGCTTAAGCCGGTAAGCCCCGCCCCATCGCGGTAAGCCCCGCCCCCCGGCACCGACGCGACGCAACGCACTGCAAATTGCCGACTGTACCGGGCTTAAGCCGGTAAGCCCCGCCCCCATCGCGGTAAGCCCCGCCCCCGGCACCGACGCTATGCAATGCACTGCAAGTTGCCGACTGTACCGGGCTTAAGCCGGTAAGCCACGCCCCCATCGCGCGGGCATGTTCAATAAAACAAATGGCGGTGCTATGCCATGAGAAGTAACAGCGGCCCCAGCGCAAAAGGTAACGAAGTGTTGCGTCTGCTGAAGAGGTGGAAGTAAGCATTGCGTGTTGTCAACTGTACCAGGCTAAAGCCGGTAAGCCCCGCCCCCACCCAATGCACGTGGCCAATCATACCAGGCTTAAGCCGGCGAGCCACGCCCCCTGCGCCGACCCAATGCTATGTAATTCACTGCAATGCAATTGGTTTTTTGCCCTTAGTGGGAGTTGAACCCAGGACCCCAGCGCTGCAAGGCTACTGTGCTAACCACTGAACCACCGTGCTGCCTCTACTCCAATGCAATTTAAATGAGGGCATGTTTAAAAAAACAAGTGGCGGTGCTATGTTATGAAAAGTAGCAGCCGCTTCAGCGCCAAAGGAAATGATGGGTTGCGTCTGCTGAAAAGGTGACAGTAAGCATTGCATGTTGCCATAGTTGCACACTGTACCTGGCATGACGCGGTAAGCCCCGCCCCCATGGCGGTAAGCCCCGCCCCCGGCACCGACGCTACGCAATGCACTGTGTGTTGCCTACTGTACAGGGCTTAAGCCGGTAAGCCCCGCCCCATCGCGGTAAGCCCCGCCCCCGGCACCGACGCTATGCAATGCACTGCATGTTTCCATCTGTACCGGGCTTAAGCCGGTAAGCCCCGCCCCCATCGCGGTAAGCCCCGCCCCCGGCACCGACGCTACGCAATGCACTGCAAGTTGCCGACTGTACCGGGCTTAAGCCGGTAAGCCCCGCCCCCGGCACCGACGCTATGCAATGCACTGCAAGTTGCCGACTGTACCGGGCTTAAGCCGGTAAGCCCCGCCCCCGGCACCGACGCTATGCAATGCACTGCAAGTTGCCGACTGTACCGGGCTTAAGCCGGTAAGCCCCGCCCCATCGCGGTAAGCCCCGCCCCCCGGCACCGACGCTACGCACTGCACTGCAAATTGCCGACTGTACCGGGCTTAAGCCGGTAAGCCCCGCCCCCATCGCGGTAAGCCCCGCCCCCGGCATCGACGCTATGCAATGCACTGCAAGTTGCCGACTGTACCGGGCTTAAGCCGGTAAGCCACGCCCCCATCGCGCGGGCATGTTCAATAAAACAAATGGCGGTGCTATGCCATGAGAAGTAACAGCGGCCCCAGCGCAAAAGGTAACGAAGTGTTGCGTCTGCTGAAGAGGTGGCAGTAAGCATTGCGTGTTGTCAACTGTACCAGGCTAAAGCCGGTAAGCCCCGCCCCCACCCAATGCACGGGGCCAATCATACCAGGCTTAAGCCGGCGAGCCACGCCCCCTGCGCCGACCCAATGCTATGTAATTCACTGCAATGCAATTGATTTTTTGCCCTTAGTGGGAGTTGAACCCAGGACCCCAGCGCTGCAAGGCTACTGTGCTAACCACTGAGCCACCGTGCTGCCTCTACTCCAATGCAATTTAAATGAGGGCATGTTTAAAAAAACAAGTGGCGGTGCTATGTTATGAAAAGTAGCAGCCGCTTCAGCGCCAAAGGAAATGATGGGTTGCGTCTGCTGAAAAGGTGACAGTAAACATTGCATGTTGCCATAGTTGCACACTGTACCTGGCATGACGCGATAAGCCCCGCCCCCATGGCGGTAAGCCCCGCCCCCGGCACCGACGCTACGCAATGCAATGTGTGTTGCCGACTGTACCGGGCTTAAGCCGGTAAGCCCCGCCCCATCGCGGTAAGCCCCGCCCCCCGGCACCGACGCTACGCAACGCACTGCAAATTGCCGACTGTACCGGGCTTAAGCCGGTAAGCCCCGCCCCCATCGCGGTAAGCCCCGCCCCCGGCACCGACGCTATGCAATGCACTGCAAGTTGCCGACTGTACCGGGCTTAAGCCGGTAAGCCACGCCCCCATCGCGCGGGCATGTTCAATAAAACAAATGGCGGTGCTATGCCATGAGAAGTAACAGCGGCCCCAGCGCAAAAGGTAACGAAGTGTTGCGTCTGCTGAAGAGGTGGAAGTAAGCATTGCGTGTTGTCAACTGTACCAGGCTAAAGCCGGTAAGCCCCGCCCCCACCCAATTCACATGGCCAATCATACCAGGCTTAAGCCGGCGAGCCACGCCCCCTGCGCCGACCCAATGCTATGTAATTCATTGCAATGCAATTGGTTTTTTGCCCTTAGTGGGAGTTGAACCCAGGACCCCAGCGCTGCAAGGCTACTGTGCTAACCACTGAACCACCGTGCTGCCTCTACTCCAATGCAATTTAAATGAGGGCATGTTTAAAAAAACAAGTGGCGGTGCTATGTTATGAAAAGTAGCAGCCGCTTCAGCGCCAAAGGAAATGATGGGTTGCGTCTGCTGAAAAGGTGACAGTAAGCATTGCATGTTGCCATAGTTGCACACTGTACCTGGCATGACGCGGTAAGCCCCGCCCCCATGGCGGTAAGCCCCGCCCCCGGCACCGACGCTACGCAATGCACTGTGTGTTGCCGACTGTACAGGGCTTAAGCCGGTAAGCCCCGCCCCATTGCGGTAAGCCCCGCCCCCGGCACCGACGCTATGCAATGCACTGCATGTTTCCATCTGTACCGGGCTTAAGCCGGTAAGCCCCGCCCCATCGCGGTAAGCCCCGCCCCCGGCACCGACGCTACGCAATGCACTGCAAGTTGCCGACTGTACCGGGCTTAAGCCGGTAAGCCCCGCCCCCGGCACCGACGCTATGCAATGCACTGCAAGTTGCCGACTGTACCGGGCTTAAGCCGGTAAGCCCCGCCCCCGGCACCGACGCTATGCAATGCACTGCAAGTTGCCGACTGTACCGGGCTTAAGCCGGTAAGCCCCGCCCCATCGCGGTAAGCCCCGCCCCCCGGCACCGACGCTACGCACTGCACTGCAAATTGCCGACTGTACCGGGCTTAAGCCGGTAAGCCCCGCCCCATCGCGGTAAGCCCCGCCCCCGGCACCGACGCTATGCAATGCACTGCATGTTTCCATCTGTACCGGGCTTAAGCCGGTAAGCCCCGCCCCATCGCGGTAAGCCCCGCCCCCGGCACCGACGCTACGCAATGCACTGCAAGTTGCCGACTGTACCGGGCTTAAGCCGGTAAGCCCCGCCCCCGGCACCGACGCTATGCAATGCACTGCAAGTTGCCGACTGTACCGGGCTTAAGCCGGTAAGCCCCGCCCCCGGCACCGACGCTATGCAATGCACTGCAAGTTGCCGACTGTACCGGGCTTAAGCCGGTAAGCCCCGCCCCATCGCGGTAAGCCCCGCCCCCCGGCACCGACGCTACGCAACGCACTGCAAATTGCCGACTGTACCGGGCTTAAGCCGGTAAGCCCCGCCCCCATCGCGGTAAGCCCCGCCCCCGGCACCGACGCTATGCAATGCACTGCAAGTTGCCGACTGTACCGGGCTTAAGCCGGTAAGCCACGCCCCCATCGCGCGGGCATGTTCAATAAAACAAATGGCGGTGCTATGCCATGAGAAGTAACAGCGGCCCCAGCGCAAAAGGTACCGAAGTGTTGCGTCTGCTGAAGAGGTGGCAGTAAGCATCGCGTGTTGTCAACTGTACCAGGCTAAAGCCGGTAAGCCCCGCCCCCACCCAATGCACGTGGCCAATCATACCAGGCTTAAGCCGGCGAGCCACGCCCCCTGCGCCGACCCAATGCTATGTAATTCACTGCAATGCAATTGGTTTTTTGCCCTTAGTGGGAGTTGAACCCAGGACCCCAGCGCTGCAAGGCTACTGTGCTAACCACTGAACCACCGTGCTGCCTCTACTCCAATGCAATTTAAATGAGGGCATGTTTAAAAAAACAAGTGGCGGTGCTATGTTATGAAAAGTAGCAGCCGCTTCAGCGCCAAAGGAAATGATGGGTTGCGTCTGCTGAAAAGGTGACAGTAAGCATTGCATGTTGCCATAGTTGCACACTGTACCTGGCATGACGCGGTAAGCCCCGCCCCCATGGCGGTAAGCCCCGCCCCCGGCACCGACGCTACGCAATGCACTGTGTGTTGCCTACTGTACAGGGCTTAAGCCGGTAAGCCCCGCCCCATCGCGGTAAGCCCCGCCCCCGGCACCGACGCTATGCAATGCACTGCATGTTTCCATCTGTACCGGGCTTAAGCCGGTAAGCCCCGCCCCATCGCGGTAAGCCCCGCCCCCGGCACCGACGCTACGCAATGCACTGCAAGTTGCCGACTGTACCGGGCTTAAGCCGGTAAGCCCCGCCCCCGGCACCGACGCTATGCAATGCACTGCAAGTTGCCGACTGTACCGGGCTTAAGCCGGTAAGCCCCGCCCCCGGCACCGACGCTATGCAATGCACTGCAAGTTGCCGACTGTACCGGGCTTAAGCCGGTAAGCCCCGCCCCATCGCGGTAAGCCCCGCCCCCCGGCACCGACGCTACGCACTGCACTGCAAATTGCCGACTGTACCGGGCTTAAGCCGGTAAGCCCCGCCCCCATCGCGGTAAGCCCCGCCCCCGGCATCGACGCTATGCAATGCACTGCAAGTTGCCGACTGTACCGGGCTTAAGCCGGTAAGCCACGCCCCCATCGCGCGGGCATGTTCAATAAAACAAATGGCGGTGCTATGCCATGAGAAGTAACAGCGGCCCCAGCGCAAAAGGTAACGAAGTGTTGCGTCTGCTGAAGAGGTGGCAGTAAGCATTGCGTGTTGTCAACTGTACCAGGCTAAAGCCGGTAAGCCCCGCCCCCACCCAATGCACGTGGCCAATCATACCAGGCTTAAGCCGGCGAGCCACGCCCCCTGCGCCGACCCAATGCTATGTAATTCACTGCAATGCAATTGATTTTTTGCCCTTAGTGGGAGTTGAACCCAGGACCCCAGCGCTGCAAGGCTACTGTGCTAACCACTGAGCCACCGTGCTGCCTCTACTCCAATGCAATTTAAATGAGGGCATGTTTAAAAAAACAAGTGGCGGTGCTATGTTATGAAAAGTAGCAGCCGCTTCAGCGCCAAAGGAAATGATGGGTTGCGTCTGCTGAAAAGGTGACAGTAAACATTGCATGTTGCCATAGTTGCACACTGTACCTGGCATGACGCGATAAGCCCCGCCCCCATGGCGGTAAGCCCCGCCCCCGGCACCGACGCTACGCAATGCACTGTGTGTTGCCGACTGTACCGGGCTTAAGCCGGTAAGCCCCGCCCCATCGCGGTAAGCCCCGCCCCCCGGCACCGACGCTACGCAACGCACTGCAAATTGCCGACTGTACCGGGCTTAAGCCGGTAAGCCCCGCCCCCATCGCGGTAAGCCCCGCCCCCGGCACCGACGCTATGCAATGCACTGCAAGTTGCCGACTGTACCGGGCTTAAGCCGGTAAGCCACGCCCCCATCGCGCGGGCATGTTCAATAAAACAAATGGCGGTGCTATGCCATGAGAAGTAACAGCGGCCCCAGCGCAAAAGGTAACGAAGTGTTGCGTCTGCTGAAGAGGTGGAAGTAAGCATTGCGTGTTGTCAACTGTACCAGGCTAAAGCCGGTAAGCCCCGCCCCCACCCAATGCACGTGGCCAATCATACCAGGCTTAAGCCGGCGAGCCACGCCCCCTGCGCCGACCCAATGCTATGTAATTCACTGCAATGCAATTGGTTTTTTGCCCTTAGTGGGAGTTGAACCCAGGACCCCAGCGCTGCAAGGCTACTGTGCTAACCACTGAACCACCGTGCTGCCTCTACTCCAATGCAATTTAAATGAGGGCATGTTTAAAAAAACAAGTGGCGGTGCTATGTTATGAAAAGTAGCAGCCGCTTCAGCGCCAAAGGAAATGATGGGTTGCGTCTGCTGAAAAGGTGACAGTAAGCATTGCATGTTGCCATAGTTGCACACTGTACCTGGCATGACGCGGTAAGCCCCGCCCCCATGGCGGTAAGCCCCGCCCCCGGCACCGACGCTACGCAATGCACTGTGTGTTGCCTACTGTACAGGGCTTAAGCCGGTAAGCCCCGCCCCATCGCGGTAAGCCCCGCCCCCGGCACCGACGCTATGCAATGCACTGCATGTTTCCATCTGTACCGGGCTTAAGCCGGTAAGCCCCGCCCCATCGCGGTAAGCCCCGCCCCCGGCACCGACGCGACGCAATGCACTGCAAGTTGCCGACTGTACCGGGCTTAAGCCGGTAAGCCCCGCCCCCGGCACCGACGCTATGCAATGCACTGCAAGTTGCCGACTGTACCGGGCTTAAGCCGGTAAGCCCCGCCCCCGGCACCGACGCTATGCAATGCACTGCAAGTTGCCGACTGTACCGGGCTTAAGCCGGTAAGCCCCGCCCCATCGCGGTAAGCCCCGCCCCCCGGCACCGACGCTACGCAACGCACTGCAAATTGCCGACTGTACCGGGCTTAAGCCGGTAAGCCCCGCCCCCATCGCGGTAAGCCCCGCCCCCGGCACCGACGCTATGCAATGCACTGCAAGTTGCCGACTGTACCGGGCTTAAGCCGGTAAGCCACGCCCCCATCGCGCGGGCATGTTCAATAAAACAAATGGCGGTGCTATGCCATGAGAAGTAACAGCGGCCCCAGCGCAAAAGGTAACGAAGTGTTGCGTCTGCTGAAGAGGTGGAAGTAAGCATTGCGTGTTGTCAACTGTACCAGGCTAAAGCCGGTAAGCCCCGCCCCCACCCAATGCACGTGGCCAATCATACCAGGCTTAAGCCGGCGAGCCACGCCCCCTGCGCCGACCCAATGCTATGTAATTCACTGCAATGCAATTGGTTTTTTGCCCTTAGTGGGAGTTGAACCCAGGACCCCAGCGCTGCAAGGCTACTGTGCTAACCACTGAACCACCGTGCTGCCTCTACTCCAATGCAATTTAAATGAGGGCATGTTTAAAAAAACAAGTGGCGGTGCTATGTTATGAAAAGTAGCAGCCGCTTCAGCGCCAAAGGAAATGATGGGTTGCGTCTGCTGAAAAGGTGACAGTAAGCATTGCATGTTGCCATAGTTGCACACTGTACCTGGCATGACGCGGTAAGCCCCGCCCCCATGGCGGTAAGCCCCGCCCCCGGCACCGACGCTACGCAATGCACTGTGTGTTGCCTACTGTACAGGGCTTAAGCCGGTAAGCCCCGCCCCATCGCGGTAAGCCCCGCCCCCGGCACCGACGCTATGCAATGCACTGCATGTTTCCATCTGTACCGGGCTTAAGCCGGTAAGCCCCGCCCCCATCGCGGTAAGCCCCGCCCCCGGCACCGACGCTACGCAATGCACTGCAAGTTGCCGACTGTACCGGGCTTAAGCCGGTAAGCCCCGCCCCCGGCACCGACGCTATGCAATGCACTGCAAGTTGCCGACTGTACCGGGCTTAAGCCGGTAAGCCCCGCCCCCGGCACCGACGCTATGCAATGCACTGCAAGTTGCCGACTGTACCGGGCTTAAGCCGGTAAGCCCCGCCCCATCGCGGTAAGCCCCGCCCCCCGGCACCGACGCTACGCACTGCACTGCAAATTGCCGACTGTATCGGGCTTAAGCCGGTAAGCCCCGCCCCCATCGCGGTAAGCCCCGCCCCCGGCATCGACGCTATGCAATGCACTGCAAGTTGCCGACTGTACCGGGCTTAAGCCGGTAAGCCACGCCCCCATCGCGCGGGCATGTTCAATAAAACAAATGGCGGTGCTATGCCATGAGAAGTAACAGCGGCCCCAGCGCAAAAGGTAACGAAGTGTTGCGTCTGCTGAAGAGGTGGCAGTAAGCATTGCGTGTTGTCAACTGTACCAGGCTAAAGCCGGTAAGCCCCGCCCCCACCCAATGCACGTGGCCAATCATACCAGGCTTAAGCCGGCGAGCCACGCCCCCTGCGCCGACCCAATGCTATGTAATTCACTGCAATGCAATTGATTTTTTGCCCTTAGTGGGAGTTGAACCCAGGACCCCAGCGCTGCAAGGCTACTGTGCTAACCACTGAGCCACCGTGCTGCCTCTACTCCAATGCAATTTAAATGAGGGCATGTTTAAAAAAACAAGTGGCGGTGCTATGTTATGAAAAGTAGCAGCCGCTTCAGCGCCAAAGGAAATGATGGGTTGCGTCTGCTGAAAAGGTGACAGTAAACATTGCATGTTGCCATAGTTGCACACTGTACCTGGCATGACGCGATAAGCCCCGCCCCCATGGCGGTAAGCCCCGCCCCCGGCACCGACGCTACGCAATGCAATGTGTGTTGCCGACTGTACCGGGCTTAAGCCGGTAAGCCCCGCCCCATCGCGGTAAGCCCCGCCCCCGGCACCGACGCTACGCAACGCACTGCAAATTGCCGACTGTACCGGGCTTAAGCCGGTAAGCCCCGCCCCCATCGCGGTAAGCCCCGCCCCCGGCACCGACGCTATGCAATGCACTGCAAGTTGCCGACTGTACCGGGCTTAAGCCGGTAAGCCACGCCCCCATCGCGCGGGCATGTTCAATAAAACAAATGGCGGTGCTATGCCATGAGAAGTAACAGCGGCCCCAGCGCAAAAGGTAACGAAGTGTTGCGTCTGCTGAAGAGGTGGAAGTAAGCATTGCGTGTTGTCAACTGTACCAGGCTAAAGCCGGTAAGCCCCGCCCCCACCCAATTCACGTGGCCAATCATACCAGGCTTAAGCCGGCGAGCCACGCCCCCTGCGCCGACCCAATGCTATGTAATTCACTGCAATGCAATTGGTTTTTTGCCCTTAGTGGGAGTTGAACCCAGGACCCCAGCGCTGCAAGGCTACTGTGCTAACCACTGAACCACCGTGCTGCCTCTACTCCAATGCAATTTAAATGAGGACATGTTTAAAAAAACAAGTGGCGGTGCTATGTTATGAAAAGTAGCAGCCGCTTCAGCGCCAAAGGAAATGATGGGTTGCGTCTGCTGAAAAGGTGACAGTAAGCATTGCATGTTGCCATAGTTGCACACTGTACCTGGCATGACGCGGTAAGCCCCGCCCCCATGGCGGTAAGCCCCGCCCCCGGCACCGACGCTACGCAATGCACTGTGTGTTGCCGACTGTACAGGGCTTAAGCCGGTAAGCCCCGCCCCATTGCGGTAAGCCCCGCCCCCGGCACCGACGCTATGCAATGCACTGCATGTTTCCATCTGTACCGGGCTTAAGCCGGTAAGCCCCGCCCCATCGCGGTAAGCCCCGCCCCCGGCACCGACGCTACGCAATGCACTGCAAGTTGCCGACTGTACCGGGCTTAAGCCGGTAAGCCCCGCCCCCGGCACCGACGCTATGCAATGCACTGCAAGTTGCCGACTGTACCGGGCTTAAGCCGGTAAGCCCCGCCCCCGGCACCGACGCTATGCAATGCACTGCAAGTTGCCGACTGTACCGGGCTTAAGCCGGTAAGCCCCGCCCCATCGCGGTAAGCCCCGCCCCCCGGCACCGACGCTACGCACTGCACTGCAAATTGCCGACTGTACCGGGCTTAAGCCGGTAAGCCCCGCCCCATCGCGGTAAGCCCCGCCCCCGGCACCGACGCTATGCAATGCACTGCATGTTTCCATCTGTACCGGGCTTAAGCCGGTAAGCCCCGCCCCATCGCGGTAAGCCCCGCCCCCGGCACCGACGCTACGCAATGCACTGCAAGTTGCCGACTGTACCGGGCTTAAGCCGGTAAGCCCCGCCCCCGGCACCGACGCTATGCAATGCACTGCAAGTTGCCGACTGTACCGGGCTTAAGCCGGTAAGCCCCGCCCCCGGCACCGACGCTATGCAATGCACTGCAAGTTGCCGACTGTACCGGGCTTAAGCCGGTAAGCCCCGCCCCATCGCGGTAAGCCCCGCCCCCCGGCACCGACGCTACGCAACGCACTGCAAATTGCCGACTGTACCGGGCTTAAGCCGGTAAGCCCCGCCCCCATCGCGGTAAGCCCCGCCCCCGGCACCGACGCTATGCAAAGCACTGCAAGTTGCCGACTGTACCGGGCTTAAGCCGGTAAGCCACGCCCCCATCGCGCGGGCATGTTCAATAAAACAAATGGCGGTGCTATGCCATGAGAAGTAACAGCGGCCCCAGCGCAAAAGGTACCGAAGTGTTGCGTCTGCTGAAGAGGTGGCAGTAAGCATCGCGTGTTGTCAACTGTACCAGGCTAAAGCCGGTAAGCCCCGCCCCCACCCAATGCACGTGGCCAATCATACCAGGCTTAAGCCGGCGAGCCACGCCCCCTGCGCCGACCCAATGCTATGTAATTCACTGCAATGCAATTGGTTTTTTGCCCTTAGTGGGAGTTGAACCCAGGACCCCAGCGCTGCAAGGCTACTGTGCTAACCACTGAGCCACCGTGCTGCCTCTACTCCAATGCAATTTAAATGAGGGCATGTTTAAAAAAACAAGTGGCGGTGCTATGTTATGAAAAGTAGCAGCCGCTTCAGCGCCAAAGGAAATGATGGGTTGCGTCTGCTGAAAAGGTGACAGTAAGCATTGCATGTTGCCATAGTTGCACACTGTACCTGGCATGACGCGGTAAGCCCCGCCCCCATGGCGGTAAGCCCCGCCCCCGGCACCGACGCTACGCAATGCACTGTGTGTTGCCTACTGTACAGGGCTTAAGCCGGTAAGCCCCGCCCCATCGCGGTAAGCCCCGCCCCCGGCACCGACGCTATGCAATGCACTGCATGTTTCCATCTGTACCGGGCTTAAGCCGGTAAGCCCCGCCCCATCGCGGTAAGCCCCGCCCCCGGCACCGACGCTACGCAATGCACTGCAAGTTGCCGACTGTACCGGGCTTAAGCCGGTAAGCCCCGCCCCCGGCACCGACGCTATGCAATGCACTGCAAGTTGCCGACTGTACCGGGCTTAAGCCGGTAAGCCCCGCCCCCGGCACCGACGCTATGCAATGCACTGCAAGTTGCCGACTGTACCGGGCTTAAGCCGGTAAGCCCCGCCCCATCGCGGTAAGCCCCGCCCCCCGGCACCGACGCTACGCACTGCACTGCAAATTGCCGACTGTACCGGGCTTAAGCCGGTAAGCCCCGCCCCCATCGCGGTAAGCCCCGCCCCCGGCATCGACGCTATGCAATGCACTGCAAGTTGCCGACTGTACCGGGCTTAAGCCGGTAAGCCACGCCCCCATCGCGCGGGCATGTTCAATAAAACAAATGGCGGTGCTATGCCATGAGAAGTAACAGCGGCCCCAGCGCAAAAGGTAACGAAGTGTTGCGTCTGCTGAAGAGGTGGCAGTAAGCATTGCGTGTTGTCAACTGTACCAGGCTAAAGCCGGTAAGCCCCGCCCCCACCCAATGCACGTGGCCAATCATACCAGGCTTAAGCCGGCGAGCCACGCCCCCTGCGCCGACCCAATGCTATGTAATTCACTGCAATGCAATTGATTTTTTGCCCTTAGTGGGAGTTGAACCCAGGACCCCAGCGCTGCAAGGCTACTGTGCTAACCACTGAGCCACCGTGCTGCCTCTACTCCAATGCAATTTAAATGAGGGCATGTTTAAAAAAAACAAGTGGCGGTGCTATGTTATGAAAAGTAGCAGCCGCTTCAGCGCCAAAGGAAATGATGGGTTGCGTCTGCTGAAAAGGTGACAGTAAACATTGCATGTTGCCATAGTTGCACACTGTACCTGGCATGACGCGATAAGCCCCGCCCCCATGGCGGTAAGCCCCGCCCCCGGCACCGACGCTACGCAATGCACTGTGTGTTGCCGACTGTACCGGGCTTAAGCCGGTAAGCCCCGCCCCATCGCGGTAAGCCCCGCCCCCCGGCACCGACGCTACGCAACGCACTGCAAATTGCCGACTGTACCGGGCTTAAGCCGGTAAGCCCCGCCCCCATGGCGGTAAGCCCCGCCCCCGGCACCGACGCTATGCAATGCACTGCAAGTTGCCGACTGTACCGGGCTTAAGCCGGTAAGCCACGCCCCCATCGCGCGGGCATGTTCAATAAAACAAATGGCGGTGCTATGCCATGAGAAGTAACAGCGGCCCCAGCGCAAAAGGTAACGAAGTGTTGCGTCTGCTGAAGAGGTGGAAGTAAGCATTGCGTGTTGTCAACTGTACCAGGCTAAAGCCGGTAAGCCCCGCCCCCACCCAATGCACGTGGCCAATCATACCAGGCTTAAGCCGGCGAGCCACGCCCCCTGCGCCGACCCAATGCTATGTAATTCACTGCAATGCAATTGGTTTTTTGCCCTTAGTGGGAGTTGAACCCAGGACCCCAGCGCTGCAAGGCTACTGTGCTAACCACTGAACCACCGTGCTGCCTCTACTCCAATGCAATTTAAATGAGGGCATGTTTAAAAAAACAAGTGGCGGTGCTATGTTATGAAAAGTAGCAGCCGCTTCAGCGCCAAAGGAAATGATGGGTTGCGTCTGCTGAAAAGGTGACAGTAAGCATTGCATGTTGCCATAGTTGCACACTGTACCTGGCATGACGCGGTAAGCCCCGCCCCCATGGCGGTAAGCCCCGCCCCCGGCACCGACGCTACGCAATGCACTGTGTGTTGCCTACTGTACAGGGCTTAAGCCGGTAAGCCCCGCCCCATCGCGGTAAGCCCCGCCCCCGGCACCGACGCTATGCAATGCACTGCATGTTTCCATCTGTACCGGGCTTAAGCCGGTAAGCCCCGCCCCCATCGCGGTAAGCCCCGCCCCCGGCACCGACGCTACGCAATGCACTGCAAGTTGCCGACTGTACCGGGCTTAAGCCGGTAAGCCCCGCCCCCGGCACCGACGCTATGCAATGCACTGCAAGTTGCCGACTGTACCGGGCTTAAGCCGGTAAGCCCCGCCCCCGGCACCGACGCTATGCAATGCACTGCAAGTTGCCGACTGTACCGGGCTTAAGCCGGTAAGCCCCGCCCCATCGCGGTAAGCCCCGCCCCCCGGCACCGACGCTACGCACTGCACTGCAAATTGCCGACTGTACCGGGCTTAAGCCGGTAAGCCCCGCCCCCATCGCGGTAAGCCCCGCCCCCGGCATCGACGCTATGCAATGCACTGCAAGTTGCCGACTGTACCGGGCTTAAGCCGGTAAGCCACGCCCCCATCGCGCGGGCATGTTCAAGAAAACAAATGGCGGTGCTATGCCATGAGAAGTAACAGCGGCCCCAGCGCAAAAGGTAACGAAGTGTTGCGTCTGCTGAAGAGGTGGCAGTAAGCATTGCGTGTTGTCAACTGTACCAGGCTAAAGCCGGTAAGCCCCGCCCCCACCCAATGCACGTGGCCAATCATACCAGGCTTAAGCCGGCGAGCCACGCCCCCTGCGCCGACCCAATGCTATGTAATTCACTGCAATGCAATTGATTTTTTGCCCTTAGTGGGAGTTGAACCCAGGACCCCAGCGCTGCAAGGCTACTGTGCTAACCACTGAGCCACCGTGCTGCCTCTACTCCAATGCAATTTAAATGAGGGCATGTTTAAAAAAACAAGTGGCGGTGCTATGTTATGAAAAGTAGCAGCCGCTTCAGCGCCAAAGGAAATGATGGGTTGCGTCTGCTGAAAAGGTGACAGTAAACATTGCATGTTGCCATAGTTGCACACTGTACCTGGCATGACGCGATAAGCCCCGCCCCCATGGCGGTAAGCCCCGCCCCCGGCACCGACGCTACGCAATGCACTGTGTGTTGCCGACTGTACCGGGCTTAAGCCGGTAAGCCCCGCCCCATCGCGGTAAGCCCCGCCCCCCGGCACCGACGCTACGCAACGCACTGCAAATTGCCGACTGTACCGGGCTTAAGCCGGTAAGCCCCGCCCCCATCGCGGTAAGCCCCGCCCCCGGCACCGACGCTATGCAATGCACTGCAAGTTGCCGACTGTACCGGGCTTAAGCCGGTAAGCCCCGCCCCCATCGCGCGGGCATGTTCAATAAAACAAATGGCGGTGCTATGCCATGAGAAGTAACAGCGGCCCCAGCGCAAAAGGTAACGAAGTGTTGCGTCTGCTGAAGAGGTGGAAGTAAGCATTGCGTGTTGTCAACTGTACCAGGCTAAAGCCGGTAAGCCCCGCCCCCACCCAATGCACGTGGCCAATCATACCAGGCTTAAGCCGGCGAGCCACGCCCCCTGCGCCGACCCAATGCTATGTAATTCACTGCAATGCAATTGGTTTTTTGCCCTTAGTGGGAGTTGAACCCAGGACCCCAGCGCTGCAAGGCTACTGTGCTAACCACTGAACCACCGTGCTGCCTCTACTCCAATGCAATTTAAATGAGGGCATGTTTAAAAAAACAAGTGGCGGTGCTATGTTATGAAAAGTAGCAGCCGCTTCAGCGCCAAAGGAAATGATGGGTTGCGTCTGCTGAAAAGGTGACAGTAAGCATTGCATGTTGCCATAGTTGCACACTGTACCTGGCATGACGCGGTAAGCCCCGCCCCCATGGCGGTAAGCCCCGCCCCCGGCACCGACGCTACGCAATGCACTGTGTGTTGCCGACTGTACAGGGCTTAAGCCGGTAAGCCCCGCCCCATTGCGGTAAGCCCCGCCCCCGGCACCGACGCTATGCAATGCACTGCATGTTTCCATCTGTACCGGGCTTAAGCCGGTAAGCCCCGCCCCATCGCGGTAAGCCCCGCCCCCGGCACCGACGCTACGCAATGCACTGCAAGTTGCCGACTGTACCGGGCTTAAGCCGGTAAGCCCCGCCCCCGGCACCGACGCTATGCAATGCACTGCAAGTTGCCGACTGTACCGGGCTTAAGCCGGTAAGCCCCGCCCCCGGCACCGACGCTATGCAATGCACTGCAAGTTGCCGACTGTACCGGGCTTAAGCCGGTAAGCCCCGCCCCATCGCGGTAAGCCCCGCCCCCCGGCACCGACGCTACGCACTGCACTGCAAATTGCCGACTGTACCGGGCTTAAGCCGGTAAGCCCCGCCCCATCGCGGTAAGCCCCGCCCCCGGCACCGACGCTATGCAATGCACTGCATGTTTCCATCTGTACCGGGCTTAAGCCGGTAAGCCCCGCCCCATCGCGGTAAGCCCCGCCCCCGGCACCGACGCTACGCAATGCACTGCAAGTTGCCGACTGTACCGGGCTTAAGCCGGTAAGCCCCGCCCCCGGCACCGACGCTATGCAATGCACTGCAAGTTGCCGACTGTACCGGGCTTAAGCCGGTAAGCCCCGCCCCCGGCACCGACGCTATGCAATGCACTGCAAGTTGCCGACTGTACCGGGCTTAAGCCGGTAAGCCCCGCCCCATCGCGGTAAGCCCCGCCCCCCGGCACCGACGCTACGCAACGCACTGCAAATTGCCGACTGTACCGGGCTTAAGCCGGTAAGCCCCGCCCCCATCGCGGTA
Source organism: Dendropsophus ebraccatus (assembly GCF_027789765.1). Lineage (NCBI taxonomy): Eukaryota > Metazoa > Chordata > Amphibia > Anura > Hylidae > Dendropsophus > Dendropsophus ebraccatus. The sequence continues at coordinate 184,025 of NW_027209272.1, forward strand.
AGCCCCGCCCCCGGCACCGACGCTATGCAATGCACTGCAAGTTGCCGACTGTACCGGGCTTAAGCCGGTAAGCCACGCCCCCATCGCGCGGGCATGTTCAATAAAACAAATGGCGGTGCTATGCCATGAGAAGTAACAGCGGCCCCAGCGCAAAAGGTACCGAAGTGTTGCGTCTGCTGAAGAGGTGGCAGTAAGCATCGCGTGTTGTCAACTGTACCAGGCTAAAGCCGGTAAGCCCCGCCCCCACCCAATGCACGTGGCCAATCATACCAGGCTTAAGCCGGCGAGCCACGCCCCCTGCGCCGACCCAATGCTATGTAATTCACTGCAATGCAATTGGTTTTTTGCCCTTAGTGGGAGTTGAACCCAGGACCCCAGCGCTGCAAGGCTACTGTGCTAACCACTGAACCACCGTGCTGCCTCTACTCCAATGCAATTTAAATGAGGGCATGTTTAAAAAAACAAGTGGCGGTGCTATGTTATGAAAAGTAGCAGCCGCTTCAGCGCCAAAGGAAATGATGGGTTGCGTCTGCTGAAAAGGTGACAGTAAGCATTGCATGTTGCCATAGTTGCACACTGTACCTGGCATGACGCGGTAAGCCCCGCCCCCATGGCGGTAAGCCCCGCCCCCGGCACCGACGCTACGCAATGCACTGTGTGTTGCCTACTGTACAGGGCTTAAGCCGGTAAGCCCCGCCCCATCGCGGTAAGCCCCGCCCCCGGCACCGACGCTATGCAATGCACTGCATGTTTCCATCTGTACCGGGCTTAAGCCGGTAAGCCCCGCCCCATCGCGGTAAGCCCCGCCCCCGGCACCGACGCTACGCAATGCACTGCAAGTTGCCGACTGTACCGGGCTTAAGCCGGTAAGCCCCGCCCCCGGCACCGACGCTATGCAATGCACTGCAAGTTGCCGACTGTACCGGGCTTAAGCCGGTAAGCCCCGCCCCCGGCACCGACGCTATGCAATGCACTGCAAGTTGCCGACTGTACCGGGCTTAAGCCGGTAAGCCCCGCCCCATCGCGGTAAGCCCCGCCCCCCGGCACCGACGCTACGCACTGCACTGCAAATTGCCGACTGTACCGGGCTTAAGCCGGTAAGCCCCGCCCCCATCGCGGTAAGCCCCGCCCCCGGCATCGACGCTATGCAATGCACTGCAAGTTGCCGACTGTACCGGGCTTAAGCCGGTAAGCCACGCCCCCATCGCGCGGGCATGTTCAATAAAACAAATGGCGGTGCTATGCCATGAGAAGTAACAGCGGCCCCAGCGCAAAAGGTAACGAAGTGTTGCGTCTGCTGAAGAGGTGGCAGTAAGCATTGCGTGTTGTCAACTGTACCAGGCTAAATCCGGTAAGCCCCGCCCCCACCCAATGCACGGGGCCAATCATACCAGGCTTAAGCCGGCGAGCCACGCCCCCTGCGCCGACCCAATGCTATGTAATTCACTGCAATGCAATTGGTTTTTTGCCCTTAGTGGGAGTTGAACCCAGGACCCCAGCGCTGCAAGGCTACTGTGCTAACCACTGAACCACCGTGCTGCCTCTACTCCAATGCAATTTAAATGAGGGCATGTTTGAAAAAACAAGTGGCGGTGCTATGTTATGAAAAGTAGCAGCCGCTTCAGCGCCAAAGGAAATGATGGGTTGCGTCTGCTGAAAAGGTGACAGTAAGCATTGCATGTTGCCATAGTTGCACACTGTACCTGGCATGACGCGGTAAGCCCCGCCCCCATGGCGGTAAGCCCCGCCCCCGGCACCGACGCTACGCAATGCACTGTGTGTTGCCGACTGTACAGGGCTTAAGCCGGTAAGCCCCGCCCCATTGCGGTAAGCCCCGCCCCCGGCACCGACGCTATGCAATGCACTGCATGTTTCCATCTGTACCGGGCTTAAGCCGGTAAGCCCCGCCCCATCGCGGTAAGCCCCGCCCCCCGCACCGACGCTACGCAATGCACTGCAAGTTGCCGACGGTACCGGGCTTAAGCCGGTAAGCCCCGCCCCCGGCACCGACGCTATGCAATGCACTGCAAGTTGCCGACTGTACCGGGCTTAAGCCGGTAAGCCCCGCCCCCGGCACCGACGCTATGCAATGCACTGCAAGTTGCCGACTGTACCGGGCTTAAGCCGGTAAGCCCCGCCCCATCGCGGTAAGCCCCGCCCCCCGGCACCGACGCTACGCACTGCACTGCAAATTGCCGACTGTACCGGGCTTAAGCCGGTAAGCCCCGCCCCCATGGCGGTAAGCCCCGCCCCCGGCACCGACGCTATGCAATGCACTGCAAGTTGCCGACTGTACCGGGCTTAAGCCGGTAAGCCACGCCCACCATCGCGCGGGCATGTTCAATAAAACAAATGGCGGTGCTATGCCATGAGAAGTAACAGCGGCCCCAGCGCAAAAGGTAACGAAGTGTTGCGTCTGCTGAAGAGGTGGCAGTAAGCATTGCGTGTTGTCAACTGTACCAGGCTAAATCCGGTAAGCCCCGCCCCCACCCAATGCACGGGGGCCAATCATACCAGGCTTAAGCCGGCGAGCCACGCCCCCTGCGCCGACCCAATGCTATGTAATTCACTGCAATGCAATTGATTTTTTGCCCTTAGTGGGAGTTGAACCCAGGACCCCAGCGCTGCAAGGCTACTGTGCTAACCACTGAGCCACCGTGCTGCCTCTACTCCAATGCAATTTAAATGAGGGCATGTTTAAAAAAACAAGTGGCGGTGCTATGTTATGAAAAGTAGCAGCCGCTTCAGCGCCAAAGGAAATGATGGGTTGCGTCTGCTGAAAAGGTGACAGTAAACATTGCATGTTGCCATAGTTGCACACTGTACCTGGCATGACGCGATAAGCCCCGCCCCCATGGCGGTAAGCCCCGCCCCCGGCACCGACGCTACGCAATGCACTGTGTGTTGCCGACTGTACCGGGCTTAAGCCGGTAAGCCCCGCCCCATCGCGGTAAGCCCCGCCCCCCGGCACCGACGCTACGCAACGCACTGCAATTTGCCGACTGTACCGGGCTTAAGCCGGTAAGCCCCGCCCCCATCGCGGTAAGCCCCGCCCCCGGCACCGACGCTATGCAATGCACTGCAAGTTGCCGACTGTACCGGGCTTAAGCCGGTAAGCCACGCCCCCATCGCGCGGGCATGTTCAATAAAACAAATGGCGGTGCTATGCCATGAGAAGTAACAGCGGCCCCAGCGCAAAAGGTAACGAAGTGTTGCGTCTGCTGAAGAGGTGGCAGTAAGCATTGCGTGTTGTCAACTGTACCAGGCTAAATCCGGTAAGCCCCGCCCCCACCCAATGCACGGGGCCAATCATACCAGGCTTAAGCCGGCGAGCCACGCCCCCTGCGCCGACCCAATGCTATGTAATTCACTGCAATGCAATTGGTTTTTTTGCCCTTAGTGGGAGTTGAACCCAGGACCCCAGCGCTGCAAGGCTACTGTGCTAACCACTGAACCACCGTGCTGCCTCTACTCCAATGCAATTTAAATGAGGGCATGTTTAAAAAAAACAAGTGGCGGTGCTATGTTATGAAAAGTAGCAGCCGCTTCAGCGCCAAAGGAAATGATGGGTTGCGTCTGCTGAAAGGTGACAGTAAGCATTGCATGTTGCCATAGTTGCACACTGTACCTGGCATGACGCGGTAAGCCCCGCCCCCATGGCGGTAAGCCCCGCCCCCGGCACCGACGCTACGCAATGCACTGTGTGTTGCCGACTGTACAGGGCTTAAGCCGGTAAGCCCCGCCCCATTGCGGTAAGCCCCGCCCCCCCGGCACCGACGCTATGCAATGCACTGCATGTTTCCATCTGTACCGGGCTTAAGCCGGTAAGCCCCGCCCCCATCGCGGTAAGCCCCGCCCCCGGCACCGACGCTACGCAATGCACTGCAAGTTGCCGACTGTACCGGGCTTAAGCCGGTAAGCCCCGCCCCCGGCACCGACGCTATGCAATGCACTGCAAGTTGCCGACTGTACCGGGCTTAAGCCGGTAAGCCCCGCCCCCGGCACCGACGCTATGCAATGCACTTGCAAGTTGCCGATTTTTACCGGGCTTAAGCCGGTAAGCCCCGCCCCATCGCGGTAAGGCCCCGCCCCCCCGGCACCGACGCTACGCACTGCACTGCAAATTGCCGACTGTACCGGGCTTAAGCCGGTAAGCCACGCCCCATCGCGGTATAAGCCCCGCCCCCGGCACCGACGCTATGCAATGCACTGCATGTTCCATCTGTAACGGGCTTAAGCCGGTAAGCCCCGCCCATCGCGGTAAGCCCCGCCCCCGGCACCGACGCTCTAACGCAATGCACTGCAAGTTGCCGACTGTACCTGGCTTAAGCCGGTAAGCCCCGCCCCGGCACCGACGCTATGCAATGCACTGCATGTTGCCGACTGTAACCGGGCTTAAGCCGGTAAGCCCCGCCCCCGGCACCGACGCTATGCAATGCACTGCAAGTTGCCGACTGTACCGGGCTTAAGCCGGTAAGCCCCGCCCCATCGCGGTAAGCCCCGCCCCCCCGGGCACCGACGCTACGCAACGCACTGCAAATTGCCGACTGTACCGGGCTTAAGCCGGTAAGCCCCGCCCCCATCGCCGGTAAGCCCCGCCCCCCGGCCACCGACGCTATGCAATGCACTGCAAGTTGCGACTGTACCGGGCTTAAGCCGGTAAGCCACGCCCCCATCGCGCGGGCATGTTCAATAAAACAAATGGCGGTGCTATGCCATGAGAAGTAACAGCGGCCCCAGCGCAAAAGGGTAACGAAGTGTGTGCGTCTGCTGAAGAGGTGGCAGTAAGCATCGCGTGTTGTCAACTGTACCAGGCTAAAGCCGGTAAGCCCCGCCCCCACCCAATGCACGTGGCCAATCATACCAGGCTTAAGCCGGCGAGCCACGCCCCCAGCGCCGACCCAATGCTATGTAATTCACTGCAATGCAATTGGTTTTTTTGCCCTTAGTGGGAGTTGAACCCAGGACCCCAGCGCTGCAAGGCTACTGTGCTAACCACTGAACCACCGTGCTGCCTCTACTCCAATGCAATTTAAATGAGGGCATGTTTAAAAAAACAAGTGGCGGTGCTATGTTATGAAAAGTAGCAGCCGCTTCAGCGCCAAAGGAAATGATGGGTTGCGTCTGCTGGAAAAGGTGACAGTAAGCATTGCATGTTGCCATAGTTGCACACTGTACCTGGCCTGACGCGGTAAGCCCCGCCCCATGGCGGTAAGCCCCCGCCCCCTCGGCACCGACGCTACGCAATGCACTGTGTGTTGCCTACTGTACAGGCTTAAGCCGGTAAGCCCCGCCCATCGCGGTAAGCCCCCGCCTGCGGCACCGACGCTATGCAATGCACTGCATGTTTCCATCTGTACCGGGCTTAAGCCGGTAAGCCCCGCCCCATCGCGGTAAGCCCCGCCCCCGGCACCGACGCTACGCAATGCACTGCAAGTTGCCGACTGTACCGGGCTTAAGCCGGTAAGCCCCGCCCCCGGCACCGTTCGCTATGCAATGCACTGCAAGTTGCCGGACTGTACCGGGCTTAAGCCGGTAAGCCCCGCCCCGGCACCGACGCTACGCAATGCACTGCAAGTTGCCGACTGTACCGGGCTTAAGCCGGTAAGCCCCGCCCATCGCGGTAAGCCCCGCCCCCCGGCACCGACGCCACGCACTGCACTGCAAATTGCGGACTGTACCGGGCTTAAGCCGGTAAGCCCCGCCCCCGGCACCGACGCTATGCAATGCACTGCAAGTTGCCGACTGTACCGGGCTTAAGCCGGTAAGCCACGCCCCCATCGCGCGGGCATGTTCAATAAAACAAATGGCGGGTGCTATGCCATGAGAAGTAACAGCGGCCCCAGCGCAAAGGTAACGAAGTGTTGCGTCTGCTGAAGAGGTGGCAGTAAGCATTGCGTGTTGTCAACTGTACCAGGCTAAATCCGGTAAGCCCCGCCCCAACCCAATGCACGGGGCCAATCATACCAGGCTTAAGCCGGCGAGCCACGCCCCCTGCGCCGACCCAATGCTATGTAATTCACTAGCAATGCAATTGGTTTTTTGCCCTTAGTGGGAGTTTGAACCCAGGACCCCAGCGCTGCAAGGCTTACTGTGCTAACCACTGAACCACCGTGCTGCCTCTACTCCAATGCAATTTAAATGAGGGCATGTTTAAAAAAACAAGTGGCGGTGCTATGTTATGAAAAGTAGCAGCCGCTTCAGCGCAAAGAAATGAGGGTTGCGTCTCTGCTGAAAAGGTGACAGTAAGCATTGCATGTTGCCATAGTTGCACACTGTACCTGGCATGACGCGGTAAGCCCCGCCCATGGCGGTAAGCCCCGCCCCCGGCCACCGAAGACGCTACGCAAATGCCACTGTGTGTTGCCTACTGTACAGGGCTTAAGCCGGTAAGCCCCGCCCCATCGCGGTAAGCCCCGCCCCCGGCACCGACGCTATGCAATGCACTGCATGTTTTCCATCGTACCGGGCTTAAGCGGTAAGCCCCGCCCCATCGCGGTAAGCCCCGCCCCCGGCACCGACGCTACGCATGCACTGCAAGTTGCCGACTGTACCGGGCTTAAGCCGGTAAGCCCCGCCCCCGGCACCGACGCTATGCAATGCACTGCAAGTTGCCGACTGTACCGGGCTTAAGCCGGTAAGCCCCGCCCCCGGCACCGACGCCTATGCAATGCACTGCAAGTTGCCGACTGTACCGGGCTTAAGCCGGTAAGCCCCGCCCCCATAGCGGTAAGCCCCGCCCCCGGCACCGACGCTACGCACTGCACTGCAAATTGCCGACTGTACGGGCTTAAGCCGGTAAGCCCCGCCCCATCGCGGTAAGCCCCGCCCCCGGCACCGACGCTATGCAATGCACTGCAAGTTGCCGACTGTACCGGGCTTAAGCCGGTAAGCCACGCCCCATCGCGCGGGCATGTTCAATAAAACAAATGTCGGTGCTATGCCATGAGAAGTAACAGCGGCCCCCAGCGCAAAAGGTAACGAAGTGTTGCGTCTGCTGAAGAGGTGGCAGTAAGCATTGCGTGTTGTCAACTGTACCAGGCTAAAGCCGGTAAGCCCCGCCCCCACCCAATGCACGTGGCCAATCATACCAGGCTTAAGCCGGCGAGCCACGCCCCCTGCGCCGACCCAATGCTATGTAATTCACTGCAATGCAATTGGTTTTTTGCCCTTAGTGGGAGTTGAACCCAGGGACCCCCAGCGCTGCAAGGCTACTGTGCTAACCACTGAGCCACCGTGCTGCCTCTACTCCAATGCAATTTAAATGAGGGCATGTTTTAAAAAAACAAGTGGCGGTGCTATGTTATGAAAAGTAGCAGCCGCTTCAGCGCCAAAGGAAATGATGGGTTGCGTCTGCTGAAAAGGTGACAGTAAGCAATGCATGTTGCCAAAGTTGCACACTGTACCTGGCATGAAGCGGTAAGCCCCGCCCCCATGGCGGTAAGCCCCGCCCCCGGCACCGACAATACGCAATGCCACGGTGTGTTGCCGACTGTACAGGGCTTAAGCCGGTAAGCCCCGCCCCATCGCGGTAAGCCCCCGCCCCCGGCACCGACGCTATGCAATGCACTGCATGTTTCCATCTGTACCGGGCTTAAGCCGGTAAGCCCGCCCCATCGCGGTAAGCACCGCCCCCGGCACCGACGCTACGCAATGCACTGCAAGTTGCCGACTGTACCGGGCTTAAGCCGGTAAGCCCCGCCCCCGGCACCGACGCTATGCAATGCACTGCAAGTTGCCGACTGTACCGGGCTTAAGCCGGTAAGCCCCGCCCCCGGCACCGACGCTATGCAATGCACTGCAAGTTGCCGACTGTACCGGGCTTAAGCCGGTAAGCCCCGCCCCATCGCGGTAAGCCCCGCCCCCCGGCACCGACGCTACGCAACGCACTGCAAATTGCCGACTGTACCGGGCTTAAGCCGGTAAGCCCCGCCCCCATCGCGGTAAGCCCCGCCCCCGGCACCGACGCTATGCAATGCACTGCAAGTTGCCGACTGTACCGGGCTTAAGCCGGTAAGCCACGCCCCCATCGCGCGGGCATGTTCAATAAAACAAATGGCGGTGCTATGCCATGAGAAGTAACAGCGGCCCCAGCGCAAAAGGTAACGAAGTGTTGCGTCTGCTGAAGAGGTGGCAGTAAGCATTGCGTGTTGTCAACTGTACCAGGCTAAAGCCGGTAAGCCCCGCCCCCACCCAATGCACGTGGCCAATCATACCAGGCTTAAGCCGGCGAGCCACGCCCCCTGCGCCGACCCAATGCTATGTAATTCACTGCAATGCAATTGGTTTTTTGCCCTTAGTGGGAGTTGAACCCAGGACCCCAGCGCTGCAAGGCTACTGTGCTAACCACTGAACCACCGTGCTGCCTCTACTCCAATGCAATTTAAATGAGGGCATGTTTAAAAAAACAAGTGGCGGTGCTATGTTATGAAAAGTAGCAGCCGCTTCAGCGCCAAAGGAAATGATGGGTTGCGTCTGCTGAAAAGGTGACAGTAAGCATTGCATGTTGCCATAGTTGCACACTGTACCTGGCATGACGCGGTAAGCCCCGCCCCCATGGCGGTAAGCCCCGCCCCCGGCACCGACGCTACGCAATGCACTGTGTGTTGCCGACTGTACAGGGCTTAAGCCGGTAAGCCCCGCCCCATCGCGGTAAGCCCCGCCCCCGGCACCGACGCTATGCAATGCACTGCATGTTTCCATCTGTACCGGGCTTAAGCCGGTAAGCCCCGCCCCATCGCGGTAAGCCCCGCCCCCGGCACCGACGCTACGCAATGCACTGCAAGTTGCCGACTGTACCGGGCTTAAGCCGGTAAGCCCCGCCCCCGGCACCGACGCTATGCAATGCACTGCAAGTTGCCGACTGTACCGGGCTTAAGCCGGTAAGCCCCGCCCCCGGCACCGACGCTATGCAATGCACTGCAAGTTGCCGACTGTACCGGGCTTAAGCCGGTAAGCCCCGCCCCATCGCGGTAAGCCCCGCCCCCCGGCACCGACGCTACGCAACGCACTGCAAATTGCCGACTGTACCGGGCTTAAGCCGGTAAGCCCCGCCCCCATCGCGGTAAGCCCCGCCCCCGGCACCGACGCTATGCAATGCACTGCAAGTTGCCGACTGTACCGGGCTTAAGCCGGTAAGCCACGCCCCCATCGCGCGGGCATGTTCAATAAAACAAATGGCGGTGCTATGCCATGAGAAGTAACAGCGGCCCCAGCGCAAAAGGTAACGAAGTGTTGCGTCTGCTGAAGAGGTGGCAGTAAGCATTGCGTGTTGTCAACTGTACCAGGCTAAAGCCGGTAAGCCCCGCCCCCACCCAATGCACGTGGCCAATCATACCAGGCTTAAGCCGGCGAGCCACGCCCCCTGCGCCGACCCAATGCTATGTAATTCACTGCAATGCAATTGGTTTTTTGCCCTTAGTGGGAGTTGAACCCAGGACCCCAGCGCTGCAAGGCTACTGTGCTAACCACTGAACCACCGTGCTGCCTCTACTCCAATGCAATTTAAATGAGGGCATGTTTAAAAAAACAAGTGGCGGTGCTATGTTATGAAAAGTAGCAGCCGCTTCAGCGCCAAAGGAAATGATGGGTTGCGTCTGCTGAAAAGGTGACAGTAAGCATTGCATGTTGCCATAGTTGCACACTGTACCTGGCATGACGCGGTAAGCCCCGCCCCCATGGCGGTAAGCCCCGCCCCCGGCACCGACGCTATGCAATGCACTGCATGTTTCCATCTGTACCGGGCTTAAGCCGGTAAGCCCCGCCCCATCGCGGTAAGCCCCGCCCCCGGCACCGACGCTACGCAATGCACTGCAAGTTGCCGACTGTACCGGGCTTAAGCCGGTAAGCCCCGCCCCCGGCACCGACGCTATGCAATGCACTGCAAGTTGCCGACTGTACCGGGCTTAAGCCGGTAAGCCCCGCCCCCGGCACCGACGCTATGCAATGCACTGCAAGTTGCCGACTGTACCGGGCTTAAGCCGGTAAGCCCCGCCCCATCGCGGTAAGCCCCGCCCCCCGCACGACGCTACGCAACGCACTGCAAATTGCCGACTGTACCGGGCTTAAGCCGGTAAGCCCCGCCCCCATCGCGGTAAGCCCCGCCCCCGGCACCGACGCTATGCAATGCACTGCAAGTTGCCGACTGTACCGGGCTTAAGCCGGTAAGCCACGCCCCCATCGCGCGGGCATGTTCAATAAAACAAATGGCGGTGCTATGCCATGAGAAGTAACAGCGGCCCCAGCGCAAAAGGTAACGAAGTGTTGCGTCTGCTGAAGAGGTGGCAGTAAGCATTGCGTGTTGTCAACTGTACCAGGCTAAAGCCGGTAAGCCCCGCCCCCACCCAATGCACGTGGCCAATCATACCAGGCTTAAGCCGGCGAGCCACGCCCCCTGCGCCGACCCAATGCTATGTAATTCACTGCAATGCAATTGGTTTTTTGCCCTTAGTGGGAGTTGAACCCAGGACCCCAGCGCTGCAAGGCTACTGTGCTAACCACTGAACCACCGTGCTGCCTCTACTCCAATGCAATTTAAATGAGGGCATGTTTAAAAAACAAGTGGCGGTGCTATGTTATGAAAAGTAGCAGCCGCTTCAGCGCCAAAGGAAATGATGGGTTGCGTCTGCTGAAAAGGTGACAGTAAGCATTGCATGTTGCCATAGTTGCACACTGTACCTGGCATGACGCGGTAAGCCCCGCCCCCATGGCGGTAAGCCCCGCCCCCGGCACCGACGCTACGCAATGCACTGTGTGTTGCCTACTGTACAGGGCTTAAGCCGGTAAGCCCCGCCCCATCGCGGTAAGCCCCGCCCCCGGCACCGACGCTATGCAATGCACTGCATGTTTCCATCTGTACCGGGCTTAAGCCGGTAAGCCCCGCCCCATCGCGGTAAGCCCCGCCCCCGGCACCGACGCTACGCAATGCACTGCAAGTTGCCGACTGTACCGGGCTTAAGCCGGTAAGCCCCGCCCCCGGCACCGACGCTATGCAATGCACTGCAAGTTGCCGACTGTACCGGGCTTAAGCCGGTAAGCCCCGCCCCCGGCACCGACGCTATGCAATGCACTGCAAGTTGCCGACTGTACCGGGCTTAAGCCGGTAAGCCCCGCCCCATCGCGGTAAGCCCCGCCCCCCGGCACCGACGCTACGCAACGCACTGCAAATTGCCGACTGTACCGGGCTTAAGCCGGTAAGCCCCGCCCCCATCGCGGTAAGCCCCGCCCCCGGCACCGACGCTATGCAATGCACTGCAAGTTGCCGACTGTACCGGGCTTAAGCCGGTAAGCCACGCCCCCATCGCGCGGGCATGTTCAATAAAACAAATGGCGGTGCTATGCCATGAGAAGTAACAGCGGCCCCAGCGCAAAAGGTAACGAAGTGTTGCGTCTGCTGAAGAGGTGGCAGTAAGCATTGCGTGTTGTCAACTGTACCAGGCTAAAGCCGGTAAGCCCCGCCCCCACCCAATGCACGTGGCCAATCATACCAGGCTTAAGCCGGCGAGCCACGCCCCCTGCGCCGACCCAATGCTATGTAATTCACTGCAATGCAATTGGTTTTTTGCCCTTAGTGGGAGTTGAACCCAGGACCCCAGCGCTGCAAGGCTACTGTGCTAACCACTGAACCACCGTGCTGCCTCTACTCCAATGCAATTTAAATGAGGGCATGTTTAAAAAAACAAGTGGCGGTGCTATGTTATGAAAAGTAGCAGCCGCTTCAGCGCCAAAGGAAATGATGGGTTGCGTCTGCTGAAAAGGTGACAGTAAGCATTGCATGTTGCCATAGTTGCACACTGTACCTGGCATGACGCGGTAAGCCCCGCCCCCATGGCGGTAAGCCCCGCCCCCGGCACCGACGCTACGCAATGCACTGTGTGTTGCCGACTGTACCGGGCTTAAGCCGGTAAGCCCCGCCCCATCGCGGTAAGCCCCGCCCCCGGCACCGACGCTATGCAATGCACTGCATGTTTCCATCTGTACCGGGCTTAAGCCGGTAAGCCCCGCCCCATCGCGGTAAGCCCCGCCCCCGGCACCGACGCTACGCAATGCACTGCAAGTTGCCGACTGTACCGGGCTTAAGCCGGTAAGCCCCGCCCCCGGCACCGACGCTATGCAATGCACTGCAAGTTGCCGACTGGACCGGGCTTATGCCGGTAAGCCCCGCCCCCGGCACCGACGCTATGCAATGCACTGCAAGTTGCCGACTGTACCGGGCTTAAGCCGGTAAGCCCCGCCCCATCGCGGTAAGCCCCGCCCCCCGGCACCGACGCTACGCAACGCACTGCAAATTGCCGACTGTACCGGGCTTAAGCCGGTAAGCCCCGCCCCCATCGCGGTAAGCCCCGCCCCCGGCACCGACGCTATGCAATGCACTGCAAGTTGCCGACTGTACCGGGCTTAAGCCGGTAAGCCACGCCCCCATCGCGCGGGCATGTTCAATAAAACAAATGGCGGTGCTATGCCATGAGAAGTAACAGCGGCCCCAGCGCAAAAGGTAACGAAGTGTTGCGTCTGCTGAAGAGGTGGCAGTAAGCATTGCGTGTTGTCAACTGTACCAGGCTAAAGCCGGTAAGCCCCGCCCCCACCCAATGCACGTGGCCAATCATACCAGGCTTAAGCCGGCGAGCCACGCCCCCTGCGCCGACCCAATGCTATGTAATTCACTGCAATGCAATTGGTTTTTTGCCCTTAGTGGGAGTTGAACCCAGGACCCCAGCGCTGCAAGGCTACTGTGCTAACCACTGAGCCACCGTGCTGCCTCTACTCCAATGCAATTTAAATGAGGGCATGTTTAAAAAAACAAGTGGCGGTGCTATGTTATGAAAAGTAGCAGCCGCTTCAGCGCCAAAGGAAATGATGGGTTGCGTCTGCTGAAAAGGTGACAGTAAGCATTGCATGTTGCCATAGTTGCACACTGTACCTGGCATGACGCGGTAAGCCCCGCCCCCATGGCGGTAAGCCCCGCCCCCGGCACCGACGCTACGCAATGCACTGTGTGTTGCCGACTGTACAGGGCTTAAGCCGGTAAGCCCCGCCCCATCGCGGTAAGCCCCGCCCCCGGCACCGACGCTATGCAATGCACTGCATGTTTCCATCTGTACCGGGCTTAAGCCGGTAAGCCCCGCCCCATCGCGGTAAGCCCCGCCCCCGGCACCGACGCTACGCAATGCACTGCAAGTTGCCGACTGTACCGGGCTTAAGCCGGTAAGCCCCGCCCCCGGCACCGACGCTATGCAATGCACTGCAAGTTGCCGACTGTACCGGGCTTAAGCCGGTAAGCCCCGCCCCCGGCACCGACGCTATGCAATGCACTGCAAGTTGCCGACTGTACCGGGCTTAAGCCGGTAAGCCCCGCCCCATCGCGGTAAGCCCCGCCCCCCGGCACCGACGCTACGCAACGCACTGCAAATTGCCGACTGTACCGGGCTTAAGCCGGTAAGCCCCGCCCCCATCGCGGTAAGCCCCGCCCCCGGCACCGACGCTATGCAATGCACTGCAAGTTGCCGACTGTACCGGGCTTAAGCCGGTAAGCCACGCCCCCATCGCGCGGGCATGTTCAATAAAACAAATGGCGGTGCTATGCCATGAGAAGTAACAGCGGCCCCAGCGCAAAAGGTAACGAAGTGTTGCGTCTGCTGAAGAGGTGGCAGTAAGCATTGCGTGTTGTCAACTGTACCAGGCTAAAGCCGGTAAGCCCCGCCCCCACCCAATGCACGTGGCCAATCATACCAGGCTTAAGCCGGCGAGCCACGCCCCCTGCGCCGACCCAATGCTATGTAATTCACTGCAATGCAATTGGTTTTTTGCCCTTAGTGGGAGTTGAACCCAGGACCCCAGCGCTGCAAGGCTACTGTGCTAACCACTGAACCACCGTGCTGCCTCTACTCCAATGCAATTTAAATGAGGGCATGTTTAAAAAAACAAGTGGCGGTGCTATGTTATGAAAAGTAGCAGCCGCTTCAGCGCCAAAGGAAATGATGGGTTGCGTCTGCTGAAAAGGTGACAGTAAGCATTGCATGTTGCCATAGTTGCACACTGTACCTGGCATGACGCGGTAAGCCCCGCCCCCATGGCGGTAAGCCCCGCCCCCGGCACCGACGCTACGCAATGCACTGTGTGTTGCCGACTGTACAGGGCTTAAGCCGGTAAGCCCCGCCCCATCGCGGTAAGCCCCGCCCCCGGCACCGACGCTATGCAATGCACTGCATGTTTCCATCTGTACCGGGCTTAAGCCGGTAAGCCCCGCCCCATCGCGGTAAGCCCCGCCCCCGGCACCGACGCTACGCAATGCACTGCAAGTTGCCGACTGTACCGGGCTTAAGCCGGTAAGCCCCGCCCCCGGCACCGACGCTATGCAATGCACTGCAAGTTGCCGACTGTACCGGGCTTAAGCCGGTAAGCCCCGCCCCCGGCACCGACGCTATGCAATGCACTGCAAGTTGCCGACTGTACCGGGCTTAAGCCGGTAAGCCCCGCCCCATCGCGGTAAGCCCCGCCCCCCGGCACCGACGCTACGCAACGCACTGCAAATTGCCGACTGTACCGGGCTTAAGCCGGTAAGCCCCGCCCCCATCGCGGTAAGCCCCGCCCCCGGCACCGACGCTATGCAATGCACTGCAAGTTGCCGACTGTACCGGGCTTAAGCCGGTAAGCCACGCCCCCATCGCGCGGGCATGTTCAATAAAACAAATGGCGGTGCTATGCCATGAGAAGTAACAGCGGCCCCAGCGCAAAAGGTAACGAAGTGTTGCGTCTGCTGAAGAGGTGGCAGTAAGCATTGCGTGTTGTCAACTGTACCAGGCTAAAGCCGGTAAGCCCCGCCCCCACCCAATGCACGTGGCCAATCATACCAGGCTTAAGCCGGCGAGCCACGCCCCCTGCGCCGACCCAATGCTATGTAATTCACTGCAATGCAATTGGTTTTTTGCCCTTAGTGGGAGTTGAACCCAGGACCCCAGCGCTGCAAGGCTACTGTGCTAACCACTGAACCACCGTGCTGCCTCTACTCCAATGCAATTTAAATGAGGGCATGTTTAAAAAAACAAGTGGCGGTGCTATGTTATGAAAAGTAGCAGCCGCTTCAGCGCCAAAGGAAATGATGGGTTGCGTCTGCTGAAAAGGTGACAGTAAGCATTGCATGTTGCCATAGTTGCACACTGTACCTGGCATGACGCGGTAAGCCCCGCCCCCATGGCGGTAAGCCCCGCCCCCGGCACCGACGCTACGCAATGCACTGTGTGTTGCCGACTGTACAGGGCTTAAGCCGGTAAGCCCCGCCCCATCGCGGTAAGCCCCGCCCCCGGCACCGACGCTATGCAATGCACTGCATGTTTCCATCTGTACCGGGCTTAAGCCGGTAAGCCCCGCCCCATCGCGGTAAGCCCCGCCCCCGGCACCGACGCTACGCAATGCACTGCAAGTTGCCGACTGTACCGGGCTTAAGCCGGTAAGCCCCGCCCCCGGCACCGACTCTATGCAATGCACTGCAAGTTGCCGACTGTACCGGGCTTAAGCCGGTAAGCCCCGCCCCCGTCACCGACGCTATGCAATGCACTGCAAGTTGCCGACTGTACCGGGCTTAAGCCGGTAAGCCCCGCCCCATCGCGGTAAGCCCCGCCCCCCGGCACCGACGCTACGCAACGCACTGCAAATTGCCGACTGTACCGGGCTTAAGCCGGTAAGCCCCGCCCCCATCGCGGTAAGCCCCGCCCCCGGCACCGACGCTATGCAATGCACTGCAAGTTGCCGACTGTACCGGGCTTAAGCCGGTAAGCCACGCCCCCATCGCGCGGGCATGTTCAATAAAACAAATGGCGGTGCTATGCCATGAGAAGTAACAGCGGCCCCAGCGCAAAAGGTAACGAAGTGTTGCGTCTGCTGAAGAGGTGGCAGTAAGCATTGCGTGTTGTCAACTGTACCAGGCTAAAGCCGGTAAGCCCCGCCCCCACCCAATGCACGTGGCCAATCATACCAGGCTTAAGCCGGCGAGCCACGCCCCCTGCGCCGACCCAATGCTATGTAATTCACTGCAATGCAATTGGTTTTTTGCCCTTAGTGGGAGTTGAACCCAGGACCCCAGCGCTGCAAGGCTACTGTGCTAACCACTGAACCACCGTGCTGCCTCTACTCCAATGCAATTTAAATGAGGGCATGTTTAAAAAAACAAGTGGCGGTGCTATGTTATGAAAAGTAGCAGCCGCTTCAGCGCCAAAGGAAATGATGGGTTGCGTCTGCTGAAAAGGTGACAGTAAGCATTGCATGTTGCCATAGTTGCACACTGTACCTGGCATGACGCGGTAAGCCCCGCCCCCATGGCGGTAAGCCCCGCCCCCGGCACCGACGCTACGCAATGCACTGTGTGTTGCCTACTGTACAGGGCTTAAGCCGGTAAGCCCCGCCCCATCGCGGTAAGCCCCGCCCCCGGCACCGACGCTATGCAATGCACTGCATGTTTCCATCTGTACCGGGCTTAAGCCGGTAAGCCCCGCCCCATCGCGGTAAGCCCCGCCCCCGGCACCGACGCTACGCAATGCACTGCAAGTTGCCGACTGTACCGGGCTTAAGCCGGTAAGCCCCGCCCCCGGCACCGACGCTATGCAATGCACTGCAAGTTGCCGACTGTACCGGGCTTAAGCCGGTAAGCCCCGCCCCCGGCACCGACGCTATGCAATGCACTGCAAGTTGCCGACTGTACCGGGCTTAAGCCGGTAAGCCCCGCCCCATCGCGGTAAGCCCCGCCCCCCGGCACCGACGCTACGCAACGCACTGCAAATTGCCGACTGTACCGGGCTTAAGCCGGTAAGCCCCGCCCCCATCGCGGTAAGCCCCGCCCCCGGCACCGACGCTATGCAATGCACTGCAAGTTGCCGACTGTACCGGGCTTAAGCCGGTAAGCCACGCCCCCATCGCGCGGGCATGTTCAATAAAACAAATGGCGGTGCTATGCCATGAGAAGTAACAGCGGCCCCAGCGCAAAAGGTAACGAAGTGTTGCGTCTGCTGAAGAGGTGGCAGTAAGCATTGCGTGTTGTCAACTGTACCAGGCTAAAGCCGGTAAGCCCCGCCCCCACCCAATGCACGTGGCCAATCATACCAGGCTTAAGCCGGCGAGCCACGCCCCCTGCGCCGACCCAATGCTATGTAATTCACTGCAATGCAATTGGTTTTTTGCCCTTAGTGGGAGTTGAACCCAGGACCCCAGCGCTGCAAGGCTACTGTGCTAACCACTGAACCACCGTGCTGCCTCTACTCCAATGCAATTTAAATGAGGGCATGTTTAAAAAAACAAGTGGCGGTGCTATGTTATGAAAAGTAGCAGCCGCTTCAGCGCCAAAGGAAATGATGGGTTGCGTCTGCTGAAAAGGTGACAGTAAGCATTGCATGTTGCCATAGTTGCACACTGTACCTGGCATGACGCGGTAAGCCCCGCCCCCATGGCGGTAAGCCCCGCCCCCGGCACCGACGCTACGCAATGCACTGTGTGTTGCCGACTGTACAGGGCTTAAGCCGGTAAGCCCCGCCCCATCGCGGTAAGCCCCGCCCCCGGCACCGACGCTATGCAATGCACTGCATGTTTCCATCTGTACCGGGCTTAAGCCGGTAAGCCCCGCCCCCTCGCGGTAAGCCCCGCCCCCGGCACCGACGCTACGCAATGCACTGCAAGTTGCCGACTGTACCGGGCTTAAGCCGGTAAGCCCCGCCCCCGGCACCGACGCTATGCAATGCACTGCAAGTTGCCGACTGTACCGGGCTTAAGCCGGTAAGCCCCGCCCCCGGCACCGACGCTATGCAATGCACTGCAAGTTGCCGACTGTACCGGGCTTAAGCCGGTAAGCCCCGCCCCATCGCGGTAAGCCCCGCCCCCCGGCACCGACGCTACGCAACGCACTGCAAATTGCCGACTGTACCGGGCTTAAGCCGGTAAGCCCCGCCCCCATCGCGGTAAGCCCCGCCCCCGGCACCGACGCTATGCAATGCACTGCAAGTTGCCGACTGTACCGGGCTTAAGCCGGTAAGCCACGCCCCCATCGCGCGGGCATGTTCAATAAAACAAATGGCGGTGCTATGCCATGAGAAGTAACAGCGGCCCCAGCGCAAAAGGTAACGAAGTGTTGCGTCTGCTGAAGAGGTGGCAGTAAGCATTGCGTGTTGTCAACTGTACCAGGCTAAAGCCGGTAAGCCCCGCC
This sequence comes from Dendropsophus ebraccatus, assembly GCF_027789765.1. NCBI lineage: Eukaryota > Metazoa > Chordata > Amphibia > Anura > Hylidae > Dendropsophus > Dendropsophus ebraccatus. The sequence continues at coordinate 202,209 of NW_027209272.1, forward strand.
CCCACCCAATGCACGTGGCCAATCATACCAGGCTTAAGCCGGCGAGCCACGCCCCCTGCGCCGACCCAATGCTATGTAATTCACTGCAATGCAATTGGTTTTTTGCCCTTAGTGGGAGTTGAACCCAGGACCCCAGCGCTGCAAGGCTACTGTGCTAACCACTGAACCACCGTGCTGCCTCTACTCCAATGCAATTTAAATGAGGGCATGTTTAAAAAAACAAGTGGCGGTGCTATGTTATGAAAAGTAGCAGCCGCTTCAGCGCCAAAGGAAATGATGGGTTGCGTCTGCTGAAAAGGTGACAGTAAGCATTGCATGTTGCCATAGTTGCACACTGTACCTGGCATGACGCGGTAAGCCCCGCCCCCATGGCGGTAAGCCCCGCCCCCGGCACCGACGCTACGCAATGCACTGGGTGTTGCCGACTGTACCGGGCTTAAGCCGGTAAGCCCCGCCCCATCGCGGTAAGCCCCGCCCCCGGCACCGACGCTATGCAATGCACTGCATGTTTCCATCTGTACCGGGCTTAAGCCGGTAAGCCCCGCCCCATCGCGGTAAGCCCCGCCCCCGGCACCGACGCTACGCAATGCACTGCAAGTTGCCGACTGTACCGGGCTTAAGCCGGTAAGCCCCGCCCCCGGCACCGACGCTATGCAATGCACTGCAAGTTGCCGACTGTACCGGGCTTAAGCCGGTAAGCCCCGCCCCATCGCGGTAAGCCCCGCCCCCGGCACCGACTCTACGCAACGCACTGCAAATTGCCGACTGTACCGGGCTTAAGCCGGTAAGCCCCGCCCCCATCGCGGTAAGCCCCGCCCCCGGCACCGACGCTATGCAATGCACTGCAAGTTGCCGACTGTACCGGGCTTAAGCCGGTAAGCCACGCCCCCATCGCGCGGGCATGTTCAATAAAACAAATGGCGGTGCTATGCCATGAGAAGTAACAGCGGCCCCAGCGCAAAAGGTAACGAAGTGTTGCGTCTGCTGAAGAGGTGGCAGTAAGCATTGCGTGTTGTCAACTGTACCAGGCTAAAGCCGGTAAGCCCCGCCCCCACCCAATGCACGTGGCCAATCATACCAGGCTTAAGCCGGCGAGCCACGCCCCCTGCGCCGACCCAATGCTATGTAATTCACTGCAATGCAATTGGTTTTTTGCCCTTAGTGGGAGTTGAACCCAGGACCCCAGCGCTGCAAGGCTACTGTGCTAACCACTGAACCACCGTGCTGCCTCTACTCCAATGCAATTTAAATGAGGGCATGTTTAAAAAAACAAGTGGCGGTGCTATGTTATGAAAAGTAGCAGCCGCTTCAGCGCCAAAGGAAATGATGGGTTGCGTCTGCTGAAAAGGTGACAGTAAGCATTGCATGTTGCCATAGTTGCACACTGTACCTGGCATGACGCGGTAAGCCCCGCCCCCATGGCGGTAAGCCCCGCCCCCGGCACCGACGCTACGCAATGCACTGTGTGTTGCCGACTGTACAGGGCTTAAGCCGGTAAGCCCCGCCCCATCGCGGTAAGCCCCGCCCCCGGCACCGACGCTATGCAATGCACTGCATGTTTCCATCTGTACCGGGCTTAAGCCGGTAAGCCCCGCCCCATCGCGGTAAGCCCCGCCCCCGGCACCGACGCTACGCAATGCACTGCAAGTTGCCGACTGTACCGGGCTTAAGCCGGTAAGCCCCGCCCCCGGCACCGACGCTATGCAATGCACTGCAAGTTGCCGACTGTACCGGGCTTAAGCCGGTAAGCCCCGCCCCCGGCACCGACGCTATGCAATGCACTGCAAGTTGCCGACTGTACCGGGCTTAAGCCGGTAAGCCCCGCCCCATCGCGGTAAGCCCCGCCCCCCGGCACCGACGCTACGCAACGCACTGCAAATTGCCGACTGTACCGGGCTTAAGCCGGTAAGCCCCGCCCCCATCGCGGTAAGCCCCGCCCCCGGCACCGACGCTATGCAATGCACTGCAAGTTGCCGACTGTACCGGGCTTAAGCCGGTAAGCCACGCCCCCATCGCGCGGGCATGTTCAATAAAACAAATGGCGGTGCTATGCCATGAGAAGTAACAGCGGCCCCAGCGCAAAAGGTAACGAAGTGTTGCGTCTGCTGAAGAGGTGGCAGTAAGCATTGCGTGTTGTCAACTGTACCAGGCTAAAGCCGGTAAGCCCCGCCCCCACCCAATGCACGTGGCCAATCATACCAGGCTTAAGCCGGCGAGCCACGCCCCCTGCGCCGACCCAATGCTATGTAATTCACTGCAATGCAATTGGTTTTTTGCCCTTAGTGGGAGTTGAACCCAGGACCCCAGCGCTGCAAGGCTACTGTGCTAACCACTGAACCACCGTGCTGCCTCTACTCCAATGCAATTTAAATGAGGGCATGTTTAAAAAAACAAGTGGCGGTGCTATGTTATGAAAAGTAGCAGCCGCTTCAGCGCCAAAGGAAATGATGGGTTGCGTCTGCTGAAAAGGTGACAGTAAGCATTGCATGTTGCCATAGTTGCACACTGTACCTGGCATGACGCGGTAAGCCCCGCCCCCATGGCGGTAAGCCCCGCCCCCGGCACCGACGCTACGCAATGCACTGTGTGTTGCCGACTGTACAGGGCTTAAGCCGGTAAGCCCCGCCCCATCGCGGTAAGCCCCGCCCCCGGCACCGACGCTATGCAATGCACTGCATGTTTCCATCTGTACCGGGCTTAAGCCGGTAAGCCCCGCCCCATCGCGGTAAGCCCCGCCCCCGGCACCGACGCTACGCAATGCACTGCAAGTTGCCGTCTGTACCGGGCTTAAGCCGGTAAGCCCCGCCCCCGGCACCGACGCTATGCAATGCACTGCAAGTTGCCGACTGTACCGGGCTTAAGCCGGTAAGCCCCGCCCCCGGCACCGACGCTATGCAATGCACTGCAAGTTGCCGACTGTACCGGGCTTAAGCCGGTAAGCCCCGCCCCATCGCGGTAAGCCCCGCCCCCCGGCACCGACGCTACGCACGGCACTGCAAATTGCCGACTGTACCGGGCTTAAGCCGGTAAGCCCCGCCCCCATCGCGGTAAGCCCCGCCCCCGGCACCGACGCTATGCAATGCACTGCAAGTTGCCGACTGTACCGGGCTTAAGCCGGTAAGCCACGCCCCCATCGCGCGGGCATGTTCAATAAAACAAATGGCGGTGCTATGCCATGAGAAGTAACAGCGGCCCCAGCGCAAAAGGTAACGAAGTGTTGCGTCTGCTGAAGAGGTGGCAGTAAGCATTGCGTGTTGTCAACTGTACCAGGCTAAAGCCGGTAAGCCCCGCCCCCACCCAATGCACGTGGCCAATCATACCAGGCTTAAGCCGGCGAGCCACGCCCCCTGCGCCGACCCAATGCTATGTAATTCACTGCAATGCAATTGGTTTTTTGCCCTTAGTGGGAGTTGAACCCAGGACCCCAGCGCTGCAAGGCTACTGTGCTAACCACTGAGCCACCGTGCTGCCTCTACTCCAATGCAATTTAAATGAGGGCATGTTTAAAAAAACAAGTGGCGGTGCTATGTTATGAAAAGTAGCAGCCGCTTCAGCGCCAAAGGAAATGATGGGTTGCGTCTGCTGAAAAGGTGACAGTAAGCATTGCATGTTGCCATAGTTGCACACTGTACCTGGCATGACGCGGTAAGCCCCGCCCCCATGGCGGTAAGCCCCGCCCCCGGCACCGACGCTACGCAATGCACTGTGTGTTGCCGACTGTACAGGGCTTAAGCCGGTAAGCCCCGCCCCATCGCGGTAAGCCCCGCCCCCGGCACCGACGCTATGCAATGCACTGCATGTTTCCATCTGTACCGGGCTTAAGCCGGTAAGCCCCGCCCCATCGCGGTAAGCCCCGCCCCCGGCACCGACGCTACGCAATGCACTGCAAGTTGCCGACTGTACCGGGCTTAAGCCGGTAAGCCCCGCCCCCGGCACCGACGCTATGCAATGCACTGCAAGTTGCCGACTGTACCGGGCTTAAGCCGGTAAGCCCCGCCCCCGGCACCGACGCTACGCAACGCACTGCAAATTGCCGACTGTACCGGGCTTAAGCCGGTAAGCCCCGCCCCCATCGCGGTAAGCCCCGCCCCCGGCACCGACGCTATGCAATGCACTGCAAGTTGCCGACTGTACCGGGCTTAAGCCGGTAAGCCACGCCCCCATCGCGCGGGCATGTTCAATAAAACAAATGGCGGTGCTATGCCATGAGAAGTAACAGCGGCCCCAGCGCAAAAGGTAACGAAGTGTTGCGTCTGCTGAAGAGGTGGCAGTAAGCATTGCGTGTTGTCAACTGTACCAGGCTAAAGCCGGTAAGCCCCGCCCCCACCCAATGCACGTGGCCAATCATACCAGGCTTAAGCCGGCGAGCCACGCCCCCTGCGCCGACCCAATGCTATGTAATTCACTGCAATGCAATTGGTTTTTTGCCCTTAGTGGGAGTTGAACCCAGGACCCCAGCGCTGCAAGGCTACTGTGCTAACCACTGAACCACCGTGCTGCCTCTACTCCAATGCAATTTAAATGAGGGCATGTTTAAAAAAACAAGTGGCGGTGCTATGTTATGAAAAGTAGCAGCCGCTTCAGCGCCAAAGGAAATGATGGGTTGCGTCTGCTGAAAAGGTGACAGTAAGCATTGCATGTTGCCATAGTTGCACACTGTACCTGGCATGACGCGGTAAGCCCCGCCCCCATGGCGGTAAGCCCCGCCCCCGGCACCGACGCTACGCAATGCACTGTGTGTTGCCGACTGTACAGGGCTTAAGCCGGTAAGCCCCGCCCCATCGCGGTAAGCCCCGCCCCCGGCACCGACGCTATGCAATGCACTGCATGTTTCCATCTGTACCGGGCTTAAGCCGGTAAGCCCCGCCCCATCGCGGTAAGCCCCGCCCCCGGCACCGACGCTACGCAATGCACTGCAAGTTGCCGACTGTACCGGGCTTAAGCCGGTAAGCCCCGCCCCCGGCACCGACGCTATGCAATGCACTGCAAGTTGCCGACTGTACCGGGCTTAAGCCGGTAAGCCCCGCCCCCGGCACCGACGCTATGCAATGCACTGCAAGTTGCCGACTGTACCGGGCTTAAGCCGGTAAGCCCCGCCCCATCGCGGTAAGCCCCGCCCCCCGGCACCGACGCTACGCAACGCACTGCAAATTGCCGACTGTACCGGGCTTAAGCCGGTAAGCCCCGCCCCCATCGCGGTAAGCCCCGCCCCCGGCACCGACGCTATGCAATGCACTGCAAGTTGCCGACTGTACCGGGCTTAAGCCGGTAAGCCACGCCCCCATCGCGCGGGCATGTTCAATAAAACAAATGGCGGTGCTATGCCATGAGAAGTAACAGCGGCCCCAGCGCAAAAGGTAACGAAGTGTTGCGTCTGCTGAAGAGGTGGCAGTAAGCATTGCGTGTTGTCAACTGTACCAGGCTAAAGCCGGTAAGCCCCGCCCCCACCCAATGCACGTGGCCAATCATACCAGGCTTAAGCCGGCGAGCCACGCCCCCTGCGCCGACCCAATGCTATGTAATTCACTGCAATGCAATTGGTTTTTTGCCCTTAGTGGGAGTTGAACCCAGGACCCCAGCGCTGCAAGGCTACTGTGCTAACCACTGAACCACCGTGCTGCCTCTACTCCAATGCAATTTAAATGAGGGCATGTTTAAAAAAACAAGTGGCGGTGCTATGTTATGAAAAGTAGCAGCCGCTTCAGCGCCAAAGGAAATGATGGGTTGCGTCTGCTGAAAAGGTGACAGTAAGCATTGCATGTTGCCATAGTTGCACACTGTACCTGGCATGACGCGGTAAGCCCCGCCCCCATGGCGGTAAGCCCCGCCCCCGGCACCGACGCTACGCAATGCACTGTGTGTTGCCGACTGTACAGGGCTTAAGCCGGTAAGCCCCGCCCCATCGCGGTAAGCCCCGCCCCCGGCACCGACGCTATGCAATGCACTGCATGTTTCCATCTGTACCGGGCTTAAGCCGGTAAGCCCCGCCCCATCGCGGTAAGCCCCGCCCCCGGCACCGACGCTACGCAATGCACTGCAAGTTGCCGACTGTACCGGGCTTAAGCCGGTAAGCCCCGCCCCCGGCACCGACGCTATGCAATGCACTGCAAGTTGCCGACTGTACCGGGCTTAAGCCGGTAAGCCCCGCCCCCGGCACCGACGCTATGCAATGCACTGCAAGTTGCCGACTGTACCGGGCTTAAGCCGGTAAGCCCCGCCCCATCGCGGTAAGCCCCGCCCCCCGGCACCGACGCTACGCAACGCACTGCAAATTGCCGACTGTACCGGGCTTAAGCCGGTAAGCCCCGCCCCCATCGCGGTAAGCCCCGCCCCCGGCACCGACGCTATGCAATGCACTGCAAGTTGCCGACTGTACCGGGCTTAAGCCGGTAAGCCACGCCCCCATCGCGCGGGCATGTTCAATAAAACAAATGGCGGTGCTATGCCATGAGAAGTAACAGCGGCCCCAGCGCAAAAGGTAACGAAGTGTTGCGTCTGCTGAAGAGGTGGCAGTAAGCATTGCGTGTTGTCAACTGTACCAGGCTAAAGCCGGTAAGCCCCGCCCCCACCCAATGCACGTGGCCAATCATACCAGGCTTAAGCCGGCGAGCCACGCCCCCTGCGCCGACCCAATGCTATGTAATTCACTGCAATGCAATTGGTTTTTTGCCCTTAGTGGGAGTTGAACCCAGGACCCCAGCGCTGCAAGGCTACTGTGCTAACCACTGAACCACCGTGCTGCCTCTACTCCAATGCAATTTAAATGAGGGCATGTTTAAAAAAACAAGTGGCGGTGCTATGTTATGAAAAGTAGCAGCCGCTTCAGCGCCAAAGGAAATGATGGGTTGCGTCTGCTGAAAAGGTGACAGTAAGCATTGCATGTTGCCATAGTTGCACACTGTACCTGGCATGACGCGGTAAGCCCCGCCCCCATGGCGGTAAGCCCCGCCCCCGGCACCGACGCTACGCAATGCACTGTGTGTTGCCGACTGTACAGGGCTTAAGCCGGTAAGCCCCGCCCCATCGCGGTAAGCCCCGCCCCCGGCACCGACGCTATGCAATGCACTGCATGTTTCCATCTGTACCGGGCTTAAGCCGGTAAGCCCCGCCCCATCGCGGTAAGCCCCGCCCCCGGCACCGACGCTACGCAATGCACTGCAAGTTGCCGACTGTACCGGGCTTAAGCCGGTAAGCCCCGCCCCCGGCACCGACGCTATGCAATGCACTGCAAGTTGCCGACTGTACCGGGCTTAAGCCGGTAAGCCCCGCCCCCGGCACCGACGCTATGCAATGCACTGCAAGTTGCCGACTGTACCGGGCTTAAGCCGGTAAGCCCCGCCCCATCGCGGTAAGCCCCGCCCCCCGGCACCGACGCTACGCAACGCACTGCAAATTGCCGACTGTACCGGGCTTAAGCCGGTAAGCCCCGCCCCCATCGCGGTAAGCCCCGCCCCCGGCACCGACGCTATGCAATGCACTGCAAGTTGCCGACTGTACCGGGCTTAAGCCGGTAAGCCACGCCCCCATCGCGCGGGCATGTTCAATAAAACAAATGGCGGTGCTATGCCATGAGAAGTAACAGCGGCCCCAGCGCAAAAGGTAACGAAGTGTTGCGTCTGCTGAAGAGGTGGCAGTAAGCATTGCGTGTTGTCAACTGTACCAGGCTAAAGCCGGTAAGCCCCGCCCCCACCCAATGCACGTGGCCAATCATACCAGGCTTAAGCCGGCGAGCCACGCCCCCTGCGCCGACCCAATGCTATGTAATTCACTGCAATGCAATTGGTTTTTTGCCCTTAGTGGGAGTTGAACCCAGGACCCCAGCGCTGCAAGGCTACTGTGCTAACCACTGAACCACCGTGCTGCCTCTACTCCAATGCAATTTAAATGAGGGCATGTTTAAAAAAACAAGTGGCGGTGCTATGTTATGAAAAGTAGCAGCCGCTTCAGCGCCAAAGGAAATGATGGGTTGCGTCTGCTGAAAAGGTGACAGTAAGCATTGCATGTTGCCATAGTTGCACACTGTACCTGGCATGACGCGGTAAGCCCCGCCCCCATGGCGGTAAGCCCCGCCCCCGGCACCGACGCTACGCAATGCACTGTGTGTTGCCGACTGTACAGGGCTTAAGCCGGTAAGCCCCGCCCCATCGCGGTAAGCCCCGCCCCCGGCACCGACGCTATGCAATGCACTGCATGTTTCCATCTGTACCGGGCTTAAGCCGGTAAGCCCCGCCCCATCGCGGTAAGCCCCGCCCCCGGCACCGACGCTACGCAATGCACTGCAAGTTGCCGACTGTACCGGGCTTAAGCCGGTAAGCCCCGCCCCCGGCACCGACGCTATGCAATGCACTGCAAGTTGCCGACTGTACCGGGCTTAAGCCGGTAAGCCCCGCCCCATCGCGGTAAGCCCCGCCCCCCGGCACCGACGCTACGCAACGCACTGCAAATTGCCGACTGTACCGGGCTTAAGCCGGTAAGCCCCGCCCCCATCGCGGTAAGCCCCGCCCCCGGCACCGACGCTATGCAATGCACTGCAAGTTGCCGACTGTACCGGGCTTAAGCCGGTAAGCCACGCCCCCATCGCGCGGGCATGTTCAATAAAACAAATGGCGGTGCTATGCCATGAGAAGTAACAGCGGCCCCAGCGCAAAAGGTAACGAAGTGTTGCGTCTGCTGAAGAGGTGGCAGTAAGCATTGCGTGTTGTCAACTGTACCAGGCTAAAGCCGGTAAGCCCCGCCCCCACCCAATGCACGTGGCCAATCATACCAGGCTTAAGCCGGCGAGCCACGCCCCCTGCGCCGACCCAATGCTATGTAATTCACTGCAATGCAATTGGTTTTTTGCCCTTAGTGGGAGTTGAACCCAGGACCCCAGCGCTGCAAGGCTACTGTGCTAACCACTGAGCCACCGTGCTGCCTCTACTCCAATGCAATTTAAATGAGGGCATGTTTAAAAAAACAAGTGGCGGTGCTATGTTATGAAAAGTAGCAGCCGCTTCAGCGCCAAAGGAAATGATGGGTTGCGTCTGCTGAAAAGGTGACAGTAAGCATTGCATGTTGCCATAGTTGCACACTGTACCTGGCATGACGCGGTAAGCCCCGCCCCCATGGCGGTAAGCCCCGCCCCCGGCACCGACGCTACGCAATGCACTGTGTGTTGCCGACTGTACAGGGCTTAAGCCGGTAAGCCCCGCCCCATCGCGGTAAGCCCCGCCCCCGGCACCGACGCTATGCAATGCACTGCATGTTTCCATCTGTACCGGGCTTAAGCCGGTAAGCCCCGCCCCATCGCGGTAAGCCCCGCCCCCGGCACCGACGCTACGCAATGCACTGCAAGTTGCCGACTGTACCGGGCTTAAGCCGGTAAGCCCCGCCCCCGGCACCGACGCTATGCAATGCACTGCAAGTTGCCGACTGTACCGGGCTTAAGCCGGTAAGCCCCGCCCCATCGCGGTAAGCCCCGCCCCCCGGCACCGACGCTACGCAACGCACTGCAAATTGCCGACTGTACCGGGCTTAAGCCGGTAAGCCCCGCCCCCATCGCGGTAAGCCCCGCCCCCGGCACCGACGCTATGCAATGCACTGCAAGTTGCCGACTGTACCGGGCTTAAGCCGGTAAGCCACGCCCCCATCGCGCGGGCATGTTCAATAAAACAAATGGCGGTGCTATGCCATGAGAAGTAACAGCGGCCCCAGCGCAAAAGGTAACGAAGTGTTGCGTCTGCTGAAGAGGTGGCAGTAAGCATTGCGTGTTGTCAACTGTACCAGGCTAAAGCCGGTAAGCCCCGCCCCCACCCAATGCACGTGGCCAATCATACCAGGCTTAAGCCGGCGAGCCACGCCCCCTGCGCCGACCCAATGCTATGTAATTCACTGCAATGCAATTGGTTTTTTGCCCTTAGTGGGAGTTGAACCCAGGACCCCAGCGCTGCAAGGCTACTGTGCTAACCACTGAACCACCGTGCTGCCTCTACTCCAATGCAATTTAAATGAGGGCATGTTTAAAAAAACAAGTGGCGGTGCTATGTTATGAAAAGTAGCAGCCGCTTCAGCGCCAAAGGAAATGATGGGTTGCGTCTGCTGAAAAGGTGACAGTAAGCATTGCATGTTGCCATAGTTGCACACTGTACCTGGCATGACGCGGTAAGCCCCGCCCCCATGGCGGTAAGCCCCGCCCCCGGCACCGACGCTACGCAATGCACTGTGTGTTGCCTACTGTACAGGGCTTAAGCCGGTAAGCCCCGCCCCATCGCGGTAAGCCCCGCCCCCGGCACCGACGCTATGCAATGCACTGCATGTTTCCATCTGTACCGGGCTTAAGCCGGTAAGCCCCGCCCCATCGCGGTAAGCCCCGCCCCCGGCACCGACGCGACGCAATGCACTGCAAGTTGCCGACTGTACCGGGCTTAAGCCGGTAAGCCCCGCCCCCGGCACCGACGCTATGCAATGCACTGCAAGTTGCCGACTGTACCGGGCTTAAGCCGGTAAGCCCCGCCCCCGGCACCGACGCTACGCAACGCACTGCAAATTGCCGACTGTACCGGGCTTAAGCCGGTAAGCCCCGCCCCCATCGCGGTAAGCCCCGCCCCCGGCACCGACGCTATGCAATGCACTGCAAGTTGCCGACTGTACCGGGCTTAAGCCGGTAAGCCACGCCCCCATCGCGCGGGCATGTTCAATAAAACAAATGGCGGTGCTATGCCATGAGAAGTAACAGCGGCCCCAGCGCAAAAGGTAACGAAGTGTTGCGTCTGCTGAAGAGGTGGCAGTAAGCATTGCGTGTTGTCAACTGTACCAGGCTAAAGCCGGTAAGCCCCGCCCCCACCCAATGCACGTGGCCAATCATACCAGGCTTAAGCCGGCGAGCCACGCCCCCTGCGCCGACCCAATGCTATGTAATTCACTGCAATGCAATTGGTTTTTTGCCCTTAGTGGGAGTTGAACCCAGGACCCCAGCGCTGCAAGGCTACTGTGCTAACCACTGAACCACCGTGCTGCCTCTACTCCAATGCAATTTAAATGAGGGCATGTTTAAAAAAACAAGTGGCGGTGCTATGTTATGAAAAGTAGCAGCCGCTTCAGCGCCAAAGGAAATGATGGGTTGCGTCTGCTGAAAAGGTGACAGTAAGCATTGCATGTTGCCATAGTTGCACACTGTACCTGGCATGACGCGGTAAGCCCCGCCCCCATGGCGGTAAGCCCCGCCCCCGGCACCGACGCTACGCAATGCACTGTGTGTTGCCGACTGTACAGGGCTTAAGCCGGTAAGCCCCGCCCCATCGCGGTAAGCCCCGCCCCCGGCACCGACGCTATGCAATGCACTGCATGTTTCCATCTGTACCGGGCTTAAGCCGGTAAGCCCCGCCCCATCGCGGTAAGCCCCGCCCCCGGCACCGACGCTACGCAATGCACTGCAAGTTGCCGACTGTACCGGGCTTAAGCCGGTAAGCCCCGCCCCCGGCACCGACGCTATGCAATGCACTGCAAGTTGCCGACTGTACCGGGCTTAAGCCGGTAAGCCCCGCCCCCGGCACCGACGCTATGCAATGCACTGCAAGTTGCCGACTGTACCGGGCTTAAGCCGGTAAGCCCCGCCCCATCGCGGTAAGCCCCGCCCCCCGGCACCGACGCTACGCAACGCACTGCAAATTGCCGACTGTACCGGGCTTAAGCCGGTAAGCCCCGCCCCCATCGCGGTAAGCCCCGCCCCCGGCACCGACGCTATGCAATGCACTGCAAGTTGCCGACTGTACCGGGCTTAAGCCGGTAAGCCACGCCCCCATCGCGCGGGCATGTTCAATAAAACAAATGGCGGTGCTATGCCATGAGAAGTAACAGCGGCCCCAGCGCAAAAGGTAACGAAGTGTTGCGTCTGCTGAAGAGGTGGCAGTAAGCATTGCGTGTTGTCAACTGTACCAGGCTAAAGCCGGTAAGCCCCGCCCCCACCCAATGCACGTGGCCAATCATACCAGGCTTAAGCCGGCGAGCCACGCCCCCTGCGCCGACCCAATGCTATGTAATTCACTGCAATGCAATTGGTTTTTTGCCCTTAGTGGGAGTTGAACCCAGGACCCCAGCGCTGCAAGGCTACTGTGCTAACCACTGAACCACCGTGCTGCCTCTACTCCAATGCAATTTAAATGAGGGCATGTTTAAAAAAACAAGTGGCGGTGCTATGTTATGAAAAGTAGCAGCCGCTTCAGCGCCAAAGGAAATGATGGGTTGCGTCTGCTGAAAAGGTGACAGTAAGCATTGCATGTTGCCATAGTTGCACACTGTACCTGGCATGACGCGGTAAGCCCCGCCCCCATGGCGGTAAGCCCCGCCCCCGGCACCGACGCTACGCAATGCACTGTGTGTTGCCGACTGTACAGGGCTTAAGCCGGTAAGCCCCGCCCCATCGCGGTAAGCCCCGCCCCCGGCACCGACGCTATGCAATGCACTGCATGTTTCCATCTGTACCGGGCTTAAGCCGGTAAGCCCCGCCCCATCGCGGTAAGCCCCGCCCCCGGCACCGACGCTACGCAATGCACTGCAAGTTGCCGACTGTACCGGGCTTAAGCCGGTAAGCCCCGCCCCCGGCACCGACGCTATGCAATGCACTGCAAGTTGCCGACTGTACCGGGCTTAAGCCGGTAAGCCCCGCCCCCGGCACCGACGCTATGCAATGCACTGCAAGTTGCCGACTGTACCGGGCTTAAGCCGGTAAGCCCCGCCCCATCGCGGTAAGCCCCGCCCCCCGGCACCGACGCTACGCAACGCACTGCAAGTTGCCGACTGTACCGGGCTTAAGCCGGTAAGCCCCGCCCCCGGCACCGACGCTATGCAATGCACTGCAAGTTGCCGACTGTACCGGGCTTAAGCCGGTAAGCCACGCCCCCATCGCGCGGGCATGTTCAATAAAACAAATGGCGGTGCTATGCCATGAGAAGTAACAGCGGCCCCAGCGCAAAAGGTAACGAAGTGTTGCGTCTGCTGAAGAGGTGGCAGTAAGCATTGCGTGTTGTCAACTGTACCAGGCTAAAGCCGGTAAGCCCCGCCCCCACCCAATGCACGTGGCCAATCATACCAGGCTTAAGCCGGCGAGCCACGCCCCCTGCGCCGACCCAATGCTATGTAATTCACTGCAATGCAATTGGTTTTTTGCCCTTAGTGGGAGTTGAACCCAGGACCCCAGCGCTGCAAGGCTACTGTGCTAACCACTGAACCACCGTGCTGCCTCTACTCCAATGCAATTTAAATGAGGGCATGTTTAAAAAAACAAGTGGCGGTGCTATGTTATGAAAAGTAGCAGCCGCTTCAGCGCCAAAGGAAATGATGGGTTGCGTCTGCTGAAAAGGTGACAGTAAGCATTGCATGTTGCCATAGTTGCACACTGTACCTGGCATGACGCGGTAAGCCCCGCCCCCATGGCGGTAAGCCCCGCCCCCGGCACCGACGCTACGCAATGCACTGTGTGTTGCCGACTGTACAGGGCTTAAGCCGGTAAGCCCCGCCCCATCGCGGTAAGCCCCGCCCCCGGCACCGACGCTATGCAATGCACTGCATGTTTCCATCTGTACCGGGCTTAAGCCGGTAAGCCCCGCCCCATCGCGGTAAGCCCCGCCCCCGGCACCGACGCTACGCAATGCACTGCAAGTTGCCGACTGTACCGGGCTTAAGCCGGTAAGCCCCGCCCCCGGCACCGACGCTATGCAATGCACTGCAAGTTGCCGACTGTACCGGGCTTAAGCCGGTAAGCCCCGCCCCCGGCACCGACGCTATGCAATGCACTGCAAGTTGCCGACTGTACCGGGCTTAAGCCGGTAAGCCCCGCCCCATCGCGGTAAGCCCCGCCCCCCGGCACCGACGCTACGCAACGCACTGCAAATTGCCGACTGTACCGGGCTTAAGCCGGTAAGCCCCGCCCCCATCGCGGTAAGCCCCGCCCCCGGCACCGACGCTATGCAATGCACTGCAAGTTGCCGACTGTACCGGGCTTAAGCCGGTAAGCCACGCCCCCATCGCGCGGGCATGTTCAATAAAACAAATGGCGGTGCTATGCCATGAGAAGTAACAGCGGCCCCAGCGCAAAAGGTAACGAAGTGTTGCGTCTGCTGAAGAGGTGGCAGTAAGCATTGCGTGTTGTCAACTGTACCAGGCTAAAGCCGGTAAGCCCCGCCCCCACCCAATGCACGTGGCCAATCATACCAGGCTTAAGCCGGCGAGCCACGCCCCCTGCGCCGACCCAATGCTATGTAATTCACTGCAATGCAATTGGTTTTTTGCCCTTAGTGGGAGTTGAACCCAGGACCCCAGCGCTGCAAGGCTACTGTGCTAACCACTGAACCACCGTGCTGCCTCTACTCCAATGCAATTTAAATGAGGGCATGTTTAAAAAAACAAGTGGCGGTGCTATGTTATGAAAAGTAGCAGCCGCTTCAGCGCCAAAGGAAATGATGGGTTGCGTCTGCTGAAAAGGTGACAGTAAGCATTGCATGTTGCCATAGTTGCACACTGTACCTGGCATGACGCGGTAAGCCCCGCCCCCATGGCGGTAAGCCCCGCCCCCGGCACCGACGCTACGCAATGCACTGTGTGTTGCCGACTGTACAGGGCTTAAGCCGGTAAGCCCCGCCCCATCGCGGTAAGCCCCGCCCCCGGCACCGACGCTATGCAATGCACTGCATGTTTCCATCTGTACCGGGCTTAAGCCGGTAAGCCCCGCCCCATCGCGGTAAGCCCCGCCCCCGGCACCGACGCTACGCAATGCACTGCAAGTTGCCGACTGTACCGGGCTTAAGCCGGTAAGCCCCGCCCCCGGCACCGACGCTATGCAATGCACTGCAAGTTGCCGACTGTACCGGGCTTAAGCCGGTAAGCCCCGCCCCCGGCACCGACGCTATGCAATGCACTGCAAGTTGCCGACTGTACCGGGCTTAAGCCGGTAAGCCCCGCCCCATCGCGGTAAGCCCCGCCCCCCGGCACCGACGCTACGCAACGCACTGCAAATTGCCGACTGTACCGGGCTTAAGCCGGTAAGCCCCGCCCCCATCGCGGTAAGCCCCGCCCCCGGCACCGACGCTATGCAATGCACTGCAAGTTGCCGACTGTACCGGGCTTAAGCCGGTAAGCCACGCCCCCATCGCGCGGGCATGTTCAATAAAACAAATGGCGGTGCTATGCCATGAGAAGTAACAGCGGCCCCAGCGCAAAAGGTAACGAAGTGTTGCGTCTGCTGAAGAGGTGGCAGTAAGCATTGCGTGTTGTCAACTGTACCAGGCTAAAGCCGGTAAGCCCCGCCCCCACCCAATGCACGTGGCCAATCATACCAGGCTTAAGCCGGCGAGCCACGCCCCCTGCGCCGACCCAATGCTATGTAATTCACTGCAATGCAATTGGTTTTTTGCCCTTAGTGGGAGTTGAACCCAGGACCCCAGCGCTGCAAGGCTACTGTGCTAACCACTGAACCACCGTGCTGCCTCTACTCCAATGCAATTTAAATGAGGGCATGTTTAAAAAAACAAGTGGCGGTGCTATGTTATGAAAAGTAGCAGCCGCTTCAGCGCCAAAGGAAATGATGGGTTGCGTCTGCTGAAAAGGTGACAGTAAGCATTGCATGTTGCCATAGTTGCACACTGTACCTGGCATGACGCGGTAAGCCCCGCCCCCATGGCGGTAAGCCCCGCCCCCGGCACCGACGCTACGCAATGCACTGTGTGTTGCCGACTGTACAGGGCTTAAGCCGGTAAGCCCCGCCCCATCGCGGTAAGCCCCGCCCCCGGCACCGACGCTATGCAATGCACTGCATGTTTCCATCTGTACCGGGCTTAAGCCGGTAAGCCCCGCCCCATCGCGGTAAGCCCCGCCCCCGGCACCGACGCTACGCAATGCACTGCAAGTTGCCGACTGTACCGGGCTTAAGCCGGTAAGCCCCGCCCCCGGCACCGACGCTATGCAATGCACTGCAAGTTGCCGACTGTACCGGGCTTAAGCCGGTAAGCCCCGCCCCCGGCACCGACGCTATGCAATGCACTGCAAGTTGCCGACTGTACCGGGCTTAAGCCGGTAAGCCCCGCCCCATCGCGGTAAGCCCCGCCCCCCGGCACCGACGCTACGCAACGCACTGCAAATTGCCGACTGTACCGGGCTTAAGCCGGTAAGCCCCGCCCCCATCGCGGTAAGCCCCGCCCCCGGCACCGACGCTATGCAATGCACTGCAAGTTGCCGACTGTACCGGGCTTAAGCCGGTAAGCCACGCCCCCATCGCGCGGGCATGTTCAATAAAACAAATGGCGGTGCTATGCCATGAGAAGTAACAGCGGCCCCAGCGCAAAAGGTAACGAAGTGTTGCGTCTGCTGAAGAGGTGGCAGTAAGCATTGCGTGTTGTCAACTGTACCAGGCTAAAGCCGGTAAGCCCCGCCCCCACCCAATGCACGTGGCCAATCATACCAGGCTTAAGCCGGCGAGCCACGCCCCCTGCGCCGACCCAATGCTATGTAATTCACTGCAATGCAATTGGTTTTTTGCCCTTAGTGGGAGTTGAACCCAGGACCCCAGCGCTGCAAGGCTACTGTGCTAACCACTGAACCACCGTGCTGCCTCTACTCCAATGCAATTTAAATGAGGGCATGTTTAAAAAAACAAGTGGCGGTGCTATGTTATGAAAAGTAGCAGCCGCTTCAGCGCCAAAGGAAATGATGGGTTGCGTCTGCTGAAAAGGTGACAGTAAGCATTGCATGTTGCCATAGTTGCACACTGTACCTGGCATGACGCGGTAAGCCCCGCCCCCATGGCGGTAAGCCCCGCCCCCGGCACCGACGCTACGCAATGCACTGTGTGTTGCCGACTGTACAGGGCTTAAGCCGGTAAGCCCCGCCCCATCGCGGTAAGCCCCGCCCCCGGCACCGACGCTATGCAATGCACTGCATGTTTCCATCTGTACCGGGCTTAAGCCGGTAAGCCCCGCCCCATCGCGGTAAGCCCCGCCCCCGGCACCGACGCTACGCAATGCACTGCAAGTTGCCGACTGTACCGGGCTTAAGCCGGTAAGCCCCGCCCCCGGCACCGACGCTATGCAATGCACTGCAAGTTGCCGACTGTACCGGGCTTAAGCCGGTAAGCCCCGCCCCCGGCACCGACGCTATGCAATGCACTGCAAGTTGCCGACTGTACCGGGCTTAAGCCGGTAAGCCCCGCCCCATCGCGGTAAGCCCCGCCCCCCGGCACCGACGCTACGCAACGCACTGCAAATTGCCGACTGTACCGGGCTTAAGCCGGTAAGCCCCGCCCCCATCGCGGTAAGCCCCGCCCCCGGCACCGACGCTATGCAATGCACTGCAAGTTGCCGACTGTACCGGGCTTAAGCCGGTAAGCCACGCCCCCATCGCGCGGGCATGTTCAATAAAACAAATGGCGGTGCTATGCCATGAGAAGTAACAGCGGCCCCAGCGCAAAAGGTAACGAAGTGTTGCGTCTGCTGAAGAGGTGGCAGTAAGCATTGCGTGTTGTCAACTGTACCAGGCTAAAGCCGGTAAGCCCCGCCCCCACCCAATGCACGTGGCCAATCATACCAGGCTTAAGCCGGCGAGCCACGCCCCCTGCGCCGACCCAATGCTATGTAATTCACTGCAATGCAATTGGTTTTTTGCCCTTAGTGGGAGTTGAACCCAGGACCCCAGCGCTGCAAGGCTACTGTGCTAACCACTGAACCACCGTGCTGCCTCTACTCCAATGCAATTTAAATGAGGGCATGTTTAAAAAAACAAGTGGCGGTGCTATGTTATGAAAAGTAGCAGCCGCTTCAGCGCCAAAGGAAATGATGGGTTGCGTCTGCTGAAAAGGTGACAGTAAGCATTGCATGTTGCCATAGTTGCACACTGTACCTGGCATGACGCGGTAAGCCCCGCCCCCATGGCGGTAAGCCCCGCCCCCGGCACCGACGCTACGCAATGCACTGTGTGTTGCCGACTGTACAGGGCTTAAGCCGGTAAGCCCCGCCCCATCGCGGTAAGCCCCGCCCCCGGCACCGACGCTATGCAATGCACTGCATGTTTCCATCTGTACCGGGCTTAAGCCGGTAAGCCCCGCCCCATCGCGGTAAGCCCCGCCCCCGGCACCGACGCTACGCAATGCACTGCAAGTTGCCGACTGTACCGGGCTTAAGCCGGTAAGCCCCGCCCCCGGCACCGACGCTATGCAATGCACTGCAAGTTGCCGACTGTACCGGGCTTAAGCCGGTAAGCCCCGCCCCCGGCACCGACGCTATGCAATGCACTGCAAGTTGCCGACTGTACCGGGCTTAAGCCGGTAAGCCCCGCCCCATCGCGGTAAGCCCCGCCCCCCGGCACCGACGCTACGCAACGCACTGCAAATTGCCGACTGTACCGGGCTTAAGCCGGTAAGCCCCGCCCCCATCGCGGTAAGCCCCGCCCCCGGCACCGACGCTATGCAATGCACTGCAAGTTGCCGACTGTACCGGGCTTAAGCCGGTAAGCCACGCCCCCATCGCGCGGGCATGTTCAATAAAACAAATGGCGGTGCTATGCCATGAGAAGTAACAGCGGCCCCAGCGCAAAAGGTAACGAAGTGTTGCGTCTGCTGAAGAGGTGGCAGTAAGCATTGCGTGTTGTCAACTGTACCAGGCTAAAGCCGGTAAGCCCCGCCCCCACCCAATGCACGTGGCCAATCATACCAGGCTTAAGCCGGCGAGCCACGCCCCCTGCGCCGACCCACTGCTATGTAATTCACTGCAATGCAATTGGTTTTTTGCCCTTAGTGGGAGTTGAACCCAGGACCCCAGCGCTGCAAGGCTACTGTGCTAACCACTGATGCTGCCTCTACTCCAATGCAATTTAAATGAGGGCATGTTTAAAAAAACAAGTGGCGGTGCTATGTTATGAAAAGTAGCAGCCGCTTCAGCGCCAAAGGAAATGATGGGTTGCGTCTGCTGAAAAGGTGACAGTAAGCATTGCATGTTGCCATAGTTGCACACTGTACCTGGCATGACGCGGTAAGCCCCGCCCCCATGGCGGTAAGCCCCGCCCCCGGCACCGACGCTACGCAATGCACTGTGTGTTGCCGACTGTACAGGGCTTAAGCCGGTAAGCCCCGCCCCATCGCGGTAAGCCCCGCCCCCGGCACCGACGCTATGCAATGCACTGCATGTTTCCATCTGTACCGGGCTTAAGCCGGTAAGCCCCGCCCCATCGCGGTAAGCCCCGCCCCCGGCACCGACGCTACGCAATGCACTGCAAGTTGCCGACTGTACCGGGCTTAAGCCGGTAAGCCCCGCCCCCGGCACCGACGCTATGCAATGCACTGCAAGTTGCCGACTGTACCGGGCTTAAGCCGGTAAGCCCCGCCCCCGGCACCGACGCTATGCAATGCACTGCAAGTTGCCGACTGTACCGGGCTTAAGCCGGTAAGCCCCGCCCCATCGCGGTAAGCCCCGCCCCCCGGCACCGACGCTACGCAACGCACTGCAAATTGCCGACTGTACCGGGCTTAAGCCGGTAAGCCCCGCCCCCATCGCGGTAAGCCCCGCCCCCGGCACCGACGCTATGCAATGCACTGCAAGTTGCCGACTGTACCGGGCTTAAGCCGGTAAGCCACGCCCCCATCGCGCGGGCATGTTCAATAAAACAAATGGCGGTGCTATGCCATGAGAAGTAACAGCGGCCCCAGCGCAAAAGGTAACGAAGTGTTGCGTCTGCTGAAGAGGTGGCAGTAAGCATTGCGTGTTGTCAACTGTACCAGGCTAAAGCCGGTAAGCCCCGCCCCCACCCAATGCACGTGGCCAATCATACCAGGCTTAAGCCGGCGAGCCACGCCCCCTGCGCCGACCCAATGCTATGTAATTCACTGCAATGCAATTGGTTTTTTGCCCTTAGTGGGAGTTGAACCCAGGACCCCAGCGCTGCAAGGCTACTGTGCTAACCACTGAACCACCGTGCTGCCTCTACTCCAATGCAATTTAAATGAGGGCATGTTTAAAAAAACAAGTGGCGGTGCTATGTTATGAAAAGTAGCAGCCGCTTCAGCGCCAAAGGAAATGATGGGTTGCGTCTGCTGAAAAGGTGACAGTAAGCATTGCATGTTGCCATAGTTGCACACTGTACCTGGCATGACGCGGTAAGCCCCGCCCCCATGGCGGTAAGCCCCGCCCCCGGCACCGACGCTACGCAATGCACTGTGTGTTGCCGACTGTACAGGGCTTAAGCCGGTAAGCCCCGCCCCATCGCGGTAAGCCCCGCCCCCGGCACCGACGCTATGCAATGCACTGCATGTTTCCATCTGTACCGGGCTTAAGCCGGTAAGCCCCGCCCCATCGCGGTAAGCCCCGCCCCCGGCACCGACGCTACGCAATGCACTGCAAGTTGCCGACTGTACCGGGCTTAAGCCGGTAAGCCCCGCCCCCGGCACCGACGCTATGCAATGCACTGCAAGTTGCCGACTGTACCGGGCTTAAGCCGGTAAGCCCCGCCCCCGGCACCGACGCTATGCAATGCACTGCAAGTTGCCGACTGTACCGGGCTTAAGCCGGTAAGCCCCGCCCCATCGCGGTAAGCCCCGCCCCCCGGCACCGACGCTACGCAACGCACTGCAAATTGCCGACTGTACCGGGCTTAAGCCGGTAAGCCCCGCCCCCATCGCGGTAAGCCCCGCCCCCGGCACCGACGCTATGCAATGCACTGCAAGTTGCCGACTGTACCGGGCTTAAGCCGGTAAGCCACGCCCCCATCGCGCGGGCATGTTCAATAAAACAAATGGCGGTGCTATGCCATGAGAAGTAACAGCGGCCCCAGCGCAAAAGGTAACGAAGTGTTGCGTCTGCTGAAGAGGTGGCAGTAAGCATTGCGTGTTGTCAACTGTACCAGGCTAAAGCCGGTAAGCCCCGCCCCCACCCAATGCACGTGGCCAATCATACCAGGCTTAAGCCGGCGAGCCACGCCCCCTGCGCCGACCCAATGCTATGTAATTCACTGCAATGCAATTGGTTTTTTGCCCTTAGTGGGAGTTGAACCCAGGACCCCAGCGCTGCAAGGCTACTGTGCTAACCACTGAACCACCGTGCTGCCTCTACTCCAATGCAATTTAAATGAGGGCATGTTTAAAAAAACAAGTGGCGGTGCTATGTTATGAAAAGTAGCAGCCGCTTCAGCGCCAAAGGAAATGATGGGTTGCGTCTGCTGAAAAGGTGACAGTAAGCATTGCATGTTGCCATAGTTGCACACTGTACCTGGCATGACGCGGTAAGCCCCGCCCCCATGGCGGTAAGCCCCGCCCCCGGCACCGACGCTACGCAATGCACTGTGTGTTGCCGACTGTACAGGGCTTAAGCCGGTAAGCCCCGCCCCATCGCGGTAAGCCCCGCCCCCGGCACCGACGCTATGCAATGCACTGCATGTTTCCATCTGTACCGGGCTTAAGCCGGTAAGCCCCGCCCCATCGCGGTAAGCCCCGCCCCCGGCACCGACGCTACGCAATGCACTGCAAGTTGCCGACTGTACCGGGCTTAAGCCGGTAAGCCCCGCCCCCGGCACCGACGCTATGCAATGCACTGCAAGTTGCCGACTGTACCGGGCTTAAGCCGGTAAGCCCCGCCCCCGGCACCGACGCTATGCAATGCACTGCAAGTTGCCGACTGTACCGGGCTTAAGCCGGTAAGCCCCGCCCCATCGCGGTAAGCCCCGCCCCCCGGCACCGACGCTACGCAATGCACTGCAAGTTGCCGACTGTACCGGGCTTAAGCCGGTAAGCCCCGCCCCCGGCACCGACGCTATGCAATGCACTGCAAGTTGCCGACTGTACCGGGCTTAAGCCGGTAAGCCACGCCCCCATCGCGCGGGCATGTTCAATAAAACAAATGGCGGTGCTATGCCATGAGAAGTAACAGCGGCCCCAGCGCAAAAGGTAACGAAGTGTTGCGTCTGCTGAAGAGGTGGCAGTAAGCATTGCGTGTTGTCAACTGTACCAGGCTAAAGCCGGTAAGCCCCGCCCCCACCCAATGCACGTGGCCAATCATACCAGGCTTAAGCCGGCGAGCCACGCCCCCTGCGCCGACCCAATGCTATGTAATTCACTGCAATGCAATTGGTTTTTTGCCCTTAGTGGGAGTTGAACCCAGGACCCCAGCGCTGCAAGGCTACTGTGCTAACCACTGAACCACCGTGCTGCCTCTACTCCAATGCAATTTAAATGAGGGCATGTTTAAAAAAACAAGTGGCGGTGCTATGTTATGAAAAGTAGCAGCCGCTTCAGCGCCAAAGGAAATGATGGGTTGCGTCTGCTGAAAAGGTGATAGTAAGCATTGCATGTTGCCATAGTTGCACACTGTACCTGGCATGACGCGGTAAGCCCCGCCCCCATGGCGGTAAGCCCCGCCCCCGGCACCGACGCTACGCAATGCACTGTGTGTTGCCGACTGTACAGGGCTTAAGCCGGTAAGCCCCGCCCCATCGCGGTAAGCCCCGCCCCCGGCACCGACGCTATGCAATGCACTGCATGTTTCCATCTGTACCGGGCTTAAGCCGGTAAGCCCCGCCCCATCGCGGTAAGCCCCGCCCCCGGCACCGACGCTACGCAATGCACTGCAAGTTGCCGACTGTACCGGGCTTAAGCCGGTAAGCCCCGCCCCCGGCACCGACGCTATGCAATGCACTGCAAGTTGCCGACTGTACCGGGCTTAAGCCGGTAAGCCCCGCCCCCGGCACCGACGCTATGCAATGCACTGCAAGTTGCCGACTGTACCGGGCTTAAGCCGGTAAGCCCCGCCCCATCGCGGTAAGCCCCGCCCCCCGGCACCGACGCTACGCAACGCACTGCAAATTGCCGACTGTACCGGGCTTAAGCCGGTAAGCCCCGCCCCCATCGCGGTAAGCCCCGCCCCCGGCACCGACGCTATGCAATGCACTGCAAGTTGCCGACTGTACCGGGCTTAAGCCGGTAAGCCACGCCCCCATCGCGCGGGCATGTTCAATAAAACAAATGGCGGTGCTATGCCATGAGAAGTAACAGCGGCCCCAGCGCAAAAGGTAACGAAGTGTTGCGTCTGCTGAAGAGGTGGCAGTAAGCATTGCGTGTTGTCAACTGTACCAGGCTAAAGCCGGTAAGCCCCGCCCCCACCCAATGCACGTGGCCAATCATACCAGGCTTAAGCCGGCGAGCCACGCCCCCTGCGCCGACCCAATGCTATGTAATTCACTGCAATGCAATTGGTTTTTTGCCCTTAGTGGGAGTTGAACCCAGGACCCCAGCGCTGCAAGGCTACTGTGCTAACCACTGAACCACCGTGCTGCCTCTACTCCAATGCAATTTAAATGAGGGCATGTTTAAAAAAACAAGTGGCGGTGCTATGTTATGAAAAGTAGCAGCCGCTTCAGCGCCAAAGGAAATGATGGGTTGCGTCTGCTGAAAAGGTGACAGTAAGCATTGCATGTTGCCATAGTTGCACACTGTACCTGGCATGACGCGGTAAGCCCCGCCCCCATGGCGGTAAGCCCCGCCCCCGGCACCGACGCTACGCAATGCACTGTGTGTTGCCGACTGTACAGGGCTTAAGCCGGTAAGCCCCGCCCCATCGCGGTAAGCCCCGCCCCCGGCACCGACGCTATGCAATGCACTGCATGTTTCCATCTGTACCGGGCTTAAGCCGGTAAGCCCCGCCCCATCGCGGTAAGCCCCGCCCCCGGCACCGACGCTACGCAATGCACTGCAAGTTGCCGACTGTACCGGGCTTAAGCCGGTAAGCCCCGCCCCCGGCACCGACGCTATGCAATGCACTGCAAGTTGCCGACTGTACCGGGCTTAAGCCGGTAAGCCCCGCCCCCGGCACCGACGCTATGCAATGCACTGCAAGTTGCCGACTGTACCGGGCTTAAGCCGGTAAGCCCCGCCCCATCGCGGTAAGCCCCGCCCCCCGGCACCGACGCTACGCAACGCACTGCAAATTGCCGACTGTACCGGGCTTAAGCCGGTAAGCCCCGCCCCCATCGCGGTAAGCCCCGCCCCCGGCACCGACGCTATGCAATGCACTGCAAGTTGCCGACTGTACCGGGCTTAAGCCGGTAAGCCACGCCCCCATCGCGCGGGCATGTTCAATAAAACAAATGGCGGTGCTATGCCATGAGAAGTAACAGCGGCCCCAGCGCAAAAGGTAACGAAGTGTTGCGTCTGCTGAAGAGGTGGCAGTAAGCATTGCGTGTTGTCAACTGTACCAGGCTAAAGCCGGTAAGCCCCGCCCCCACCCAATGCACGTGGCCAATCATACCAGGCTTAAGCCGGCGAGCCACGCCCCCTGCGCCGACCCAATGCTATGTAATTCACTGCAATGCAATTGGTTTTTTGCCCTTAGTGGGAGTTGAACCCAGGACCCCAGCGCTGCAAGGCTACTGTGCTAACCACTGAACCACCGTGCTGCCTCTACTCCAATGCAATTTAAATGAGGGCATGTTTAAAAAAACAAGTGGCGGTGCTATGTTATGAAAAGTAGCAGCCGCTTCAGCGCCAAAGGAAATGATGGGTTGCGTCTGCTGAAAAGGTGACAGTAAGCATTGCATGTTGCCATAGTTGCACACTGTACCTGGCATGACGCGGTAAGCCCCGCCCCCATGGCGGTAAGCCCCGCCCCCGGCACCGACGCTACGCAATGCACTGTGTGTTGCCGACTGTACAGGGCTTAAGCCGGTAAGCCCCGCCCCATCGCGGTAAGCCCCGCCCCCGGCACCGACGCTATGCAATGCACTGCATGTTTCCATCTGTACCGGGCTTAAGCCGGTAAGCCCCGCCCCATCGCGGTAAGCCCCGCCCCCGGCACCGACGCTACGCAATGCACTGCAAGTTGCCGACTGTACCGGGCTTAAGCCGGTAAGCCCCGCCCCCGGCACCGACGCTATGCAATGCACTGCAAGTTGCCGACTGTACCGGGCTTAAGCCGGTAAGCCCCGCCCCCGGCACCGACGCTATGCAATGCACTGCAAGTTGCCGACTGTACCGGGCTTAAGCCGGTAAGCCCCGCCCCATCGCGGTAAGCCCCGCCCCCCGGCACCGACGCTACGCAACGCACTGCAAATTGCCGACTGTACCGGGCTTAAGCCGGTAAGCCCCGCCCCCGGCACCGACGCTATGCAATGCACTGCAAGTTGCCGACTGTACCGGGCTTAAGCCGGTAAGCCACGCCCCCATCGCGCGGGCATGTTCAATAAAACAAATGGCGGTGCTATGCCATGAGAAGTAACAGCGGCCCCAGCGCAAAAGGTAACGAAGTGTTGCGTCTGCTGAAGAGGTGGCAGTAAGCATTGCGTGTTGTCAACTGTACCAGGCTAAAGCCGGTAAGCCCCGCCCCCACCCAATGCACGTGGCCAATCATACCAGGCTTAAGCCGGCGAGCCACGCCCCCTGCGCCGACCCAATGCTATGTAATTCACTGCAATGCAATTGGTTTTTTGCCCTTAGTGGGAGTTGAACCCAGGACCCCAGCGCTGCAAGGCTACTGTGCTAACCACTGAACCACCGTGCTGCCTCTACTCCAATGCAATTTAAATGAGGGCATGTTTAAAAAAACAAGTGGCGGTGCTATGTTATGAAAAGTAGCAGCCGCTTCAGCGCCAAAGGAAATGATGGGTTGCGTCTGCTGAAAAGGTGACAGTAAGCATTGCATGTTGCCATAGTTGCACACTGTACCTGGCATGACGCGGTAAGCCCCGCCCCCATGGCGGTAAGCCCCGCCCCCGGCACCGACGCTACGCAATGCACTGTGTGTTGCCGACTGTACAGGGCTTAAGCCGGTAAGCCCCGCCCCATCGCGGTAAGCCCCGCCCCCGGCACCGACGCTATGCAATGCACTGCAAGTTTCCCACTGTACCGGGCTTAAGCCGGTAAGCCCCGCCCCCGGCACCGACGCTATGCAATGCACTGCAAGTTGCCGACTGTACCGGGCTTAAGCCGGTAAGCCCCGCCCCCGGCACCGACGCTATGCAATGCACTGCAAGTTGCCGACTGTACCGGGCTTAAGCCGGTAAGCCCCGCCCCATCCCGGTAAGCCCCGCCCCCCGGCACCGACGCTACGCAACGCACTGCAAATTGCCGACTGTACCGGGCTTAAGCCGGTAAGCCCCGCCCCCGGCACCGACGCTATGCAATGCACTGCAAGTTGCCGACTGTACCGGGCTTAAGCCGGTAAGCCACGCCCCCATCGCGCGGGCATGTTCAATAAAACAAATGGCGGTGCTATGCCATGAGAAGTAACAGCGGCCCCAGCGCAAAAGGTAACGAAGTGTTGCGTCTGCTGAAGAGGTGGCAGTAAGCATTGCGTGTTGTCAACTGTACCAGGCTAAAGCCGGTAAGCCCCGCCCCCACCCAATGCACGTGGCCAATCATACCAGGCTTAAGCCGGCGAGCCACGCCCCCTGCGCCGACCCAATGCTATGTAATTCACTGCAATGCAATTGGTTTTTTGCCCTTAGTGGGAGTTGAACCCAGGACCCCAGCGCTGCAAGGCTACTGTGCTAACCACTGAACCACCGTGCTGCCTCTACTCCAATGCAATTTAAATGAGGGCATGTTTAAAAAAACAAGTGGCGGTGCTATGTTATGAAAAGTAGCAGCCGCTTCAGCGCCAAAGGAAATGATGGGTTGCGTCTGCTGAAAAGGTGACAGTAAGCATTGCATGTTGCCATAGTTGCACACTGTACCTGGCATGACGCGGTAAGCCCCGCCCCCATGGCGGTAAGCCCCGCCCCCGGCACCGACGCTACGCAATGCACTGTGAGTTGCCGACTGTACCGGGCTTAAGCCGGTAAGCCCCGCCCCATCGCGGTAAGCCCCGCCCCCGGCACCGACGCTATGCAATGCACTGCATGTTTCCATCTGTACCGGGCTTAAGCCGGTAAGCCCCGCCCCATCGCGGTAAGCCCCGCCCCCGGCACCGACGCTACGCAATGCACTGCAAGTTGCCGACTGTACCGGGCTTAAGCCGGTAAGCCCCGCCCCCGGCACCGACGCTATGCAATGCACTGCAAGTTGCCGACTGTACCGGGCTTAAGCCGGTAAGCCCCGCCCCATCGCGGTAAGCCCCGCCCCCCGGCACCGACGCTACGCAACGCACTGCAAATTGCCGACTGTACCGGGCTTAAGCCGGTAAGCCCCGCCCCCATCGCGGTAAGCCCCGCCCCCGGCACCGACGCTATGCAATGCACTGCAAGTTGCCGACTGTACCGGGCTTAAGCCGGTAAGCCACGCCCCCATCGCGCGGGCATGTTCAATAAAACAAATGGCGGTGCTATGCCATGAGAAGTAACAGCGGCCCCAGCGCAAAAGGTAACGAAGTGTTGCGTCTGCTGAAGAGGTGGCAGTAAGCATTGCGTGTTGTCAACTGTACCAGGCTAAAGCCGGTAAGCCCCGCCCCCACCCAATGCACGTGGCCAATCATACCAGGCTTAAGCCGGCGAGCCACGCCCCCTGCGCCGACCCAATGCTATGTAATTCACTGCAATGCAATTGGTTTTTTGCCCTTAGTGGGAGTTGAACCCAGGACCCCAGCGCTGCAAGGCTACTGTGCTAACCACTGAGCCACCGTGCTGCCTCTACTCCAATGCAATTTAAATGAGGGCATGTTTAAAAAAACAAGTGGCGGTGCTATGTTATGAAAAGTAGCAGCCGCTTCAGCGCCAAAGGAAATGATGGGTTGCGTCTGCTGAAAAGGTGACAGTAAGCATTGCATGTTGCCATAGTTGCACACTGTACCTGGCATGACGCGGTAAGCCCCGCCCCCATGGCGGTAAGCCCCGCCCCCGGCACCGACGCTACGCAATGCACTGTGTGTTGCCGACTGTACAGGGCTTAAGCCGGTAAGCCCCGCCCCATCGCGGTAAGCCCCGCCCCCGGCACCGACGCTATGCAATGCACTGCATGTTTCCATCTGTACCGGGCTTAAGCCGGTAAGCCCCGCCCCATCGCGGTAAGCCCCGCCCCCGGCACCGACGCTACGCAATGCACTGCAAGTTGCCGACTGTACCGGGCTTAAGCCGGTAAGCCCCGCCCCCGGCACCGACGCTATGCAATGCACTGCAAGTTGCCGACTGTACCGGGCTTAAGCCGGTAAGCCCCGCCCCATCGCGGTAAGCCCCGCCCCCCGGCACCGACGCTACGCAACGCACTGCAAATTGCCGACTGTACCGGGCTTAAGCCGGTAAGCCCCGCCCCCATCGCGGTAAGCCCCGCCCCCGGCACCGACGCTATGCAATGCACTGCAAGTTGCCGACTGTACCGGGCTTAAGCCGGTAAGCCACGCCCCCATCGCGCGGGCATGTTCAATAAAACAAATGGCGGTGCTATGCCATGAGAAGTAACAGCGGCCCCAGCGCAAAAGGTAACGAAGTGTTGCGTCTGCTGAAGAGGTGGCAGTAAGCATTGCGTGTTGTCAACTGTACCAGGCTAAAGCCGGTAAGCCCCGCCCCCACCCAATGCACGTGGCCAATCATACCAGGCTTAAGCCGGCGAGCCACGCCCCCTGCGCCGACCCAATGCTATGTAATTCACTGCAATGCAATTGGTTTTTTGCCCTTAGTGGGAGTTGAACCCAGGACCCCAGCGCTGCAAGGCTACTGTGCTAACCACTGAACCACCGTGCTGCCTCTACTCCAATGCAATTTAAATGAGGGCATGTTTAAAAAAACAAGTGGCGGTGCTATGTTATGAAAAGTAGCAGCCGCTTCAGCGCCAAAGGAAATGATGGGTTGCGTCTGCTGAAAAGGTGACAGTAAGCATTGCATGTTGCCATAGTTGCACACTGTACCTGGCATGACGCGGTAAGCCCCGCCCCCATGGCGGTAAGCCCCGCCCCCGGCACCGACGCTACGCAATGCACTGTGTGTTGCCGACTGTACAGGGCTTAAGCCGGTAAGCCCCGCCCCATCGCGGTAAGCCCCGCCCCCGGCACCGACGCTATGCAATGCACTGCATGTTTCCATCTGTACCGGGCTTAAGCCGGTAAGCCCCGCCCCATCGCGGTAAGCCCCGCCCCCGGCACCGACGCTACGCAATGCACTGCAAGTTGCCGACTGTACCGGGCTTAAGCCGGTAAGCCCCGCCCCCGGCACCGACGCTATGCAATGCACTGCAAGTTGCCGACTGTACCGGGCTTAAGCCGGTAAGCCCCGCCCCCGGCACCGACGCTATGCAATGCACTGCAAGTTGCCGACTGTACCGGGCTTAAGCCGGTAAGCCCCGCCCCATCGCGGTAAGCCCCGCCCCCCGGCACCGACGCTACGCAACGCACTGCAAATTGCCGACTGTACCGGGCTTAAGCCGGTAAGCCCCGCCCCCATCGCGGTAAGCCCCGCCCCCGGCACCGACGCTATGCAATGCACTGCAAGTTGCCGACTGTACCGGGCTTAAGCCGGTAAGCCACGCCCCCATCGCGCGGGCATGTTCAATAAAACAAATGGCGGTGCTATGCCATGAGAAGTAACAGCGGCCCCAGCGCAAAAGGTAACGAAGTGTTGCGTCTGCTGAAGAGGTGGCAGTAAGCATTGCGTGTTGTCAACTGTACCAGGCTAAAGCCGGTAAGCCCCGCCCCCACCCAATGCACGTGGCCAATCATACCAGGCTTAAGCCGGCGAGCCACGCCCCCTGCGCCGACCCAATGCTATGTAATTCACTGCAATGCAATTGGTTTTTTGCCCTTAGTGGGAGTTGAACCCAGGACCCCAGCGCTGCAAGGCTACTGTGCTAACCACTGAACCACCGTGCTGCCTCTACTCCAATGCAATTTAAATGAGGGCATGTTTAAAAAAACAAGTGGCGGTGCTATGTTATGAAAAGTAGCAGCCGCTTCAGCGCCAAAGGAAATGATGGGTTGCGTCTGCTGAAAAGGTGACAGTAAGCATTGCATGTTGCCATAGTTGCACACTGTACCTGGCATGACGCGGTAAGCCCCGCCCCCATGGCGGTAAGCCCCGCCCCCGGCACCGACGCTACGCAATGCACTGTGTGTTGCCGACTGTACAGGGCTTAAGCCGGTAAGCCCCGCCCCATCGCGGTAAGCCCCGCCCCCGGCACCGACGCTATGCAATGCACTGCATGTTTCCATCTGTACCGGGCTTAAGCCGGTAAGCCCCGCCCCATCGCGGTAAGCCCCGCCCCCGGCACCGACGCTACGCAATGCACTGCAAGTTGCCGACTGTACCGGGCTTAAGCCGGTAAGCCCCGCCCCCGGCACCGACGCTATGCAATGCACTGCAAGTTGCCGACTGTACCGGGCTTAAGCCGGTAAGCCCCGCCCCCGGCACCGACGCTATGCAATGCACTGCAAGTTGCCGACTGTACCGGGCTTAAGCCGGTAAGCCCCGCCCCATCGCGGTAAGCCCCGCCCCCCGGCACCGACGCTACGCAACGCACTGCAAATTGCCGACTGTACCGGGCTTAAGCCGGTAAGCCCCGCCCCCATCGCGGTAAGCCCCGCCCCCGGCACCGACGCTATGCAATGCACTGCAAGTTGCCGACTGTACCGGGCTTAAGCCGGTAAGCCACGCCCCCATCGCGCGGGCATGTTCAATAAAACAAATGGCGGTGCTATGCCATGAGAAGTAACAGCGGCCCCAGCGCAAAAGGTAACGAAGTGTTGCGTCTGCTGAAGAGGTGGCAGTAAGCATTGCGTGTTGTCAACTGTACCAGGCTAAAGCCGGTAAGCCCCGCCCCCACCCAATGCACGTGGCCAATCATACCAGGCTTAAGCCGGCGAGCCACGCCCCCTGCGCCGACCCAATGCTATGTAA
The DNA here is from genome assembly GCF_027789765.1 of Dendropsophus ebraccatus. Taxonomy (NCBI): domain Eukaryota; kingdom Metazoa; phylum Chordata; class Amphibia; order Anura; family Hylidae; genus Dendropsophus; species Dendropsophus ebraccatus. The sequence continues at coordinate 232,962 of NW_027209272.1, forward strand.
TTCACTGCAATGCAATTGGTTTTTTGCCCTTAGTGGGAGTTGAACCCAGGACCCCAGCGCTGCAAGGCTACTGTGCTAACCACTGAACCACCGTGCTGCCTCTACTCCAATGCAATTTAAATGAGGGCATGTTTAAAAAAACAAGTGGCGGTGCTATGTTATGAAAAGTAGCAGCCGCTTCAGCGCCAAAGGAAATGATGGGTTGCGTCTGCTGAAAAGGTGACAGTAAGCATTGCATGTTGCCATAGTTGCACACTGTACCTGGCATGACGCGGTAAGCCCCGCCCCCATGGCGGTAAGCCCCGCCCCCGGCACCGACGCTACGCAATGCACTGTGTGTTGCCGACTGTACAGGGCTTAAGCCGGTAAGCCCCGCCCCATCGCGGTAAGCCCCGCCCCCGGCACCGACGCTATGCAATGCACTGCATGTTTCCATCTGTACCGGGCTTAAGCCGGTAAGCCCCGCCCCATCGCGGTAAGCCCCGCCCCCGGCACCGACGCTACGCAATGCACTGCAAGTTGCCGACTGTACCGGGCTTAAGCCGGTAAGCCCCGCCCCCGGCACCGACGCTATGCAATGCACTGCAAGTTGCCGACTGTACCGGGCTTAAGCCGGTAAGCCCCGCCCCCGGCACCGACGCTATGCAATGCACTGCAAGTTGCCGACTGTACCGGGCTTAAGCCGGTAAGCCCCGCCCCATCGCGGTAAGCCCCGCCCCCCGGCACCGACGCTACGCAACGCACTGCAAATTGCCGACTGTACCGGGCTTAAGCCGGTAAGCCCCGCCCCCATCGCGGTAAGCCCCGCCCCCGGCACCGACGCTATGCAATGCACTGCAAGTTGCCGACTGTACCGGGCTTAAGCCGGTAAGCCACGCCCCCATCGCGCGGGCATGTTCAATAAAACAAATGGCGGTGCTATGCCATGAGAAGTAACAGCGGCCCCAGCGCAAAAGGTAACGAAGTGTTGCGTCTGCTGAAGAGGTGGCAGTAAGCATTGCGTGTTGTCAACTGTACCAGGCTAAAGCCGGTAAGCCCCGCCCCCACCCAATGCACGTGGCCAATCATACCAGGCTTAAGCCGGCGAGCCACGCCCCCTGCGCCGACCCAATGCTATGTAATTCACTGCAATGCAATTGGTTTTTTGCCCTTAGTGGGAGTTGAACCCAGGACCCCAGCGCTGCAAGGCTACTGTGCTAACCACTGAACCACCGTGCTGCCTCTACTCCAATGCAATTTAAATGAGGGCATGTTTAAAAAAACAAGTGGCGGTGCTATGTTATGAAAAGTAGCAGCCGCTTCAGCGCCAAAGGAAATGATGGGTTGCGTCTGCTGAAAAGGTGACAGTAAGCATTGCATGTTGCCATAGTTGCACACTGTACCTGGCATGACGCGGTAAGCCCCGCCCCCATGGCGGTAAGCCCCGCCCCCGGCACCGACGCTACGCAATGCACTGTGTGTTGCCGACTGTACAGGGCTTAAGCCGGTAAGCCCCGCCCCATCGCGGTAAGCCCCGCCCCCGGCACCGACGCTATGCAATGCACTGCATGTTTCCATCTGTACCGGGCTTAAGCCGGTAAGCCCCGCCCCATCGCGGTAAGCCCCGCCCCCGGCACCGACGCTACGCAATGCACTGCAAGTTGCCGACTGTACCGGGCTTAAGCCGGTAAGCCCCGCCCCCGGCACCGACGCTATGCAATGCACTGCAAGTTGCCGACTGTACCGGGCTTAAGCCGGTAAGCCCCGCCCCCGGCACCGACGCTATGCAATGCACTGCAAGTTGCCGACTGTACCGGGCTTAAGCCGGTAAGCCCCGCCCCATCGCGGTAAGCCCCGCCCCCCGGCACCGACGCTACGCAACGCACTGCAAATTGCCGACTGTACCGGGCTTAAGCCGGTAAGCCCCGCCCCCATCGCGGTAAGCCCCGCCCCCGGCACCGACGCTATGCAATGCACTGCAAGTTGCCGACTGTACCGGGCTTAAGCCGGTAAGCCACGCCCCCATCGCGCGGGCATGTTCAATAAAACAAATGGCGGTGCTATGCCATGAGAAGTAACAGCGGCCCCAGCGCAAAAGGTAACGAAGTGTTGCGTCTGCTGAAGAGGTGGCAGTAAGCATTGCGTGTTGTCAACTGTACCAGGCTAAAGCCGGTAAGCCCCGCCCCCACCCAATGCACGTGGCCAATCATACCAGGCTTAAGCCGGCGAGCCACGCCCCCTGCGCCGACCCAATGCTATGTAATTCACTGCAATGCAATTGGTTTTTTGCCCTTAGTGGGAGTTGAACCCAGGACCCCAGCGCTGCAAGGCTACTGTGCTAACCACTGAACCACCGTGCTGCCTCTACTCCAATGCAATTTAAATGAGGGCATGTTTAAAAAAACAAGTGGCGGTGCTATGTTATGAAAAGTAGCAGCCGCTTCAGCGCCAAAGGAAATGATGGGTTGCGTCTGCTGAAAAGGTGACAGTAAGCATTGCATGTTGCCATAGTTGCACACTGTACCTGGCATGACGCGGTAAGCCCCGCCCCCATGGCGGTAAGCCCCGCCCCCGGCACCGACGCTACGCAATGCACTGTGTGTTGCCGACTGTACAGGGCTTAAGCCGGTAAGCCCCGCCCCATCGCGGTAAGCCCCGCCCCCGGCACCGACGCTATGCAATGCACTGCATGTTTCCATCTGTACCGGGCTTAAGCCGGTAAGCCCCGCCCCATCGCGGTAAGCCCCGCCCCCGGCACCGACGCTACGCAATGCACTGCAAGTTGCCGACTGTACCGGGCTTAAGCCGGTAAGCCCCGCCCCCGGCACCGACGCTATGCAATGCACTGCAAGTTGCCGACTGTACCGGGCTTAAGCCGGTAAGCCCCGCCCCCGGCACCGACGCTATGCAATGCACTGCAAGTTGCCGACTGTACCGGGCTTAAGCCGGTAAGCCCCGCCCCATCGCGGTAAGCCCCGCCCCCCGGCACCGACGCTACGCAACGCACTGCAAATTGCCGACTGTACCGGGCTTAAGCCGGTAAGCCCCGCCCCCATCGCGGTAAGCCCCGCCCCCGGCACCGACGCTATGCAATGCACTGCAAGTTGCCGACTGTACCGGGCTTAAGCCGGTAAGCCACGCCCCCATCGCGCGGGCATGTTCAATAAAACAAATGGCGGTGCTATGCCATGAGAAGTAACAGCGGCCCCAGCGCAAAAGGTAACGAAGTGTTGCGTCTGCTGAAGAGGTGGCAGTAAGCATTGCGTGTTGTCAACTGTACCAGGCTAAAGCCGGTAAGCCCCGCCCCCACCCAATGCACGTGGCCAATCATACCAGGCTTAAGCCGGCGAGCCACGCCCCCTGCGCCGACCCAATGCTATGTAATTCACTGCAATGCAATTGGTTTTTTGCCCTTAGTGGGAGTTGAACCCAGGACCCCAGCGCTGCAAGGCTACTGTGCTAACCACTGAGCCACCGTGCTGCCTCTACTCCAATGCAATTTAAATGAGGGCATGTTTAAAAAAACAAGTGGCGGTGCTATGTTATGAAAAGTAGCAGCCGCTTCAGCGCCAAAGGAAATGATGGGTTGCGTCTGCTGAAAAGGTGACAGTAAGCATTGCATGTTGCCATAGTTGCACACTGTACCTGGCATGACGCGGTAAGCCCCGCCCCCATGGCGGTAAGCCCCGCCCCCGGCACCGACGCTACGCAATGCACTGTGTGTTGCCGACTGTACCGGGCTTAAGCCGGTAAGCCCCGCCCCATCGCGGTAAGCCCCGCCCCCGGCACCGACGCTATGCAATGCACTGCATGTTTCCATCTGTACCGGGCTTAAGCCGGTAAGCCCCGCCCCATCGCGGTAAGCCCCGCCCCCGGCACCGACGCTACGCAATGCACTGCAAGTTGCCGACTGTACCGGGCTGAAGCCGGTAAGCCCCGCCCCCGGCACCGACGCTATGCAATGCACTGCAAGTTGCCGACTGTACCGGGCTTAAGCCGGTAAGCCCCGCCCCGGCACCGACGCTATGCAATGCACTGCAAGTTGCCGACTGTACCGGGCTTAAGCCGGTAAGCCCCGCCCCATCGCGGTAAGCCCCGCCCCCCGGCACCGACGCTACGCAACGCACTGCAAATTGCCGACTGTACCGGGCTTAAGCCGGTAAGCCCCGCCCCCATCGCGGTAAGCCCCGCCCCCGGCACCGACGCTATGCAATGCACTGCAAGTTGCCGACTGTACCGGGCTTAAGCCGGTAAGCCACGCCCCCATCGCGCGGGCATGTTCAATAAAACAAATGGCGGTGCTATGCCATGAGAAGTAACAGCGGCCCCAGCGCAAAAGGTAACGAAGTGTTGCGTCTGCTGAAGAGGTGGCAGTAAGCATTGCGTGTTGTCAACTGTACCAGGCTAAAGCCGGTAAGCCCCGCCCCCACCCAATGCACGTGGCCAATCATACCAGGCTTAAGCCGGCGAGCCACGCCCCCTGCGCCGACCCAATGCTATGTAATTCACTGCAATGCAATTGGTTTTTTGCCCTTAGTGGGAGTTGAACCCAGGACCCCAGCGCTGCAAGGCTACTGTGCTAACCACTGAGCCACCGTGCTGCCTCTACTCCAATGCAATTTAAATGAGGGCATGTTTAAAAAAACAAGTGGCGGTGCTATGTTATGAAAAGTAGCAGCCGCTTCAGCGCCAAAGGAAATGATGGGTTGCGTCTGCTGAAAAGGTGACAGTAAGCATTGCATGTTGCCATAGTTGCACACTGTACCTGGCATGACGCGGTAAGCCCCGCCCCCATGGCGGTAAGCCCCGCCCCCGGCACCGACGCTACGCAATGCACTGTGTGTTGCCGACTGTACAGGGCTTAAGCCGGTAAGCCCCGCCCCATCGCGGTAAGCCCCGCCCCCGGCACCGACGCTATGCAATGCACTGCATGTTTCCATCTGTACCGGGCTTAAGCCGGTAAGCCCCGCCCCATCGCGGTAAGCCCCGCCCCCGGCACCGACGCTACGCAATGCACTGCAAGTTGCCGACTGTACCGGGCTTAAGCCGGTAAGCCCCGCCCCCGGCACCGACGCTATGCAATGCACTGCAAGTTGCCGACTGTACCGGGCTTAAGCCGGTAAGCCCCGCCCCCGGCACCGACGCTATGCAATGCACTGCAAGTTGCCGACTGTACCGGGCTTAAGCCGGTAAGCCCCGCCCCATCGCGGTAAGCCCCGCCCCCCGGCACCGACGCTACGCAACGCACTGCAAATTGCCGACTGTACCGGGCTTAAGCCGGTAAGCCCCGCCCCCATCGCGGTAAGCCCCGCCCCCGGCACCGACGCTATGCAATGCACTGCAAGTTGCCGACTGTACCGGGCTTAAGCCGGTAAGCCACGCCCCCATCGCGCGGGCATGTTCAATAAAACAAATGGCGGTGCTATGCCATGAGAAGTAACAGCGGCCCCAGCGCAAAAGGTAACGAAGTGTTGCGTCTGCTGAAGAGGTGGCAGTAAGCATTGCGTGTTGTCAACTGTACCAGGCTAAAGCCGGTAAGCCCCGCCCCCACCCAATGCACGTGGCCAATCATACCAGGCTTAAGCCGGCGAGCCACGCCCCCTGCGCCGACCCAATGCTATGTAATTCACTGCAATGCAATTGGTTTTTTGCCCTTAGTGGGAGTTGAACCCAGGACCCCAGCGCTGCAAGGCTACTGTGCTAACCACTGAACCACCGTGCTGCCTCTACTCCAATGCAATTTAAATGAGGGCATGTTTAAAAAAACAAGTGGCGGTGCTATGTTATGAAAAGTAGCAGCCGCTTCAGCGCCAAAGGAAATGATGGGTTGCGTCTGCTGAAAAGGTGACAGTAAGCATTGCATGTTGCCATAGTTGCACACTGTACCTGGCATGACGCGGTAAGCCCCGCCCCCATGGCGGTAAGCCCCGCCCCCGGCACCGACGCTACGCAATGCACTGTGTGTTGCCGACTGTACAGGGCTTAAGCCGGTAAGCCCCGCCCCATCGCGGTAAGCCCCGCCCCCGGCACCGACGCTATGCAATGCACTGCATGTTTCCATCTGTACCGGGCTTAAGCCGGTAAGCCCCGCCCCATCGCGGTAAGCCCCGCCCCCGGCACCGACGCTACGCAATGCACTGCAAGTTGCCGACTGTACCGGGCTTAAGCCGGTAAGCCCCGCCCCCGGCACCGACGCTATGCAATGCACTGCAAGTTGCCGACTGTACCGGGCTTAAGCCGGTAAGCCCCGCCCCCGGCACCGACGCTATGCAATGCACTGCAAGTTGCCGACTGTACCGGGCTTAAGCCGGTAAGCCCCGCCCCATCGCGGTAAGCCCCGCCCCCCGGCACCGACGCTACGCAACGCACTGCAAATTGCCGACTGTACCGGGCTTAAGCCGGTAAGCCCCGCCCCCATCGCGGTAAGCCCCGCCCCCGGCACCGACGCTATGCAATGCACTGCAAGTTGCCGACTGTACCGGGCTTAAGCCGGTAAGCCACGCCCCCATCGCGCGGGCATGTTCAATAAAACAAATGGCGGTGCTATGCCATGAGAAGTAACAGCGGCCCCAGCGCAAAAGGTAACGAAGTGTTGCGTCTGCTGAAGAGGTGGCAGTAAGCATTGCGTGTTGTCAACTGTACCAGGCTAAAGCCGGTAAGCCCCGCCCCCACCCAATGCACGTGGCCAATCATACCAGGCTTAAGCCGGCGAGCCACGCCCCCTGCGCCGACCCAATGCTATGTAATTCACTGCAATGCAATTGGTTTTTTGCCCTTAGTGGGAGTTGAACCCAGGACCCCAGCGCTGCAAGGCTACTGTGCTAACCACTGAACCACCGTGCTGCCTCTACTCCAATGCAATTTAAATGAGGGCATGTTTAAAAAAACAAGTGGCGGTGCTATGTTATGAAAAGTAGCAGCCGCTTCAGCGCCAAAGGAAATGATGGGTTGCGTCTGCTGAAAAGGTGACAGTAAGCATTGCATGTTGCCATAGTTGCACACTGTACCTGGCATGACGCGGTAAGCCCCGCCCCCATGGCGGTAAGCCCCGCCCCCGGCACCGACGCTACGCAATGCACTGTGTGTTGCCGACTGTACAGGGCTTAAGCCGGTAAGCCCCGCCCCATCGCGGTAAGCCCCGCCCCCGGCACCGACGCTATGCAATGCACTGCATGTTTCCATCTGTACCGGGCTTAAGCCGGTAAGCCCCGCCCCATCGCGGTAAGCCCCGCCCCCGGCACCGACGCTACGCAATGCACTGCAAGTTGCCGACTGTACCGGGCTTAAGCCGGTAAGCCCCGCCCCCGGCACCGACGCTATGCAATGCACTGCAAGTTGCCGACTGTACCGGGCTTAAGCCGGTAAGCCCCGCCCCCGGCACCGACGCTATGCAATGCACTGCAAGTTGCCGACTGTACCGGGCTTAAGCCGGTAAGCCCCGCCCCATCGCGGTAAGCCCCGCCCCCCGGCACCGACGCTACGCAACGCACTGCAAATTGCCGACTGTACCGGGCTTAAGCCGGTAAGCCCCGCCCCCATCGCGGTAAGCCCCGCCCCCGGCACCGACGCTATGCAATGCACTGCAAGTTGCCGACTGTACCGGGCTTAAGCCGGTAAGCCACGCCCCCATCGCGCGGGCATGTTCAATAAAACAAATGGCGGTGCTATGCCATGAGAAGTAACAGCGGCCCCAGCGCAAAAGGTAACGAAGTGTTGCGTCTGCTGAAGAGGTGGCAGTAAGCATTGCGTGTTGTCAACTGTACCAGGCTAAAGCCGGTAAGCCCCGCCCCCACCCAATGCACGTGGCCAATCATACCAGGCTTAAGCCGGCGAGCCACGCCCCCTGCGCCGACCCAATGCTATGTAATTCACTGCAATGCAATTGGTTTTTTGCCCTTAGTGGGAGTTGAACCCAGGACCCCAGCGCTGCAAGGCTACTGTGCTAACCACTGAGCCACCGTGCTGCCTCTACTCCAATGCAATTTAAATGAGGGCATGTTTAAAAAAACAAGTGGCGGTGCTATGTTATGAAAAGTAGCAGCCGCTTCAGCGCCAAAGGAAATGATGGGTTGCGTCTGCTGAAAAGGTGACAGTAAGCATTGCATGTTGCCATAGTTGCACACTGTACCTGGCATGACGCGGTAAGCCCCGCCCCCATGGCGGTAAGCCCCGCCCCCGGCACCGACGCTACGCAATGCACTGTGTGTTGCCGACTGTACAGGGCTTAAGCCGGTAAGCCCCGCCCCATCGCGGTAAGCCCCGCCCCCGGCACCGACGCTATGCAATGCACTGCATGTTTCCATCTGTACCGGGCTTAAGCCGGTAAGCCCCGCCCCATCGCGGTAAGCCCCGCCCCCGGCACCGACGCTACGCAATGCACTGCAAGTTGCCGACGGTACCGGGCTTAAGCCGGTAAGCCCCGCCCCCGGCACCGACGCTATGCAATGCACTGCAAGTTGCCGACTGTACCGGGCTTAAGCCGGTAAGCCCCGCCCCATCGCGGTAAGCCCCGCCTGCAAGGCACTGTACCGCTAAGCAAGCGCCCCATCGCGGTAAGCCCCGCCTGTACCGGGCTTAAGCCGGTAAGCCCCGCCCCCATCGCGGTAAGCCCCGCCCCCGGCACCGACGCTATGCAATGCACTGCAAGTTGCCGACTGTACCGGGCTTAAGCCGGTAAGCCACGCCCCCATCGCGCGGGCATGTTCAATAAAACAAATGGCGGTGCTATGCCATGAGAAGTAACAGCGGCCCCAGCGCAAAAGGTAACGAAGTGTTGCGTCTGCTGAAGAGGTGGCAGTAAGCATTGCGTGTTGTCAACTGTACCAGGCTAAAGCCGGTAAGCCCCGCCCCCACCCAATGCACGTGGCCAATCATACCAGGCTTAAGCCGGCGAGCCACGCCCCCTGCGCCGACCCAATGCTATGTAATTCACTGCAATGCAATTGGTTTTTTGCCCTTAGTGGGAGTTGAACCCAGGACCCCAGCGCTGCAAGGCTACTGTGCTAACCACTGAGCCACCGTGCTGCCTCTACTCCAATGCAATTTAAATGAGGGCATGTTTAAAAAAACAAGTGGCGGTGCTATGTTATGAAAAGTAGCAGCCGCTTCAGCGCCAAAGGAAATGATGGGTTGCGTCTGCTGAAAAGGTGACAGTAAGCATTGCATGTTGCCATAGTTGCACACTGTACCTGGCATGACGCGGTAAGCCCCGCCCCCATGGCGGTAAGCCCCGCCCCCGGCACCGACGCTACGCAATGCACTGTGTGTTGCCGACTGTACAGGGCTTAAGCCGGTAAGCCCCGCCCCATCGCGGTAAGCCCCGCCCCCGGCACCGACGCTATGCAATGCACTGCATGTTTCCATCTGTACCGGGCTTAAGCCGGTAAGCCCCGCCCCATCGCGGTAAGCCCCGCCCCCGGCACCGACGCTACGCAATGCACTGCAAGTTGCCGACTGTACCGGGCTTAAGCCGGTAAGCCCCGCCCCCGGCACCGACGCTATGCAATGCACTGCAAGTTGCCGACTGTACCGGGCTTAAGCCGGTAAGCCCCGCCCCATCGCGGTAAGCCCCGCCCCCCGGCACCGACGCTACGCAACGCACTGCAAATTGCCGACTGTACCGGGCTTAAGCCGGTAAGCCCCGCCCCCATCGCGGTAAGCCCCGCCCCCGGCACCGACGCTATGCACTGCACTGCAAGTTGCCGACTGTACCGGGCTTAAGCCGGTAAGCCACGCCCCCATCGCGCGGGCATGTTCAATAAAACAAATGGCGGTGCTATGCCATGAGAAGTAACAGCGGCCCCAGCGCAAAAGGTAACGAAGTGTTGCGTCTGCTGAAGAGGTGGCAGTAAGCATTGCGTGTTGTCAACTGTACCAGGCTAAAGCCGGTAAGCCCCGCCCCCACCCAATGCACGTGGCCAATCATACCAGGCTTAAGCCGGCGAGCCACGCCCCCTGCGCCGACCCAATGCTATGTAATTCACTGCAATGCAATTGGTTTTTTGCCCTTAGTGGGAGTTGAACCCAGGACCCCAGCGCTGCAAGGCTACTGTGCTAACCACTGAACCACCGTGCTGCCTCTACTCCAATGCAATTTAAATGAGGGCATGTTTAAAAAAACAAGTGGCGGTGCTATGTTATGAAAAGTAGCAGCCGCTTCAGCGCCAAAGGAAATGATGGGTTGCGTCTGCTGAAAAGGTGACAGTAAGCATTGCATGTTGCCATAGTTGCACACTGTACCTGGCATGACGCGGTAAGCCCCGCCCCCATGGCGGTAAGCCCCGCCCCCGGCACCGACGCTACGCAATGCACTGTGTGTTGCCGACTGTACAGGGCTTAAGCCGGTAAGCCCCGCCCCATCGCGGTAAGCCCCGCCCCCGGCACCGACGCTATGCAATGCACTGCATGTTTCCATCTGTACCGGGCTTAAGCCGGTAAGCCCCGCCCCATCGCGGTAAGCCCCGCCCCCGGCACCGACGCTACGCAATGCACTGCAAGTTGCCGACTGTACCGGGCTTAAGCCGGTAAGCCCCGCCCCCGGCACCGACGCTATGCAATGCACTGCAAGTTGCCGACTGTACCGGGCTTAAGCCGGTAAGCCCCGCCCCCGGCACCGACGCTATGCAATGCACTGCAAGTTGCCGACTGTACCGGGCTTAAGCCGGTAAGCCCCGCCCCATCGCGGTAAGCCCCGCCCCCCGGCACCGACGCTACGCAATGCACTGCAAGTTGCCGACTGTACCGGGCTTAAGCCGGTAAGCCCCGCCCCCGGCACCGACGCTATGCAATGCACTGCAAGTTGCCGACTGTACCGGGCTTAAGCCGGTAAGCCACGCCCCCATCGCGCGGGCATGTTCAATAAAACAAATGGCGGTGCTATGCCATGAGAAGTAACAGCGGCCCCAGCGCAAAAGGTAACGAAGTGTTGCGTCTGCTGAAGAGGTGGCAGTAAGCATTGCGTGTTGTCAACTGTACCAGGCTAAAGCCGGTAAGCCCCGCCCCCACCCAATGCACGTGGCCAATCATACCAGGCTTAAGCCGGCGAGCCACGCCCCCTGCGCCGACCCAATGCTATGTAATTCACTGCAATGCAATTGGTTTTTTGCCCTTAGTGGGAGTTGAACCCAGGACCCCAGCGCTGCAAGGCTACTGTGCTAACCACTGAGCCACCGTGCTGGCTCTACTCCAATGCAATTTAAATGAGGGCATGTTTAAAAAACAAGTGGCGGTGCTATGTTATGAAAAGTAGCAGCCGCTTCAGCGCCAAAGGAAATGATGGGTTGCGTCTGCTGAAAAGGTGACAGTAAGCATTGCATGTTGCCATAGTTGCACACTGTACCTGGCATGACGCGGTAAGCCCCGCCCCCATGGCGGTAAGCCCCGCCCCCGGCACCGACGCTACGCAATGCACTGTGTGTTGCCGACTGTACAGGGCTTAAGCCGGTAAGCCCCGCCCCATCGCGGTAAGCCCCGCCCCCGGCACCGACGCTATGCAATGCACTGCAAGTTGCCGACTGTACCGGGCTTAAGCCGGTAAGCCCCGCCCCATCGCGGTAAGCCCCGCCCCCCGGCACCGACGCTACGCAACGCACTGCAAATTGCCGACTGTACCGGGCTTAAGCCGGTAAGCCCCGCCCCCATCGCGGTAAGCCCCGCCCCCGGCACCGACGCTATGCAATGCACTGCAAGTTGCCGACTGTACCGGGCTTAAGCCGGTAAGCCACGCCCCCATCGCGCGGGCATGTTCAATAAAACAAATGGCGGTGCTATGCCATGAGAAGTAACAGCGGCCCCAGCGCAAAAGGTAACGAAGTGTTGCGTCTGCTGAAGAGGTGGCAGTAAGCATTGCGTGTTGTCAACTGTACCAGGCTAAAGCCGGTAAGCCCCGCCCCCACCCAATGCACGTGGCCAATCATACCAGGCTTAAGCCGGCGAGCCACGCCCCCTGCGCCGACCCAATGCTATGTAATTCACTGCAATGCAATTGGTTTTTTGCCCTTAGTGGGAGTTGAACCCAGGACCCCAGCGCTGCAAGGCTACTGTGCTAACCACTGAACCACCGTGCTGCCTCTACTCCAATGCAATTTAAATGAGGGCATGTTTAAAAAAACAAGTGGCGGTGCTATGTTATGAAAAGTAGCAGCCGCTTCAGCGCCAAAGGAAATGATGGGTTGCGTCTGCTGAAAAGGTGACAGTAAGCATTGCATGTTGCCATAGTTGCACACTGTACCTGGCATGACGCGGTAAGCCCCGCCCCCATGGCGGTAAGCCCCGCCCCCGGCACCGACGCTACGCAATGCACTGTGTGTTGCCGACTGTACAGGGCTTAAGCCGGTAAGCCCCGCCCCATCGCGGTAAGCCCCGCCCCCGGCACCGACGCTATGCAATGCACTGCATGTTTCCATCTGTACCGGGCTTAAGCCGGTAAGCCCCGCCCCATCGCGGTAAGCCCCGCCCCCGGCACCGACGCTACGCAATGCACTGCAAGTTGCCGACTGTACCGGGCTTAAGCCGGTAAGCCCCGCCCCCGGCACCGACGCTATGCAATGCACTGCAAGTTGCCGACTGTACCGGGCTTAAGCCGGTAAGCCCCGCCCCATCGCGGTAAGCCCCGCCCCCCGGCACCGACGCTACGCAACGCACTGCAAATTGCCGACTGTACCGGGCTTAAGCCGGTAAGCCCCGCCCCCATCGCGGTAAGCCCCGCCCCCGGCACCGACGCTATGCAATGCACTGCAAGTTGCCGACTGTACCGGGCTTAAGCCGGTAAGCCACGCCCCCATCGCGCGGGCATGTTCAATAAAACAAATGGCGGTGCTATGCCATGAGAAGTAACAGCGGCCCCAGCGCAAAAGGTAACGAAGTGTTGCGTCTGCTGAAGAGGTGGCAGTAAGCATTGCGTGTTGTCAACTGTACCAGGCTAAAGCCGGTAAGCCCCGCCCCCACCCAATGCACGTGGCCAATCATACCAGGCTTAAGCCGGCGAGCCACGCCCCCTGCGCCGACCCAATGCTATGTAATTCACTGCAATGCAATTGGTTTTTTGCCCTTAGTGGGAGTTGAACCCAGGACCCCAGCGCTGCAAGGCTACTGTGCTAACCACTGAACCACCGTGCTGCCTCTACTCCAATGCAATTTAAATGAGGGCATGTTTAAAAAAACAAGTGGCGGTGCTATGTTATGAAAAGTAGCAGCCGCTTCAGCGCCAAAGGAAATGATGGGTTGCGTCTGCTGAAAAGGTGACAGTAAGCATTGCATGTTGCCATAGTTGCACACTGTACCTGGCATGACGCGGTAAGCCCCGCCCCCATGGCGGTAAGCCCCGCCCCCGGCACCGACGCTACGCAATGCACTGTGTGTTGCCGACTGTACAGGGCTTAAGCCGGTAAGCCCCGCCCCATCGCGGTAAGCCCCGCCCCCGGCACCGACGCTATGCAATGCACTGCATGTTTCCATCTGTACCGGGCTTAAGCCGGTAAGCCCCGCCCCATCGCGGTAAGCCCCGCCCCCGGCACCGACGCTACGCAATGCACTGCAAGTTGCCGACTGTACCGGGCTTAAGCCGGTAAGCCCCGCCCCCGGCACCGACGCTATGCAATGCACTGCAAGTTGCCGACTGTACCGGGCTTAAGCCGGTAAGCCCCGCCCCCGGCACCGACGCTATGCAATGCACTGCAAGTTGCCGACTGTACCGGGCTTAAGCCGGTAAGCCCCGCCCCATCGCGGTAAGCCCCGCCCCCCGGCACCGACGCTACGCAACGCACTGCAAATTGCCGACTGTACCGGGCTTAAGCCGGTAAGCCCCGCCCCCATCGCGGTAAGCCCCGCCCCCGGCACCGACGCTATGCAATGCACTGCAAGTTGCCGACTGTACCGGGCTTAAGCCGGTAAGCCACGCCCCCATCGCGCGGGCATGTTCAATAAAACAAATGGCGGTGCTATGCCATGAGAAGTAACAGCGGCCCCAGCGCAAAAGGTAACGAAGTGTTGCGTCTGCTGAAGAGGTGGCAGTAAGCATTGCGTGTTGTCAACTGTACCAGGCTAAAGCCGGTAAGCCCCGCCCCCACCCAATGCACGTGGCCAATCATACCAGGCTTAAGCCGGCGAGCCACGCCCCCTGCGCCGACCCAATGCTATGTAATTCACTGCAATTGGTTTTTTGCCCTTAGTGGGAGTTGAACCCAGGACCCCAGCACTGCAAGGCTACTGTGCTAACCACTGAGCCACCGTGCTGCCTCTACTCCAATGCAATTTAAATGAGGGCATGTTTAAAAAAACAAGTGGCGGTGCTATGTTATGAAAAGTAGCAGCCGCTTCAGCGCCAAAGGAAATGATGGGTTGCGTCTGCTGAAAAGGTGACAGTAAGCATTGCATGTTGCCATAGTTGCACACTGTACCTGGCATGACGCGGTAAGCCCCGCCCCCATGGCGGTAAGCCCCGCCCCCGGCACCGACGCTACGCAATGCACTGTGTGTTGCCGACTGTACAGGGCTTAAGCCGGTAAGCCCCGCCCCATCGCGGTAAGCCCCGCCCCCGGCACCGACGCTATGCAATGCACTGCATGTTTCCATCTGTACCGGGCTTAAGCCGGTAAGCCCCGCCCCATCGCGGTAAGCCCCGCCCCCGGCACCGACGCTACGCAATGCACTGCAAGTTGCCGACTGTACCGGGCTTAAGCCGGTAAGCCCCGCCCCCGGCACCGACGCTATGCAATGCACTGCAAGTTGCCGACTGTACCGGGCTTAAGCCGGTAAGCCCCGCCCCATCGCGGTAAGCCCCGCCCCCCGGCACCGACGCTACGCAACGCACTGCAAATTGCCGACTGTACCGGGCTTAAGCCGGTAAGCCCCGCCCCCATCGCGGTAAGCCCCGCCCCCGGCACCGACGCTATGCAATGCACTGCAAGTTGCCGACTGTACCGGGCTTAAGCCGGTAAGCCACGCCCCCATCGCGCGGGCATGTTCAATAAAACAAATGGCGGTGCTATGCCATGAGAAGTAACAGCGGCCCTAGCGCAAAAGGTAACGAAGTGTTGCGTCTGCTGAAGAGGTGGCAGTAAGCATTGCGTGTTGTCAACTGTACCAGGCTAAAGCCGGTAAGCCCCGCCCCCATGGCGGTAAGCCCCGCCCCCGGCACCGACAATACGCAATGCACTGTGTGTTGCCGACTGTACAGGGCTTAAGCCGGTAAGCCCCGCCCCATCGCGGTAAGCCCCGCCCCCGGCACCGACGCTATGCAATGCACTGCATGTTTCCATCTGTACCGGGCTTAAGCCGGTAAGCCCCGCCCCATCGCGGTAAGCCCCGCCCCCGGCACCGACGCTACGCAATGCACTGCAAGTTGCCGACTGTACCTGGCTTAAGCCGGTAAGCCCCGCCCCCGGCACCGACGCTATGCAATGCACTGCAAGTTGCCGACTGTACCGGGCTTAAGCCGGTAAGCCCCGCCCCCGGCACCGACGCTATGCAATGCACTGCAAGTTGCCGACTGTACCGGGCTTAAGCCGGTAAGCCCCGCCCCATCGCGGTAAGCCCCGCCCCCCGGCACCGACGCTACGCAAAGCACTGCAAATTGCCGACTGTACCGGGCTTAAGCCGGTAAGCCCCGCCCCCGGCACCGACGCTATGCAATGCACTGCAAGTTGCCGACTGTACCGGGCTTAAGCCGGTAAGCCACGCCCCCATCGCGCGGGCATGTTCAATAAAACAAATGGCGGTGCTATGCCATGAGAAGTAACAGCGGCCCCAGCGCAAAAGGTAACGAAGTGTTGCGTCTGCTGAAGAGGTGGCAGTAAGCATTGCGTGTTGTCAACTGTACCAGGCTAAAGCCGGTAAGCCCCGCCCCCACCCAATGCACGTGGCCAATCATACCAGGCTTAAGCCGGCGAGCCACGCCCCCTGCGCCGACCCAATGCTATGTAATTCACTGCAATGCAATTGGTTTTTTGCCCTTAGTGGGAGTTGAACCCAGGACCCCAGCGCTGCAAGGCTACTGTGCTAACCACTGAACCACCGTGCTGCCTCTACTCCAATGCAATTTAAATGAGGGCATGTTTAAAAAAACAAGTGGCGGTGCTATGTTATGAAAAGTAGCAGCCGCTTCAGCGCCAAAGGAAATGATGGGTTGCGTCTGCTGAAAAGGTGACAGTAAGCATTGCATGTTGCCATAGTTGCACACTGTACCTGGCATGACGCGGTAAGCCCCGCCCCCATGGCGGTAAGCCCCGCCCCCGGCACCGACGCTACGCAATGCACTGTGTGTTGCCGACTGTACAGGGCTTAAGCCGGTAAGCCCCGCCCCATCGCGGTAAGCCCCGCCCCCGGCACCGACGCTATGCAATGCACTGCATGTTTCCATCTGTACCGGGCTTAAGCCGGTAAGCCCCGCCCCATCGCGGTAAGCCCCGCCCCCGGCACCGACGCTACGCAATGCACTGCAAGTTGCCGACTGTACCGGGCTTAAGCCGGTAAGCCCCGCCCCCATCGCGGTAATCCCCGCCCCCGACGCTATGCAATGCACTGCAAGTTGCCGACTGTACCGGGCTTAAGCCGGTAAGCCACGCCCCCATCGCGCGGGCATGTTCAATAAAACAAATGGCGGTGCTATGCCATGAGAAGTAACAGCGGCCCCAGCGCAAAAGGTAACGAAGTGTTGCGTCTGCTGAAGAGGTGGCAGTAAGCATTGCGTGTTGTCAACTGTACCAGGCTAAAGCCGGTAAGCCCCGCCCCCACCCAATGCACGTGGCCAATCATACCAGGCTTAAGCCGGCGAGCCACGCCCCCTGCGCCGACCCAATGCTATGTAATTCACTGCAATGCAATTGGTTTTTTGCCCTTAGTGGGAGTTGAACCCAGGACCCCAGCGCTGCAAGGCTACTGTGCTAACCACTGAACCACCGTGCTGCCTCTACTCCAATGCAATTTAAATGAGGGCATGTTTAAAAAAACAAGTGGCGGTGCTATGTTATGAAAAGTAGCAGCCGCTTCAGCGCCAAAGGAAATGATGGGTTGCGTCTGCTGAAAAGGTGACAGTAAGCATTGCATGTTGCCATAGTTGCACACTGTACCTGGCATGACGCGGTAAGCCCCGCCCCCATGGCGGTAAGCCCCGCCCCCGGCACCGACGCTACGCAATGCACTGTGTGTTGCCGACTGTACAGGGCTTAAGCCGGTAAGCCCCGCCCCATCGCGGTAAGCCCCGCCCCCGGCACCGACGCTATGCAATGCACTGCATGTTTCCATCTGTACCGGGCTTAAGCCGGTAAGCCCCGCCCCATCGCGGTAAGCCCCGCCCCCGGCACCGACGCTACGCAATGCACTGCAAGTTGCCGACTGTACCGGGCTTAAGCCGGTAAGCCCCGCCCCCGGCACCGACGCTATGCAATGCACTGCAAGTTGCCGACTGTACCGGGCTTAAGCCGGTAAGCCCCGCCCCCGGCACCGACGCTATGCAATGCACTGCAAGTTGCCGACTGTACCGGGCTTAAGCCGGTAAGCCCCGCCCCATCGCGGTAAGCCCCGCCCCCCGGCACCGACGCTACGCAACGCACTGCAAATTGCCGACTGTACCGGGCTTAAGCCGGTAAGCCCCGCCCCCATCGCGGTAAGCCCCGCCCCCGGCACCGACGCTATGCAATGCACTGCAAGTTGCCGACTGTACCGGGCTTAAGCCGGTAAGCCACGCCCCCATCGCGCGGGCATGTTCAATAAAACAAATGGCGGTGCTATGCCATGAGAAGTAACAGCGGCCCCAGCGCAAAAGGTAACGAAGTGTTGCGTCTGCTGAAGAGGTGGCAGTAAGCATTGCGTGTTGTCAACTGTACCAGGCTAAAGCCGGTAAGCCCCGCCCCCACCCAATGCACGTGGCCAATCATACCAGGCTTAAGCCGGCGAGCCACGCCCCCTGCGCCGACCCAATGCTATGTAATTCACTGCAATGCAATTGGTTTTTTGCCCTTAGTGGGAGTTGAACCCAGGACCCCAGCGCTGCAAGGCTACTGTGCTAACCACTGAGCCACCGTGCTGCCTCTACTCCAATGCAATTTAAATGAGGGCATGTTTAAAAAAACAAGTGGCGGTGCTATGTTATGAAAAGTAGCAGCCGCTTCAGCGCCAAAGGAAATGATGGGTTGCGTCTGCTGAAAAGGTGACAGTAAGCATTGCATGTTGCCATAGTTGCACACTGTACCTGGCATGACGCGGTAAGCCCCGCCCCCATGGCGGTAAGCCCCGCCCCCGGCACCGACGCTACGCAATGCACTGTGTGTTGCCGACTGTACAGGGCTTAAGCCGGTAAGCCCCGCCCCATCGCGGTAAGCCCCGCCCCCGGCACCGACGCTATGCAATGCACTGCATGTTTCCATCTGTACCGGGCTTAAGCCGGTAAGCCCCGCCCCATCGCGGTAAGCCCCGCCCCCGGCACCGACGCTACGCAATGCACTGCAAGTTGCCGACTGTACCGGGCTTAAGCCGGTAAGCCCCGCCCCCGGCACCGACGCTATGCAATGCACTGCAAGTTGCCGACTGTACCGGGCTTAAGCCGGTAAGCCCCGCCCCATCGCGGTAAGCCCCGCCCCCCGGCACCGACGCTACGCAACGCACTGCAAATTGCCGACTGTACCGGGCTTAAGCCGGTAAGCCCCGCCCCCATCGCGGTAAGCCCCGCCCCCGGCACCGACGCTATGCAATGCACTGCAAGTTGCCGACTGTACCGGGCTTAAGCCGGTAAGCCACGCCCCCATCGCGCGGGCATGTTCAATAAAACAAATGGCGGTGCTATGCCATGAGAAGTAACAGCGGCCCCAGCGCAAAAGGTAACGAAGTGTTGCGTCTGCTGAAGAGGTGGCAGTAAGCATTGCGTGTTGTCAACTGTACCAGGCTAAAGCCGGTAAGCCCCGCCCCATCGCGGTAAGCCCCGCCCCCGGCACCGACGCTACGCAATGCACTGCAAGTTGCCGACTGTACCGGGCTTAAGCCGGTAAGCCCCGCCCCCGGCACCGACGCTATGCAATGCACTGTGTGTTGCCGACTGTACCGGGCTTAAGCCGGTAAGCCCCGCCCCATCGCGGTAAGCCCCCCCCCCGGCACCGACGCTACGCAACGCACTGCAAATTGCCGACTGTACCGGGCTTAAGCCGGTAAGCCCCGCCCCCATCGCGGTAAGCCCCGCCCCCGGCACCGACGCTATGCAATGCACTGCAAGTTGCCGACTGTACCGGGCTTAAGCCGGTAAGCCACGCCCCCATCGCGCGGGCATGTTCAATAAAACAAATGGCGGTGCTATGCCATGAGAAGTAACAGCGGCCCCAGCGCAAAAGGTAACGAAGTGTTGCGTCTGCTGAAGAGGTGGCAGTAAGCATTGCGTGTTGTCAACTGTACCCGGCTAAAGCCGGTAAGCCCCGCCCCCACCCAATGCACGTGGCCAATCATACCAGGCTTAAGCCGGCGAGCCACGCCCCCTGCGCCGACCCAATGCTATGTAATTCACTGCAATGCAATTGGTTTTTTGCCCTTAGTGGGAGTTGAACCCAGGACCCCAGCGCTGCAAGGCTACTGTGCTAACCACTGAACCACCGTGCTGCCTCTACTCCAATGCAATTTAAATGAGGGCATGTTTAAAAAAACAAGTGGCGGTGCTATGTTATGAAAAGTAGCAGCCGCTTCAGCGCCAAAGGAAATGATGGGTTGCGTCTGCTGAAAAGGTGACAGTAAGCATTGCATGTTGCCATAGTTGCACACTGTACCTGGCATGACGCGGTAAGCCCCGCCCCCATGGCGGTAAGCCCCGCCCCCGGCACCGACGCTACGCAATGCACTGTGTGTTGCCGACTGTACAGGGCTTAAGCCGGTAAGCCCCGCCCCATCGCGGTAAGCCCCGCCCCCGGCACCGACGCTATGCAATGCACTGCATGTTTCCATCTGTACCGGGCTTAAGCCGGTAAGCCCCGCCCCATCGCGGTAAGCCCCGCCCCCGGCACCGACGCTACGCAATGCACTGCAAGTTGCCGACTGTACCGGGCTTAAGCCGGTAAGCCCCGCCCCCGGCACCGACGCTATGCAATGCACTGCAAGTTGCCGACTGTACCGGGCTTAAGCCGGTAAGCCCCGCCCCATCGCGGTAAGCCCCGCCCCCCGGCACCGACGCTACGCAACGCACTGCAAATTGCCGACTGTACCGGGCTTAAGCCGGTAAGCCCCGCCCCCATCGCGGTAAGCCCCGCCCCCGGCACCGACGCTATGCAATGCACTGCAAGTTGCCGACTGTACCGGGCTTAAGCCGGTAAGCCACGCCCCCATCGCGCGGGCATGTTCAATAAAACAAATGGCGGTGCTATGCCATGAGAAGTAACAGCGGCCCCAGCGCAAAAGGTAACGAAGTGTTGCGTCTGCTGAAGAGGTGGCAGTAAGCATTGCGTGTTGTCAACTGTACCAGGCTAAAGCCGGTAAGCCCCGCCCCCACCCAATGCACGTGGCCAATCATACCAGGCTTAAGCCGGCGAGCCACGCCCCCTGCGCCGACCCAATGCTATGTAATTCACTGCAATGCAATTGGTTTTTTGCCCTTAGTGGGAGTTGAACCCAGGACCCCAGCGCTGCAAGGCTACTGTGCTAACCACTGAACCACCGTGCTGCCTCTACTCCAATGCAATTTAAATGAGGGCATGTTTAAAAAAACAAGTGGCGGTGCTATGTTATGAAAAGTAGCAGCCGCTTCAGCGCCAAAGGAAATGATGGGTTGCGTCTGCTGAAAAGGTGACAGTAAGCATTGCATGTTGCCATAGTTGCACACTGTACCTGGCATGACGCGGTAAGCCCCGCCCCCATGGCGGTAAGCCCCGCCCCCGGCACCGACGCTACGCAATGCACTGTGTGTTGCCGACTGTACAGGGCTTAAGCCGGTAAGCCCCGCCCCATCGCGGTAAGCCCCGCCCCCGGCACCGACGCTATGCAATGCACTGCATGTTTCCATCTGTACCGGGCTTAAGCCGGTAAGCCCCGCCCCATCGCGGTAAGCCCCGCCCCCGGCACCGACGCTACGCAATGCACTGCAAGTTGCCGACTGTACCGGGCTTAAGCCGGTAAGCCCCGCCCCCGGCACCGACGCTATGCAATGCACTGCAAGTTGCCGACTGTACCGGGCTTAAGCCGGTAAGCCCCGCCCCCGGCACCGACGCTATGCAATGCACTGCAAGTTGCCGACTGTACCGGGCTTAAGCCGGTAAGCCCCGCCCCATCGCGGTAAGCCCCGCCCCCCGGCACCGACGCTACGCAACGCACTGCAAATTGCCGACTGTACCGGGCTTAAGCCGGTAAGCCCCGCCCCCGCGGTAAGCCCGCCCCCGGCACCGACGCTATGCAATGCACTGCAAGTTGCCGACTGTACCGGGCTTAAGCCGGTAAGCCACGCCCCCATCGCGCGGGCATGTTCAATAAAACAAATGGCGGTGCTATGCCATGAGAAGTAACAGCGGCCCCAGCGCAAAAGGTAACGAAGTGTTGCGTCTGCTGAAGAGGTGGCAGTAAGCATTGCGTGTTGTCAACTGTACCAGGCTAAAGCCGGTAAGCCCCGCCCCCGGCACCGACGCTATGCAATGCACTGCAAGTTGCCGACTGTACCGGGCTTAAGCCGGTAAGCCCCGCCCCCGGCACCGACGCTATGCAATGCACTGCAAGTTGCCGACTGTACCGGGCTTAAGCCGGTAAGCCCCGCCCCATCGCGGTAAGCCCCGCCCCCCCGGCACCGACGCTATGCAATGCACTGCAAGTTGCCGACTGTACCGGGCTTAAGCCGGTAAGCCCCGCCCCATCGCGGTAAGCCCCGCCCCCGGCACCGACGCTATGCAATGCACTGCAAGTTGCCGACTGTACCGGGCTTAAGCCGGTAAGCCACGCCCCCATCGCGCGGGCATGTTCAATAAAACAAATGGCGGTGCTATGCCATGAGAAGTAACAGCGGCCCCAGCGCAAAAGGTAACGAAGTGTTGCGTCTGCTGAAGAGGTGGCAGTAAGCATTGCGTGTTGTCAACTGTACCAGGCTAAAGCCGGTAAGCCCCGCCCCCACCCAATGCACGTGGCCAATCATACCAGGCTTAAGCCGGCGAGCCACGCCCCCTGCGCCGACCCAATGCTATGTAATTCACTGCAATGCAATTGGTTTTTTGCCCTTAGTGGGAGTTGAACCCAGGACCCCAGCGCTGCAAGGCTACTGTGCTAACCACTGAGCCACCGTGCTGCCTCTACTCCAATGCAATTTAAATGAGGGCATGTTTAAAAAAACAAGTGGCGGTGCTATGTTATGAAAAGTAGCAGCCGCTTCAGCGCCAAAGGAAATGATGGGTTGCGTCTGCTGAAAAGGTGACAGTAAGCATTGCATGTTGCCATAGTTGCACACTGTACCTGGCATGACGCGGTAAGCCCCGCCCCATGGCGGTAAGCCCCGCCCCCGGCACCGACGCTACGCAATGCACTGTGTGTTGCCGACTGTACAGGGCTTAAGCCGGTAAGCCCCGCCCCATCGCGGTAAGCCCCGCCCCCGGCACCGACGCTATGCAATGCACTGCATGTTTCCATCTGTACCGGGCTTAAGCCGGTAAGCCCCGCCCCATCGCGGTAAGCCCCGCCCCCGGCACCGACGCTACGCAATGCACTGCAAGTTGCCGACTGTACCGGGCTTAAGCCGGTAAGCCCCGCCCCCGGCACCGACGCTATGCAATGCACTGCAAGTTGCCGACTGTACCGGGCTTAAGCCGGTAAGCCCCGCCCCATCGCGGTAAGCCCCGCCCCCCGGCACCGACGCTACGCAACGCACTGCAAATTGCCGACTGTACCGGGCTTAAGCCGGTAAGCCCCGCCCCCATCGCGGTAAGCCCCGCCCCCGGCACCGACGCTATGCAATGCACTGCAAGTTGCCGACTGTACCGGGCTTAAGCCGGTAAGCCACGCCCCCATCGCGCGGGCATGTTCAATAAAACAAATGGCGGTGCTATGCCATGAGAAGTAACAGCGGCCCCAGCGCAAAAGGTAACGAAGTGTTGCGTCTGCTGAAGAGGTGGCAGTAAGCATTGCGTGTTGTCAACTGTACCAGGCTAAAGCCGGTAAGCCCCGCCCCCACCCAATGCACGTGGCCAATCATACCAGGCTTAAGCCGGCGAGCCACGCCCCCTGCGCCGACCCAATGCTATGTAATTCACTGCAATGCAATTGGTTTTTTGCCCTTAGTGGGAGTTGAACCCAGGACCCCAGCGCTGCAAGGCTACTGTGCTAACCACTGAACCACCGTGCTGCCTCTACTCCAATGCAATTTAAATGAGGGCATGTTTAAAAAAACAAGTGGCGGTGCTATGTTATGAAAAGTAGCAGCCGCTTCAGCGCCAAAGGAAATGATGGGTTGCGTCTGCTGAAAAGGTGACAGTAAGCATTGCATGTTGCCATAGTTGCACACTGTACCTGGCATGACGCGGTAAGCCCCGCCCCCATGGCGGTAAGCCCCGCCCCCGGCACCGACGCTACGCAATGCACTGTGTGTTGCCGACTGTACAGGGCTTAAGCCGGTAAGCCCCGCCCCATCGCGGTAAGCCCCGCCCCCGGCACCGACGCTATGCAATGCACTGCATGTTTCCATCTGTACCGGGCTTAAGCCGGTAAGCCCCGCCCCATCGCGGTAAGCCCCGCCCCCGGCACCGACGCTACGCAATGCACTGCAAGTTGCCGACTGTACCGGGCTTAAGCCGGTAAGCCCCGCCCCCGGCACCGACGCTATGCAATGCACTGCAAGTTGCCGACTGTACCGGGCTTAAGCCGGTAAGCCCCGCCCCCGGCACCGACGCTATGCAATGCACTGCAAGTTGCCGACTGTACCGGGCTTAAGCCGGTAAGCCCCGCCCCATCGCGGTAAGCCCCGCCCCCCGGCACCGACGCTACGCAACGCACTGCAAATTGCCGACTGTACCGGGCTTAAGCCGGTAAGCCCCGCCCCCATCGCGGTAAGCCCCGCCCCCGGCACCGACGCTATGCAATGCACTGCAAGTTGCCGACTGTACCGGGCTTAAGCCGGTAAGCCACGCCCCCATCGCGCGGGCATGTTCAATAAAACAAATGGCGGTGCTATGCCATGAGAAGTAACAGCGGCCCCAGCGCAAAAGGTAACGAAGTGTTGCGTCTGCTGAAGAGGTGGCAGTAAGCATTGCGTGTTGTCAACTGTACCAGGCTAAAGCCGGTAAGCCCCGCCCCCACCCAATGCACGTGGCCAATCATACCAGGCTTAAGCCGGCGAGCCACGCCCCCTGCGCCGACCCAATGCTATGTAATTCACTGCAATGCAATTGGTTTTTTGCCCTTAGTGGGAGTTGAACCCAGGACCCCAGCGCTGCAAGGCTACTGTGCTAACCACTGAGCCACCGTGCTGCCTCTACTCCAATGCAATTTAAATGAGGGCATGTTTGAAAAAACAAGTGGCGGTGCTATGTTATGAAAAGTAGCAGCCGCTTCAGCGCCAAAGGAAATGATGGGTTGCGTCTGCTGAAAAGGTGACAGTAAGCATTGCATGTTGCCATAGTTGCACACTGTACCTGGCATGACGCGGTAAGCCCCGCCCCCATGGCGGTAAGCCCCGCCCCCGGCACCGACGCTACGCAATGCACTGTGTGTTGCCTACTGTACAGGGCTTAAGCCGGTAAGCCCCGCCCCATCGCGGTAAGCCCCGCCCCCGGCACCGACGCTATGCAATGCACTGCATGTTTCCATCTGTACCGGGCTTAAGCCGGTAAGCCCCGCCCCATCGCGGTAAGCCCCGCCCCCGGCACCGACGCTACGCAATGCACTGCAAGTTGCCGACTGTACCGGCTTAAGCCGGTAAGCCCCGCCCCCGGCACCGACGCTATGCAATGCACTGCAAGTTGCCGACTGTACCGGGCTTAAGCCGGTAAGCCCCGCCCCATCGCGGTAAGCCCCGCCCCCCGCACCGACGCTACGCAACGCACTGCAAATTGCCGACTGTACCGGGCTTAAGCCGGTAAGCCCCGCCCCCATCGCGGTAAGCCCCGCCCCCGGCACCGACGCTATGCAATGCACTGCAAGTTGCCGACTGTACGGGCTTAAGCCGGTAAGCCACGCCCCCATCGCGCGGGCATGTTCAATAAAACAAATGGCGGTGCTATGCCATGAGAAGTAACAGCGGCCCCAGCGCAAAAGGTAAGCGAAGTGTTGCGTCTGCTGAAGAGGTGGCAGTAAGCATTGCGTGTTGTCAACTGTACCAGGCTACCCGCCCCCGGCACCGACGCTATGCAATGCACTGCAAGTTGCCGACTGTACCGGGCTTAAGCCGGTAAGCCCCGCCCCCGGCCCCGACGCTATGCCATGCACTGTGTGTTGCCGACTGTACGGGCTTAAGCCGGTAAGCCCCGCCCCATCGCGGTAAGCCCCGCCCCCCGGCACCGACGCTACGCAACGCACTGCAAATTGCCGACTGTACCGGGCTTAAGCCGGTAAGCCCCGCCCCCATCGCGGTAAGCCCCGCCCCCGGCACCGACGCTATGCAATGCACTGCAAGTTGCCGACTGTACCGGGCTTAAGCCGGTAAGCCACGCCCCCATCGCGCGGGCATGTTCAATAAAACAAATGGCGGTGCTATGCCATGAGAAGTAACAGCGGCCCCAGCGCAAAAGGTAACGAAGTGTTGCGTCTGCTGAAGAGGTGGCAGTAAGCATTGCGTGTTGTCAACTGTACCAGGCTAAAGCCGGTAAGCCCCGCCCCCACCCAATGCACGTGGCCAATCATACCAGGCTTAAGCCGGCGAGCCACGCCCCCTGCGCCGACCCAATGCTATGTAATTCACTGCAATGCAATTGGTTTTTTGCCCTTAGTGGGAGTTGAACCCAGGACCCCAGCGCTGCAAGGCTACTGTGCTAACCACTGAACCACCGTGCTGCCTCTACTCCAATGCAATTTAAATGAGGGCATGTTTAAAAAAACAAGTGGCGGTGCTATGTTATGAAAAGTAGCAGCCGCTTCAGCGCCAAAGGAAATGATGGGTTGCGTCTGCTGAAAAGGTGACAGTAAGCATTGCATGTTGCCATAGTTGCACACTGTACCTGGCATGACGCGGTAAGCCCCGCCCCCATGGCGGTAAGCCCCGCCCCCGGCACCGACGCTACGCAATGCACTGTGTGTTGCCGACTGTACAGGGCTTAAGCCGGTAAGCCCCGCCCCATCGCGGTAAGCCCCGCCCCCGGCACCGACGCTATGCAATGCACTGCATGTTTCCATCTGTACCGGGCTTAAGCCGGTAAGCCCCGCCCCATCGCGGTAAGCCCCGCCCCCGGCACCGACGCTACGCAATGCACTGCAAGTTGCCGACTGTACCGGGCTTAAGCCGGTAAGCCCCGCCCCCGGCACCGACGCTATGCAATGCACTGCAAGTTGCCGACTGTACCGGGCTTAAGCCGGTAAGCCCCGCCCCATCGCGGTAAGCCCCGCCCCCCGGCACCGACGCTACGCAACGCACTGCAAATTGCCGACTGTACCGGGCTTAAGCCGGTAAGCCCCGCCCCCATCGCGGTAAGCCCCGCCCCCGGCACCGACGCTATGCAATGCACTGCAAGTTGCCGACTGTACCGGGCTTAAGCCGGTAAGCCACGCCCCCATCGCGCGGGCATGTTCAATAAAACAAATGGCGGTGCTATGCCATGAGAAGTAACAGCGGCCCCAGCGCAAAAGGTAACGAAGTGTTGCGTCTGCTGAAGAGGTGGCAGTAAGCATTGCGTGTTGTCAACTGTACCAGGCTAAAGCCGGTAAGCCCCGCCCCCACCCAATGCACGTGGCCAATCATACCAGGCTTAAGCCGGCGAGCCACGCCCCCTGCGCCGACCCAATGCTATGTAATTCACTGCAATGCAATTGGTTTTTTGCCCTTAGTGGGAGTTGAACCCAGGACCCCAGCGCTGCAAGGCTACTGTGCTAACCACTGAACCACCGTGCTGCCTCTACTCCAATGCAATTTAAATGAGGGCATGTTTAAAAAAACAAGTGGCGGTGCTATGTTATGAAAAGTAGCAGCCGCTTCAGCGCCAAAGGAAATGATGGGTTGCGTCTGCTGAAAAGGTGACAGTAAGCATTGCATGTTGCCATAGTTGCACACTGTACCTGGCATGACGCGGTAAGCCCCGCCCCCATGGCGGTAAGCCCCGCCCCCGGCACCGACGCTACGCAATGCACTGTGTGTTGCCGACTGTACAGGGCTTAAGCCGGTAAGCCCCGCCCCATCGCGGTAAGCCCCGCCCCCGGCACCGACGCTATGCAATGCACTGCATGTTTCCATCTGTACCGGGCTTAAGCCGGTAAGCCCCGCCCCATCGCGGTAAGCCCCGCCCCCGGCACCGACGCTACGCAATGCACTGCAAGTTGCCGACTGTACCGGGCTTAAGCCGGTAAGCCCGCCCCCGGCACCGACGCTATGCAATGCACTGCAAGTTGCCGACTGTACCGGGCTTAAGCCGGTAAGCCCCGCCCCCGGCACCGACGCTATGCAATGCACTGCAAGTTGCCGACTGTACCGGGCTTAAGCCGGTAAGCCCCGCCCCATCGCGGTAAGCCCCGCCCCCGGCACCGACGCTACGCAACGCACTGCAAATTGCCGACTGTACCGGGCTTAAGCCGGTAAGCCCCGCCCCCATCGCGGTAAGCCCCGCCCCCGGCACCGACGCTATGCAATGCACTGCAAGTTGCCGACTGTACCGGGCTTAAGCCGGTAAGCCACGCCCCCATCGCGCGGGCATGTTCAATAAAACAAATGGCGGTGCTATGCCATGAGAAGTAACAGCGGCCCCAGCGCAAAAGGTAACGAAGTGTTGCGTCTGCTGAAGAGGTGGCAGTAAGCATTGCGTGTTGTCAACTGTACCAGGCTAAAGCCGGTAAGCCCCGCCCCCACCCAATGCACGTGGCCAATCATACCAGGCTTAAGCCGGCGAGCCACGCCCCCTGCGCCGACCCAATGCTATGTAATTCACTGCAATGCAATTGGTTTTTTGCCCTTAGTGGGAGTTGAACCCAGGACCCCAGCGCTGCAAGGCTACTGTGCTAACCACTGAACCACCGTGCTGCCTCTACTCCAATGCAATTTAAATGAGGGCATGTTTAAAAAAACAAGTGGCGGTGCTATGTTATGAAAAGTAGCAGCCGCTTCAGCGCCAAAGGAAATGATGGGTTGCGTCTGCTGAAAAGGTGACAGTAAGCATTGCATGTTGCCATAGTTGCACACTGTACCTGGCATGACGCGGTAAGCCCCGCCCCCATGGCGGTAAGCCCCGCCCCCGGCACCGACGCTACGCAATGCACTGTGTGTTGCCGACTGTACAGGGCTTAAGCCGGTAAGCCCCGCCCCATCGCGGTAAGCCCCGCCCCCGGCACCGACGCTATGCAATGCACTGCATGTTTCCATCTGTACCGGGCTTAAGCCGGTAAGCCCCGCCCCATCGCGGTAAGCCCCGCCCCCGGCACCGACGCTACGCAATGCACTGCAAGTTGCCGACTGTACCGGGCTTAAGCCGGTAAGCCCCGCCCCCGGCACCGACGCTATGCAATGCACTGCAAGTTGCCGACTGTACCGGGCTTAAGCCGGTAAGCCCCGCCCCCGGCACCGACGCTATGCAATGCACTGCAAGTTGCCGACTGTACCGGGCTTAAGCCGGTAAGCCCCGCCCCATCGCGGTAAGCCCCGCCCCCCGGCACCGACGCGACGCAACGCACTGCAAATTGCCGACTGTACCGGGCTTAAGCCGTAAGCCCCGCCCCCATCGCGGTAAGCCCCGCCCCCGGCACCGACGCTATGCAATGCACTGCAAGTTGCCGACTGTACCGGGCTTAAGCCGGTAAGCCACGCCCCCATCGCGCGGGCATGTTCAATAAAACAAATGGCGGTGCTATGCCATGAGAAGTAACAGCGGCCCCAGCGCAAAAGGTAACAAAGTGTTGCGTCTGCTGAAGAGGTGGCAGTAAGCATTGCGTGTTGTCAACTGTACCAGGCTAAAGCCGGTAAGCCCCGCCCCCAACCAATGCACGTGGCCAATCATACCAGGCTTAAGCCGGCGAGCCACGCCCCCTGCGCCGACCCAATGCTATGTAATTCACTGCAATGCAATTGGTTTTTTGCCCTTAGTGGGAGTTGAACCCAGGACCCCAGCGCTGCAAGGCTACTGTGCTAACCACTGAGCCACCGTGCTGCCTCTACTCCAATGCAATTTAAATGAGGGCATGTTTAAAAAAACAAGTGGCGGTGCTATGTTATGAAAAGTAGCAGCCGCTTCAGCGCCAAAGGAAATGATGGGTTGCGTCTGCTGAAAAGGTGACAGTAAGCATTGCATGTTGCCATAGTTGCACACTGTACCTGGCATGACGCGGTAAGCCCCGCCCCCATGGCGGTAAGCCCCGCCCCCGGCACCGACGCTACGCAATGCACTGTGTGTTGCCGACTGTACAGGGCTTAAGCCGGTAAGCCCCGCCCCATCGCGGTAAGCCCCCCCCCCGGCACCGACGCTATGCAATGCACTGCATGTTTCCATCTGTACCGGGCTTAAGCCGGTAAGCCCCGCCCCATCGCGGTAAGCCCCGCCCCCGGCACCGACGCTACGCAATGCACTGCAAGTTGCCGACTGTACCGGGCTTAAGCCGGTAAGCCCCGCCCCCGGCACCGACGCTATGCAATGCACTGCAAGTTGCCGACTGTACCGGGCTTAAGCCGGTAAGCCCCGCCCCATCGCGGTAAGCCCCCCCCCCGGCACCGACGCTACGCAACGCACTGCAAATTGCCGACTGTACCGGGCTTAAGCCGGTAAGCCCCGCCCCCATCGCGGTAAGCCCCGCCCCCGGCACCGACGCTATGCAATGCACTGCAAGTTGCCGACTGTACCGGGCTTAAGCCGGTAAGCCACGCCCCATCGCGCGGGCATGTTCAATAAAACAAATGGCGGTGCTATGCCATGAGAAGTAACAGCGGCCCCAGCGCAAAAGGTAACGAAGTGTTGCGTCTGCTGAAGAGGTGGCAGTAAGCAAGCGTGTTGTAAACTGTACAGGCTAAAGCCGGTAAGCCCCGCCCCCCCCGGCACCGACGCTTGCAATGCACTGCAAGTTGCCGACTGTACAGGGCTTAAGCCGGTAAGCCCCGCCCCCGGCACCGACGCTATGCAATGCACTGTGTGTTGCCGACTGTACCGGGCTTAAGCCGGTAAGCCCCGCCCCATCGCGGTAAGCCCCGCCCCCCGGCACCGACGCTACGCAACGCACTGCAAATTGCCGACTGTACCGGGCTTAAGCCGGTAAGCCCCGCCCCCATCGCGGTAAGCCCCGCCCCCGGCACCGACGCTATGCAATGCACTGCAAGTTGCCGACTGTACCGGGCTTAAGCCGGTAAGCCACGCCCCCATCGCGCGGGCATGTTCAATAAAACAAATGGCGGTGCTATGCCATGAGAAGTAACAGCGGCCCCAGCGCAAAAGGTAACGAAGTGTTGCGTCTGCTGAAGAGGTGGCAGTAAGCATTGCGTGTTGTCAACTGTACCAGGCTAAAGCCGGTAAGCCCCGCCCCCACCCAATGCACGTGGCCAATCATACCAGGCTTAAGCCGGCGAGCCACGCCCCCTGCGCCGACCCAATGCTATGTAATTCACTGCAATGCAATTGGTTTTTTGCCCTTAGTGGGAGTTGAACCCAGGACCCCAGCGCTGCAAGGCTACTGTGCTAACCACTGAACCACCGTGCTGCCTCTACTCCAATGCAATTTAAATGAGGGCATGTTTAAAAAAACAAGTGGCGGTGCTATGTTATGAAAAGTAGCAGCCGCTTCAGCGCCAAAGGAAATGATGGGTTGCGTCTGCTGAAAAGGTGACAGTAAGCATTGCATGTTGCCATAGTTGCACACTGTACCTGGCATGACGCGGTAAGCCCCGCCCCCATGGCGGTAAGCCCCGCCCCCGGCACCGACGCTACGCAATGCACTGTGTGTTGCCGACTGTACAGGGCTTAAGCCGGTAAGCCCCGCCCCATCGCGGTAAGCCCCGCCCCCGGCACCGACGCTATGCAATGCACTGCATGTTTCCATCTGTACCGGGCTTAAGCCGGTAAGCCCCGCCCCATCGCGGTAAGCCCCGCCCCCGGCACCGACGCTACGCAATGCACTGCAAGTTGCCGACTGTACCGGGCTTAAGCCGGTAAGCCCCGCCCCCGGCACCGACGCTATGCAATGCACTGCAAGTTGCCGACTGTACCGGGCTTAAGCCGGTAAGCCCCGCCCCATCGCGGTAAGCCCCGCCCCCGGCACCGACGCTACGCAACGCACTGCAAATTGCCGACTGTACCGGGCTTAAGCCGGTAAGCCCCGCCCCCATCGCGGTAAGCCCCGCCCCCGGCACCGACGCTATGCAATGCACTGCAAGTTGCCGACTGTACCGGGCTTAAGCCGGTAAGCCACGCCCCCATCGCGCGGGCATGTTCAATAAAACAAATGGCGGTGCTATGCCATGAGAAGTAACAGCGGCCCCAGCGCAAAAGGTAACGAAGTGTTGCGTCTGCTGAAGAGGTGGCAGTAAGCATTGCGTGTTGTCAACTGTACCAGGCTAAAGCCGGTAAGCCCCGCCCCCACCCAATGCACGTGGCCAATCATACCAGGCTTAAGCCGGCGAGCCACGCCCCCTGCGCCGACCCAATGCTATGTAATTCACTGCAATGCAATTGATTTTTTGCCCTTAGTGGGAGTTGAACCCAGGACCCCAGCGCTGCAAGGCTACTGTGCTAACCACTGAGCCACCGTGCTGCCTCTACTCCAATGCAATTTAAATGAGGGCATGTTTAAAAAAACAAGTGGCGGTGCTATGTTATGAAAAGTAGCAGCCGCTTCAGCGCCAAAGGAAATGATGGGTTGCGTCTGCTGAAAAGGTGACAGTAAGCATTGCATGTTGCCATAGTTGCACACTGTACCTGGCATGACGCGGTAAGCCCCGCCCCCATGGCGGTAAGCCCCGCCCCCGGCACCGACGCTACGCAATGCACTGTGTGTTGCCGACTGTACAGGGCTTAAGCCGGTAAGCCCCGCCCCATCGCGGTAAGCCCCGCCCCCGGCACCGACGCTATGCAATGCACTGCATGTTTCCATCTGTACCGGGCTTAAGCCGGTAAGCCCCGCCCCATCTCGGTAAGCCCCGCCCCCGGCACCGACGCTACGCAATGCACTGCAAGTTGCCGACTGTACCGGGCTTAAGCCGGTAAGCCCCGCCCCCGGCACCGACGCTATGCAATGCACTGCAAGTTGCCGACTGTACCGGGCTTAAGCCGGTAAGCCCCGCCCCCGGCACCGACGCTACGCAATGCACTGCAAATTGCCGACTGTACCGGGCTTAAGCCGGTAAGCCCCGCCCCCATCGCGGTAAGCCCCGCCCCCGGCACCGACGCTATGCAATGCACTGCAAGTTGCCGACTGTACCGGGCTTAAGCCGGTAAGCCACGCCCCCATCGCGCGGGCATGTTCAATAAAACAAATGGCGGTGCTATGCCATGAGAAGTAACAGCGGCCCCAGCGCAAAAGGTAACGAAGTGTTGCGTCTGCTGAAGAGGTGGCAGTAAGCATTGCGTGTTGTCAACTGTACCAGGCTAAAGCCGGTAAGCCCCGCCCCACCCAATGCACGTGGCCAATCATACCAGGCTTAAGCCGGCGAGCCACGCCCCCTGCGCCGACCCAATGCTATGTAATTCACTGCAATGCAATTGGTTTTTTGCCCTTAGTGGGAGTTGAACCCAGGACCCCAGCGCTGCAAGGCTACTGTGCTAACCACTGAGCCACCGTGCTGCCTCTACTCCAATGCAATTTAAATGAGGGCATGTTTAAAAAACAAGTGGCGGTGCTATGTTATGAAAAGTAGCAGCCGCTTCAGCGCCAAAGGAAATGATGGGTTGCGTCTGCTGAAAAGGTGACAGTAAGCATTGCATGTTGCCATAGTTGCACACTGTACCTGGCATGACGCGGTAAGCCCCGCCCCCATGGCGGTAAGCCCCGCCCCCGGCACCGACGCTACGCAATGCACTGTGTGTTGCCGACTGTACAGGGCTTAAGCCGGTAAGCCCCGCCCCATCGCGGTAAGCCCCGCCCCCGGCACCGACGCTATGCAATGCACTGCATGTTTCCATCTGTACCGGGCTTAAGCCGGTAAGCCCCGCCCCATCGCGGTAAGCCCCGCCCCCGGCACCGACGCTAAGCAATGCACTGCAAGTTGCCGACTGTACCGGGCTTAAGCCGGTAAGCCCCGCCCCGGCACCGACGCTATGCAATGCACTGCAAGTTGCCGACTGTACCGGGCTTAAGCCGGTAAGCCCCGCCCCATCGCGGTAAGCCCCGCCCCCCGGCACCGACGCTACGCAACGCACTGCAAATTGCCGACTGTACCGGGCTTAAGCCGGTAAGCCCCCCCCCCATCGCGGTAAGCCCCGCCCCCGGCACCGACGCTATGCAATGCACTGCAAGTTGCCGACTGTACCGGGCTTAAGCCGGTAAGCCACGCCCCCATCGCGCGGGCATGTTCAATAAAACAAATGGCGGTGCTATGCCATGAGAAGTAACAGCGGCC
The DNA here is from genome assembly GCF_027789765.1 of Dendropsophus ebraccatus. Taxonomy (NCBI): domain Eukaryota; kingdom Metazoa; phylum Chordata; class Amphibia; order Anura; family Hylidae; genus Dendropsophus; species Dendropsophus ebraccatus. The sequence continues at coordinate 266,542 of NW_027209272.1, forward strand.
CCAGCGCAAAAGGTAACGAAGTGTTGCGTCTGCTGAAGAGGTGGCAGTAAGCATTGCGTGTTGTCAACTGTACCAGGCTAAAGCCGGTAAGCCCCGCCCCCACCCAATGCACGTGGCCAATCATACCAGGCTTAAGCCGGCGAGCCACGCCCCCTGCGCCGACCCAATGCTATGTAATTCACTGCAATGCAATTGGTTTTTTGCCCTTAGTGGGAGTTGAACCCAGGACCCCAGCGCTGCAAGGCTACTGTGCTAACCACTGAACCACCGTGCTGCCTCTACTCCAATGCAATTTAACTGAGGGCATGTTTAAAAAACAAGTGGCGGTGCTATGTTATGAAAAGTAGCAGCCGCTTCAGCGCCAAAGGAAATGATGGGTTGCGTCTGCTGAAAAGGTGACAGTAAGCATTGCATGTTGCCATAGTTGCACACTGTACCTGGCATGACGCGGTAAGCCCCGCCCCCATGGCGGTAAGCCCCGCCCCCGGCACCGACGCTACGCAATGCACTGTGTGTTGCCGACTGTACAGGGCTTAAGCCGGTAAGCCCCGCCCCATCGCGGTAAGCCCCGCCCCCGGCACCGACGCTATGCAATGCACTGCATGTTTCCATCTGTACCGGGCTTAAGCCGGTAAGCCCCGCCCCATCGCGGTAAGCCCCGCCCCCGGCACCGACGCTACGCAATGCACTGCAAGTTGCCGACTGTACCGGGCTTAAGCCGGTAAGCCCCGCCCCCGGCACCGACGCTATGCAATGCACTGCAAGTTGCCGACTGTACCGGGCTTAAGCCGGTAAGCCCCGCCCCATCACGGTAAGCCCCGCCCCCCGGCACCGACGCGACGCACCGCACTGCAAATTGCCGACTGTACCGGGCTTAAGCCGGTAAGCCCCGCCCCCAGCGCGGGAAGCCCCGCCCCCGGCACCGACGCTATGCAATGCACTGCAAGTTGCCGACTGTACCGGGCTTAAGCCGGTAAGCCACGCCCCCATCGCGCGGGCATGTTCAATAAAACAAATGGCGGTGCTATGCCATGAGAAGTAACAGCGGCCCCAGCGCAAAAGGTAACGAAGTGTTGCGTCTGCTGAAGAGGTGGCAGTAAGCATTGCGTGTTGTCAACTGTACCAGGCTAAAGCCGGTAAGCCCCGCCCCCACCCAATGCACGTGGCCAATCATACCAGGCTTAAGCCGGCGAGCCACGCCCCCTGCGCCGACCCAATGCTATGTAATTCACTGCAATGCAATTGGTTTTTTGCCCTTAGTGGGAGTTGAACCCAGGACCCCAGCGCTGCAAGGCTACTGTGCTAACCACTGAGCCACCGTGCTGCCTCTACTCCAATGCAATTTAAATGAGGGCATGTTTAAAAAAACAAGTGGCGGTGCTATGTTATGAAAAGTAGCAGCCGCTTCAGCGCCAAAGGAAATGATGGGTTGCGTCTGCTGAAAAGGTGACAGTAAGCATTGCATGTTGCCATAGTTGCACACTGTACCTGGCATGACGCGGTAAGCCCCGCCCCCATGGCGGTAAGCCCCGCCCCCGGCACCGACGCTACGCAATGCACTGTGTGTTGCCGACTGTACAGGGCTTAAGCCGGTAAGCCCGCCCCATCGCGGTAAGCCCCGCCCCCGGCACCGACGCTATGCAATGCACTGCATGTTTCCATCTGTACCGGGCTTAAGCCGGTAAGCCCCGCCCCATCGCGGTAAGCCCCGCCCCCGGCACCGACGCTACGCAATGCACTGCAAGTTGCCGACTGTACCGGGCTTAAGCCGGTAAGCCCCGCCCCCGGCACCGACGCTATGCAATGCACTGCAAGTTGCCGACTGTACCGGGCTTAAGCCGGTAAGCCCCGCCCCCGGCACCGACGCTATGCAATGCACTGCAAGTTGCCGACTGTACCGGGCTTAAGCCGGTAAGCCCCGCCCCATCGCGGTAAGCCCCGCCCCCCGGCACCGACGCTACGCAACGCACTGCAAATTGCCGACTGTACCGGGCTTAAGCCGGTAAGCCCCGCCCCCATCGCGGTAAGCCCCGCCCCCGGCACCGACGCTATGCAATGCACTGCAAGTTGCCGACTGTACCGGGCTTAAGCCGGTAAGCCACGCCCCCATCGCGCGGGCATGTTCAATAAAACAAATGGCGGTGCTATGCCATGAGAAGTAACAGCGGCCCCAGCGCAAAAGGTAACGAAGTGTTGCGTCTGCTGAAGAGGTGGCAGTAAGCATTGCGTGTTGTCAACTGTACCAGGCTAAAGCCGGTAAGCCCCGCCCCCACCCAATGCACGTGGCCAATCATACCAGGCTTAAGCCGGCGAGCCACGCCCCCTGCGCCGACCCAATGCTATGTAATTCACTGCAATGCAATTGGTTTTTTGCCCTTAGTGGGAGTTGAACCCAGGACCCCAGCGCTGCAAGGCTACTGTGCTAACCACTGAGCCACCGTGCTGCCTCTACTCCAATGCAATTTAAATGAGGGCATGTTTAAAAAAACAAGTGGCGGTGCTATGTTATGAAAAGTAGCAGCCGCTTCAGCGCCAAAGGAAATGATGGGTTGCGTCTGCTGAAAAGGTGACAGTAAGCATTGCATGTTGCCATAGTTGCACACTGTACCTGGCATGACGCGGTAAGCCCCGCCCCCATGGCGGTAAGCCCCGCCCCCGGCACCGACGCTACGCAATGCACTGGGTGTTGCCGACTGTACAGGGCTTAAGCCGGTAAGCCCCGCCCCATCGCGGTAAGCCCCGCCCCCGGCACCGACGCTATGCAATGCACTGCATGTTTCCATCTGTACCGGGCTTAAGCCGGTAAGCCCCGCCCCATCGCGGTAAGCCCCGCCCCCGGCACCGACGCTACGCAATGCACTGCAAGTTGCCGACTGTACCGGGCTTAAGCCGGTAAGCCCCGCCCCCGGCACCGACGCTATGCAATGCACTGCAAGTTGCCGACTGTACCGGGCTTAAGCCGGTAAGCCCCGCCCCCATCGCGGTAAGCCCCGCCCCCCGGCACCGACGCTACGCAACGCACTGCAAATTGCCGACTGTACCGGGCTTAAGCCGGTAAGCCCCGCCCCCATCGCGGTAAGCCCCGCCCCCGGCACCGACGCTATGCAATGCACTGCAAGTTGCCGACTGTACCGGGCTTAAGCCGGTAAGCCACGCCCCCATCGCGCGGGCATGTTCAATAAAACAAATGGCGGTGCTATGCCATGAGAAGTAACAGCGGCCCCAGCGCAAAAGGTAACGAAGTGTTGCGTCTGCTGAAGAGGTGGCAGTAAGCATTGCGTGTTGTCAACTGTACCAGGCTAAAGCCGGTAAGCCCCGCCCCCACCCAATGCACGTGGCCAATCATACCAGGCTTAAGCCGGCGAGCCACGCCCCCTGCGCCGACCCAATGCTATGTAATTCACTGCAATGCAATTGGTTTTTTGCCCTTAGTGGGAGTTGAACCCAGGACCCCAGCGCTGCAAGGCTACTGTGCTAACCACTGAGCCACCGTGCTGCCTCTACTCCAATGCAATTTAAATGAGGGCATGTTTAAAAAAACAAGTGGCGGTGCTATGTTATGAAAAGTAGCAGCCGCTTCAGCGCCAAAGGAAATGATGGGTTGCGTCTGCTGAAAAGGTGACAGTAAGCATTGCATGTTGCCATAGTTGCACACTGTACCTGGCATGACGCGGTAAGCCCCGCCCCCATGGCGGTAAGCCCCGCCCCCGGCACCGACGCTACGCAATGCACTGTGTGTTGCCGACTGTACAGGGCTTAAGCCGGTAAGCCCCGCCCCATCGCGGTAAGCCCCGCCCCCGGCACCGACGCTATGCAATGCACTGCATGTTTCCATCTGTACCGGGCTTAAGCCGGTAAGCCCCGCCCCATCGCGGTAAGCCCCGCCCCCGGCACCGACGCTACGCAATGCACTGCAAGTTGCCGACTGTACCGGGCTTAAGCCGGTAAGCCCCGCCCCCGGCACCGACGCTATGCAATGCACTGCAAGTTGCCGACTGTACCGGGCTTAAGCCGGTAAGCCCCGCCCCATCGCGGTAAGCCCCGCCCCCCGGCACCGACGCTACGCAACGCCCTGCAAATTGCCGACTGTACCGGGCTTAAGCCGGTAAGCCCCGCCCCCATCGCGGTAAGCCCCGCCCCCGGCACCGACGCTATGCAATGCACTGCAAGTTGCCGACTGTACCGGGCTTAAGCCGGTAAGCCACGCCCCCATCGCGCGGGCATGTTCAATAAAACAAATGGCGGTGCTATGCCATGAGAAGTAACAGCGGCCCCAGCGCAAAAGGTAACGAAGTGTTGCGTCTGCTGAAGAGGTGGCAGTAAGCATTGCGTGTTGTCAACTGTACCAGGCTAAAGCCGGTAAGCCCCGCCCCCACCCAATGCACGTGGCCAATCATACCAGGCTTAAGCCGGCGAGCCACGCCCCCTGCGCCGACCCAATGCTATGTAATTCACTGCAATGCAATTGGTTTTTTGCCCTTAGTGGGAGTTGAACCCAGGACCCCAGCGCTGCAAGGCTACTGTGCTAACCACTGAACCACCGTGCTGCCTCTACTCCAATGCAATTTAAATGAGGGCATGTTTAAAAAACAAGTGGCGGTGCTATGTTATGAAAAGTAGCAGCCGCTTCAGCGCCAAAGGAAATGATGGGTTGCGTCTGCTGAAAAGGTGACAGTAAGCATTGCATGTTGCCATAGTTGCACACTGTACCTGGCATGACGCGGTAAGCCCCGCCCCCATGGCGGTAAGCCCCGCCCCCGGCACCGACGCTACGCAATGCACTGTGTGTTGCCGACTGTACAGGGCTTAAGCCGGTAAGCCCCGCCCCATCGCGGTAAGCCCCGCCCCCGGCACCGACGCTATGCAATGCACTGCATGTTTCCATCTGTACCGGGCTTAAGCCGGTAAGCCCCGCCCCATCGCGGTAAGCCCCGCCCCCGGCACCGACGCTACGCAATGCACTGCAAGTTGCCGACTGTACCGGGCTTAAGCCGGTAAGCCCCGCCCCCGGCACCGACGCTATGCAATGCACTGCAAGTTGCCGACTGTACCGGGCTTAAGCCGGTAAGCCCCGCCCCCGGCACCGACGCTATGCAATGCACTGCAAGTTGCCGACTGTACCGGGCTTAAGCCGGTAAGCCCCGCCCCATCGCGGTAAGCCCCGCCCCCCGGCACCGACGCTACGCAACGCACTGCAAATTGCCGACTGTACCGGGCTTAAGCCGGTAAGCCCCGCCCCCATCGCGGTAAGCCCCGCCCCCGGCACCGACGCTATGCAATGCACTGCAAGTTGCCGACTGTACCGGGCTTAAGCCGGTAAGCCACGCCCCCATCGCGCGGGCATGTTCAATAAAACAAATGGCGGTGCTATGCCATGAGAAGTAACAGCGGCCCCAGCGCAAAAGGTAACGAAGTGTTGCGTCTGCTGAAGAGGTGGCAGTAAGCATTGCGTGTTGTCAACTGTACCAGGCTAAAGCCGGTAAGCCCCGCCCCCACCCAATGCACGTGGCCAATCATACCAGGCTTAAGCCGGCGAGCCACGCCCCCTGCGCCGACCCAATGCTATGTAATTCACTGCAATGCAATTGGTTTTTTGCCCTTAGTGGGAGTTGAACCCAGGACCCCAGCGCTGCAAGGCTACTGTGCTAACCACTGAGCCACCGTGCTGCCTCTACTCCAATGCAATTTAAATGAGGGCATGTTTAAAAAAACAAGTGGCGGTGCTATGTTATGAAAAGTAGCAGCCGCTTCAGCGCCAAAGGAAATGATGGGTTGCGTCTGCTGAAAAGGTGACAGTAAGCATTGCATGTTGCCATAGTTGCACACTGTACCTGGCATGACGCGGTAAGCCCCGCCCCCATGGCGGTAAGCCCCGCCCCCGGCACCGACGCTACGCAATGCACTGTGTGTTGCCGACTGTACAGGGCTTAAGCCGGTAAGCCCCGCCCCATCGCGGTAAGCCCCGCCCCCGGCACCGACGCTATGCAATGCACTGCATGTTTCCATCTGTACCGGGCTTAAGCCGGTAAGCCCCGCCCCATCGCGGTAAGCCCCGCCCCCGGCACCGACGCTACGCAATGCACTGCAAGTTGCCGACTGTACCGGCTTAAGCCGGTAAGCCCCGCCCCCACCGACGCTACGCAATGCACTGCAAGTTGCCGACTGTACCGGGCTTAAGCCGGTAAGCCCCGCCCCCGGCACCGACGCTATGCAATGCACTGCAAGTTGCCGACTGTACCGGGCTTAAGCCGGTAAGCCCCGCCCCATCGCGGTAAGCCCCGCCCCCGGCACCGACGCTATGCAATGCACTGCAAGTTGCCGACTGTACCGGGCTTAAGCCGGTAAGCCCCGCCCCATCGCGGTAAGCCCCGCCCCCCGGCACCGACGCTACGCAACGCACTGCAAATTGCCGACTGTACCGGGCTTAAGCCGGTAAGCCCCGCCCCCATCGCGGTAAGCCCCGCCCCCGGCACCGACGCTATGCAATGCACTGCAAGTTGCCGACTGTACCGGGCTTAAGCCGGTAAGCCACGCCCCCATCGCGCGGGCATGTTCAATAAAACAAATGGCGGTGCTATGCCATGAGAAGTAACAGCGGCCCCAGCGCAAAAGGTAACGAAGTGTTGCGTCTGCTGAAGAGGTGGCAGTAAGCATTGCGTGTTGTCAACTGTACCAGGCTAAAGCCGGTAAGCCCCGCCCCCACCCAATGCACGTGGCCAATCATACCAGGCTTAAGCCGGCGAGCCACGCCCCCTGCGCCGACCCAATGCTATGTAATTCACTGCAATGCAATTGGTTTTTTGCCCTTAGTGGGAGTTGAACCCAGGACCCCAGCGCTGCAAGGCTACTGTGCTAACCACTGAGCCACCGTGCTGCCTCTACTCCAATGCAATTTAAATGAGGGCATGTTTAAAAAACAAGTGGCGGTGCTATGTTATGAAAAGTAGCAGCCGCTTCAGCGCCAAAGGAAATGATGGGTTGCGTCTGCTGAAAAGGTGACAGTAAGCATTGCATGTTGCCATAGTTGCACACTGTACCTGGCATGACGCGGTAAGCCCCGCCCCCATGGCGGTAAGCCCCGCCCCCGGCACCGACGCTACGCAATGCACTGTGTGTTGCCGACTGTACAGGGCTTAAGCCGGTAAGCCCCGCCCCATCGCGGTAAGCCCCGCCCCCGGCACCGACGCTATGCAATGCACTGCATGTTTCCATCTGTACCGGGCTTAAGCCGGTAAGCCCCGCCCCATCGCGGTAAGCCCCGCCCCCGGCACCGACGCTACGCAATGCACTGCAAGTTGCCGACTGTACCGGGCTTAAGCCGGTAAGCCCCGCCCCGGCACCGACGCTATGCAATGCACTGCAAGTTGCCGACTGTACCGGGCTTAAGCCGGTAAGCCCCGCCCCATCGCGGTAAGCCCCGCCCCCCGGCACCGACGCTACGCAACGCACTGCAAATTGCCGACTGTACCGGGCTTAAGCCGGTAAGCCCCGCCCCCATCGCGGTAAGCCCCGCCCCCGGCACCGACGCTATGCAATGCACTGCAAGTTGCCGACTGTACCGGGCTTAAGCCGGTAAGCCACGCCCCCATCGCGCGGGCATGTTCAATAAAACAAATGGCGGTGCTATGCCATGAGAAGTAACAGCGGCCCCAGCGCAAAAGGTAACGAAGTGTTGCGTCTGCTGAAGAGGTGGCAGTAAGCATTGCGTGTTGTCAACTGTACCAGGCTAAAGCCGGTAAGCCCCGCCCCCACCCAATGCACGTGGCCAATCATACCAGGCTTAAGCCGGCGAGCCACGCCCCCTGCGCCGACCCAATGCTATGTAATTCACTGCAATGCAATTGGTTTTTTGCCCTTAGTGGGAGTTGAACCCAGGACCCCAGCGCTGCAAGGCTACTGTGCTAACCACTGAGCCACCGTGCTGCCTCTACTCCAATGCAATTTAAATGAGGGCATGTTTAAAAAAACAAGTGGCGGTGCTATGTTATGAAAAGTAGCAGCCGCTTCAGCGCCAAAGGAAATGATGGGTTGCGTCTGCTGAAAAGGTGACAGTAAGCATTGCATGTTGCCATAGTTGCACACTGTACCTGGCATGACGCGGTAAGCCCCGCCCCCATGGCGGTAAGCCCCGCCCCCGGCACCGACGCTACGCAATGCACTGCATGTTGCCGACTGTACAGGGCTTAAGCCGGTAAGCCCCGCCCCATCGCGGTAAGCCCCGCCCCCGGCGCCGACGCTATGCAATGCACTGCATGTTTCCATCTGTACCGGGCTTAAGCCGGTAAGCCCCGCCCCATCGCGGTAAGCCCCGCCCCCGGCACCGACGCTACGCAATGCACTGCAAGTTGCCGACTGTACCGGGCTTAAGCCGGTAAGCCCCGCCCCCGGCACCGACGCTATGCAATGCACTGCAAGTTGCCGACTGTACCGGGCTTAAGCCGGTAAGCCCCGCCCCATCGCGGTAAGCCCCGCCCCCGGCACCGACGCTACGCAACGCACTGCAAATTGCCGACTGTACCGGGCTTAAGCCGGTAAGCCCCGCCCCCATCGCGGTAAGCCCCGCCCCCGGCACCGACGCTATGCAATGCACTGCAAGTTGCCGACTGTACCGGGCTTAAGCCGGTAAGCCACGCCCCCATCGCGCGGGCATGTTCAATAAAACAAATGGCGGTGCTATGCCATGAGAAGTAACAGCGGCCCCAGCGCAAAAGGTAACGAAGTGTTGCGTCTGCTGAAGAGGTGGCAGTAAGCATTGCGTGTTGTCAACTGTACCAGGCTAAAGCCGGTAAGCCCCGCCCCCACCCAATGCACGTGGCCAATCATACCAGGCTTAAGCCGGCGAGCCACGCCCCCTGCGCCGACCCAATGCTATGTAATTCACTGCAATGCAATTGGTTTTTTGCCCTTAGTGGGAGTTGAACCCAGGACCCCAGCGCTGCAAGGCTACTGTGCTAACCACTGAACCACCGTGCTGCCTCTACTCCAATGCAATTTAAATGAGGGCATGTTTAAAAAACAAGTGGCGGTGCTATGTTATGAAAAGTAGCAGCCGCTTCAGCGCCAAAGGAAATGATGGGTTGCGTCTGCTGAAAAGGTGACAGTAAGCATTGCATGTTGCCATAGTTGCACACTGTACCTGGCATGACGCGGTAAGCCCCGCCCCCATGGCGGTAAGCCCCGCCCCCGGCACCGACGCTACGCAATGCACTGTGTGTTGCCGACTGTACAGGGCTTAAGCCGGTAAGCCCCGCCCCATCGCGGTAAGCCCCGCCCCCGGCACCGACGCTATGCAATGCACTGCATGTTTCCATCTGTACCGGGCTTAAGCCGGTAAGCCCCGCCCCATCGCGGTAAGCCCCGCCCCCGCACCGACGCTACGCAATGCACTGCAAGTTGCCGACTGTACCGGGCTTAAGCCGGTAAGCCCCGCCCCCACCCACGCTATGCGCACTGCAAGTTGCCGACTGTACCGGGCTTAAGCCGGTAAGCCCCGCCCCCGGTAAGCCCCGCCCCCCGGCACCGACGCTACGCACTGCACTGCAAGTTGCCGACTGTACCGGGCTTAAGCCGGTAAGCCCCGCCCCCATCGCGGTAAGCCCCGCCCCCGGCACCGACGCTATGCAATGCACTGCAAGTTGCCGACTGTACCGGGCTTAAGCCGGTAAGCCCCGCCCCATCGCGGTAAGCCCCGCCCCCCGGCACCGACGCTACGCAACGCACTGCAATTTGCCGACTGTACCGGGCTTAAGCCGGTAAGCCCCGCCCCCATCGCGGTAAGCCCCGCCCCCGGCACCGACGCTATGCAATGCACTGCAAGTTGCCGACTGTACCGGGCTTAAGCCGGTAAGCCACGCCCCCATCGCGCGGGCATGTTCAATAAAACAAATGGCGGTGCTATGCCATGAGAAGTAACAGCGGCCCCAGCGCAAAAGGTAACGAAGTGTTGCGTCTGCTGAAGAGGTGGCAGTAAGCATTGCGTGTTGTCAACTGTACCAGGCTAAAGCCGGTAAGCCCCGCCCCCACCCAATGCACGTGGCCAATCATACCAGGCTTAAGCCGGCGAGCCACGCCCCCTGCGCCGACCCAATGCTATGTAATTCACTGCAATGCAATTGGTTTTTTGCCCTTAGTGGGAGTTGAACCCAGGACCCCAGCGCTGCAAGGCTACTGTGCTAACCACTGAGCCACCGTGCTGCCTCTACTCCAATGCAATTTAAATGAGGGCATGTTTAAAAAACAAGTGGCGGTGCTATGTTATGAAAAGTAGCAGCCGCTTCAGCGCCAAAGGAAATGATGGGTTGCGTCTGCTGAAAAGGTGACAGTAAGCATTGCATGTTGCCATAGTTGCACACTGTACCTGGCATGACGCGGTAAGCCCCGCCCCCATGGCGGTAAGCCCCGCCCCCGGCACCGACGCTACGCAATGCACTGTGTGTTGCCGACTGTACAGGGCTTAAGCCGGTAAGCCCCGCCCCATCGCGGTAAGCCCCGCCCCCGGCACCGACGCTATGCAATGCACTGCATGTTTCCATCTGTACCGGGCTTAAGCCGGTAAGCCCCGCCCCATCGCGGTAAGCCCCGCCCCCGGCACCGACGCTACGCAATGCACTGCAAGTTGCCGACTGTACCGGGCTTAAGCCGGTAAGCCCCGCCCCGGCACCGACGCTATGCAATGCACTGCAAGTTGCCGACTGTACCGGGCTTAAGCCGGTAAGCCCCGCCCCATCGCGGCCCCGCCCCCGGCACCGACGCTACGCAATGCACTGCAAGTTGCCGACTGTACCGGGCTTAAGCCGGTAAGCCCGCCCCCATCGCGGTAAGCCCCGCCCCCGGCACCGACGCTATGCAATGCACTGCAAGTTGCCGACTGTACCGGGCTTAAGCCGGTAAGCCCCGCCCCATCGCGGTAAGCCCCGCCCCCCGGCACCGACGCTACGCAACGCACTGCAAATTGCCGACTGTACCGGGCTTAAGCCGGTAAGCCCCGCCCCCATCGCGGTAAGCCCCGCCCCCGGCACCGACGCTATGCAATGCACTGCAAGTTGCCGACTGTACCGGGCTTAAGCCGGTAAGCCACGCCCCCATCGCGCGGGCATGTTCAATAAAACAAATGGCGGTGCTATGCCATGAGAAGTAACAGCGGCCCCAGCGCAAAAGGTAACGAAGTGTTGCGTCTGCTGAAGAGGTGGCAGTAAGCATTGCGTGTTGTCAACTGTACCAGGCTAAAGCCGGTAAGCCCCGCCCCCACCCAATGCACGTGGCCAATCATACCAGGCTTAAGCCGGCGAGCCACGCCCCCTGCGCCGACCCAATGCTATGTAATTCACTGCAATGCAATTGGTTTTTTGCCCTTAGTGGGAGTTGAACCCAGGACCCCAGCGCTGCAAGGCTACTGTGCTAACCACTGAGCCACCGTGCTGCCTCTACTCCAATGCAATTTAAATGAGGGCATGTTTAAAAAAACAAGTGGCGGTGCTATGTTATGAAAAGTAGCAGCCGCTTCAGCGCCAAAGGAAATGATGGGTTGCGTCTGCTGAAAAGGTGACAGTAAGCATTGCATGTTGCCATAGTTGCACACTGTACCTGGCATGACGCGGTAAGCCCCGCCCCCATGGCGGTAAGCCCCGCCCCCGGCACCGACGCTACGCAATGCACTGTATGTTGCCGACTGTACAGGGCTTAAGCCGGTAAGCCCCGCCCCATCGCGGTAAGCCCCGCCCCCGGCACCGACGCTATGCAATGCACTGCATGTTTCCATCTGTACCGGGCTTAAGCCGGTAAGCCCCGCCCCATCGCGGTAAGCCCCGCCCCCGGCACCGACGCTACGCAATGCACTGCAAGTTGCCGACTGTACCGGGCTTAAGCCGGTAAGCCCCGCCCCCGGCACCGACGCTATGCAATGCACTGCAAGTTGCCGACTGTACCGGGCTTAAGCCGGTAAGCCCCGCCCCATCGCGGTAAGCCCCGCCCCCCGGCACCGACGCTACGCACGCACTGCAAATTGCCGACTGTACCGGGCTTAAGCCGGTAAGCCCCGCCCCCATCGCGGTAAGCCCCGCCCCCGGCACCGACGCTATGCAATGCACTGCAAGTTGCCGACTGTACCGGGCTTAAGCCGGTAAGCCACGCCCCCATCGCGCGGGCATGTTCAATAAAACAAATGGCGGTGCTATGCCATGAGAAGTAACAGCGGCCCCAGCGCAAAAGGTAACGAAGTGTTGCGTCTGCTGAAGAGGTGGCAGTAAGCATTGCGTGTTGTCAACTGTACCAGGCTAAAGCCGGTAAGCCCCGCCCCCACCCAATGCACGTGGCCAATCATACCAGGCTTAAGCCGGCGAGCCACGCCCCCTGCGCCGACCCAATGCTATGTAATTCACTGCAATGCAATTGGTTTTTTGCCCTTAGTGGGAGTTGAACCCAGGACCCCAGCGCTGCAAGGCTACTGTGCTAACCACTGAGCCACCGTGCTGCCTCTACTCCAATGCAATTTAAATGAGGGCATGTTTAAAAAAACAAGTGGCGGTGCTATGTTATGAAAAGTAGCAGCCGCTTCAGCGCCAAAGGAAATGATGGGTTGCGTCTGCTGAAAAGGTGACAGTAAGCATTGCATGTTGCCATAGTTGCACACTGTACCTGGCATGACGCGGTAAGCCCCGCCCCCATGGCGGTAAGCCCCGCCCCCGGCACCGACGCTACGCAATGCACTGCAAGTTGCCGACTGTACAGGGCTTAAGCCGGTAAGCCCCGCCCCATCGCGGTAAGCCCCGCCCCCGGCACCGACGCTATGCAATGCACTGCATGTTTCCATCTGTACCGGGCTTAAGCCGGTAAGCCCCGCCCCATGGCGGTAAGCCCCGCCCCCGGCACCGACGCTACGCAATGCACTGCAAGTTGCCGACTGTACCGGGCTTAAGCCGGTAAGCCCCGCCCCCGGCACCGACGCTATGCAATGCACTGCAAGTTGCCGACTGTACCGGGCTTAAGCCGGTAAGCCCCGCCCCATCGCGGTAAGCCCCGCCCCCCGGCACCGACGCTACGCAACGCACTGCAAATTGCCGACTGTACCGGGCTTAAGCCGGTAAGCCCCGCCCCCATCGCGGTAAGCCCCGCCCCCGGCACCGACGCTATGCAATGCACTGCAAGTTGCCGACTGTACCGGGCTTAAGCCGGTAAGCCACGCCCCCATCGCGCGGGCATGTTCAATAAAACAAATGGCGGTGCTATGCCATGAGAAGTAACAGCGGCCCCAGCGCAAAAGGTAACGAAGTGTTGCGTCTGCTGAAGAGGTGGCAGTAAGCATTGCGTGTTGTCAACTGTACCAGGCTAAAGCCGGTAAGCCCCGCCCCCACCCAATGCACGTGGCCAATCATACCAGGCTTAAGCCGGCGAGCCACGCCCCCTGCGCCGACCCAATGCTATGTAATTCACTGCAATGCAATTGGTTTTTTGCCCTTAGTGGGAGTTGAACCCAGGACCCCAGCGCTGCAAGGCTACTGTGCTAACCACTGAGCCACCGTGCTGCCTCTACTCCAATGCAATTTAAATGAGGGCATGTTTAAAAAAACAAGTGGCGGTGCTATGTTATGAAAAGTAGCAGCCGCTTCAGCGCCAAAGGAAATGATGGGTTGCGTCTGCTGAAAAGGTGACAGTAAGCATTGCATGTTGCCATAGTTGCACACTGTACCTGGCATGACGCGGTAAGCCCCGCCCCCATGGCGGTAAGCCCCGCCCCCGGCACCGACGCTACGCAATGCACTGTGTGTTGCCGACTGTACAGGGCTTAAGCCGGTAAGCCCCGCCCCATCGCGGTAAGCCCCGCCCCCGGCACCGACGCTATGCAATGCACTGCATGTTTCCATCTGTACCGGGCTTAAGCCGGTAAGCCCCGCCCCATCGCGGTAAGCCCCGCCCCATCCGACGCTACGTAAGCACTGCGTTGCCGACTGTACCGGCTTAAGCCGGTAAGCCCCGCTACGACGCTATGCAATGCACTGCAAGTTGCCGACTGTACCGGGCTTAAGCCCGCGGTAAGCCCCGCCCCCGGCACCGACGCTATGCAATGCACTGCAAGTTGCCGACTGTACCGGGCTTAAGCCGGTAAGCCCCGCCCATCGCGGTAAGCCCCGCCCCCGGCACCGACGCTATGCAATGCACTGCAAGTTGCCGACTGTACCGGCTTAAGCCGGTAAGCCCCGCCCCATCGCGGTAAGCCCCGCCCCCGGCACCGACGCTACGCAACGCACTGCAAATTGCCGACTGTACCGGGCTTAAGCCGGTAAGCCCCGCCCCCATCGCGGTAAGCCCCGCCCCCGGCACCGACGCTATGCAATGCACTGCAAGTTGCCGACTGTACCGGGCTTAAGCCGGTAAGCCACGCCCCCATCGCGCGGGCATGTTCAATAAAACAAATGGCGGTGCTATGCCATGAGAAGTAACAGCGGCCCCAGCGCAAAAGGTAACGAAGTGTTGCGTCTGCTGAAGAGGTGGCAGTAAGCATTGCGTGTTGTCAACTGTACCAGGCTAAAGCCGGTAAGCCCCGCCCCCACCCAATGCACGTGGCCAATCATACCAGGCTTAAGCCGGCGAGCCACGCCCCCTGCGCCGACCCAATGCTATGTAATTCACTGCAATGCAATTGGTTTTTTGCCCTTAGTGGGAGTTGAACCCAGGACCCCAGCGCTGCAAGGCTACTGTGCTAACCACTGAGCCACCGTGCTGCCTCTACTCCAATGCAATTTAAATGAGGGCATGTTTAAAAAACAAGTGGCGGTGCTATGTTATGAAAAGTAGCAGCCGCTTCAGCGCCAAAGGAAATGATGGGTTGCGTCTGCTGAAAAGGTGACAGTAAGCATTGCATGTTGCCATAGTTGCACACTGTACCTGGCATGACGCGGTAAGCCCCGCCCCCATGGCGGTAAGCCCCGCCCCCCGCACCGACGCTACGCAATGCACTGTGTGTTGCCTACTGTACAGGGCTTAAGCCGGTAAGCCCCGCCCCATCGCGGTAAGCCCCGCCCCCGGCACCGACGCTATGCAATGCACTGCATGTTTCCATCTGTACCGGGCTTAAGCCGGTAAGCCCCGCCCCATCGCGGTAAGCCCCGCCCCCCGGCACCGACGCTACGCAATGCACTGCAAGTTGCCGACTGTACCGGGCTTAAGCCGGTAAGCCCCGCCCCCATATGCAATGCACTGCAAGTTGCCGACTGTACCGGGCTTAAGCCGGTAAGCCCCGCCCCCGCGGCACCGACGCTACGCAATGCACTGCAAGTTGCCGACTGTACCGGGCTTAAGCCGGTAAGCCCCGCCCCCATCGCGGTAAGCCCCGCCCCCCGGCACCGACGCTACGCAATGCACTGCAATTTGCCGACTGTACCGGGCTTAAGCCGGTAAGCCCCGCCCCATCGCGGTAAGCCCCGCCCCCGGCACCGACGCTACGCAATGCACTGCAAGTTGCCGACTGTACCGGGCTTAAGCCGGTAAGCCCCGCCCCCATCGCGGTAAGCCCCGCCCCCGGCACCGACGCTATGCAATGCACTGCAAGTTGCCGACTGTACCGGGCTTAAGCCGGTAAGCCACGCCCCCATCGCGCGGGCATGTTCAATAAAACAAATGGCGGTGCTATGCCATGAGAAGTAACAGCGGCCCCAGCGCAAAAGGTAACGAAGTGTTGCGTCTGCTGAAGAGGTGGCAGTAAGCATTGCGTGTTGTCAACTGTACCAGGCTAAAGCCGGTAAGCCCCGCCCCCACCCAATGGACGTGGCCAATCATACCAGGCTTAAGCCGCGAGCCACGCCCCCTGCGCCGACCCAATGCTATGTAATTCACTGCAATGCAATTGGTTTTTTGCCCTTAGTGGGAGTTGAACCCAGGACCCCAGCGCTGCAAGGCTACTGTGCTAACCACTGAGCCACCGTGCTGCCTCTACTCCAAAGCAATTTAAATGAGGGCATGTTTAAAAAACAAGTGGCGGTGCTATGTTATGAAAAGTAGCAGCCGCTTCAGCGCCAAAGGAAATGATGGGTTGCGTCTGCTGAAAAGGTGACAGTAAGCATTGCATGTTGCCATAGTTGCACACTGTACCTGGCATGACGCGGTAAGCCCCGCCCCCATGGCGGTAAGCCCCGCCCCCGGCACCGACGCTACGCAATGCACTGCATGTTGCCGACTGTACCGGGCTTAAGCCGGTAAGCCCCGCCCCATCGCGGTAAGCCCCGCCCCCGGCACCGACGCTATGCAATGCACTGCATGTTTCCATCTGTACCGGGCTTAAGCCGGTAAGCCCCGCCCCATCGCGGTAAGCCCCGCCCCCGGCACCGACGCTATGCAATGCACTGCAAGTTGCCGACTGTACCGGGCTTAAGCCGGTAAGCCCCGCCCCGCACCCCGCCCCCGGCACCGACGCTATGCAATGCACTGCAAGTTGCCGACTGTACCGGGCTTAAGCCGGTAAGCCCCGCCCCATCGCGGTAAGCCCCGCCCCCGGCACCGACGCTACGCAACGCACTGCAAATTGCCGACTGTACCGGGCTTAAGCCGGTAAGCCCCGCCCCCATCGCGGTAAGCCCCGCCCCCGGCACCGACGCTATGCAATGCACTGCAAGTTGCCGACTGTACCGGGCTTAAGCCGGTAAGCCACGCCCCCATCGCGCGGGCATGTTCAATAAAACAAATGGCGGTGCTATGCCATGAGAAGTAACAGCGGCCCCAGCGCAAAAGGTAACGAAGTGTTGCGTCTGCTGAAGAGGTGGCAGTAAGCATTGCGTGTTGTCAACTGTACCAGGCTAAAGCCGGTAAGCCCCGCCCCCACCCAATGCACGTGGCCAATCATACCAGGCTTAAGCCGGCGAGCCACGCCCCCTGCGCCGACCCAATGCTATGTAATTCACTGCAATGCAATTGGTTTTTTGCCCTTAGTGGGAGTTGAACCCAGGACCCCAGCGCTGCAAGGCTACTGTGCTAACCACTGAGCCACCGTGCTGCCTCTACTCCAATGCAATTTAAATGAGGGCATGTTTAAAAAACAAGTGGCGGTGCTATGTTATGAAAAGTAGCAGCCGCTTCAGCGCCAAAGGAAATGATGGGTTGCGTCTGCTGAAAAGGTGACAGTAAGCATTGCATGTTGCCATAGTTGCACACTGTACCTGGCATGACGCGGTAAGCCCCGCCCCCATGGCGGTAAGCCCCGCCCCCGGCACCGACGCTACGCAATGCACTGGATGTTGCCGACTGTACAGGGCTTAAGCCGGTAAGCCCCGCCCCATCGCGGTAAGCCCCGCCCCCGGCACCGACGCTATGCAATGCACTGCATGTTTCCATCTGTACCGGGCTTAAGCCGGTAAGCCCCGCCCCATCGCGGTAAGCCCCGCCCCCCGGCACCGACGCTACGCAATGCACTGCAAGTTGCCGACTGTACCGGGCTTAAGCCGGTAAGCCCCGCCCCCGGCACCGACGCTATGCAATGCACTGCAAGTTGCCGACTGTACCGGGCTTAAGCCGGTAAGCCCCGCCCCATCGCGGTAAGCCCCGCCCCCCGGCACCGACGCTACGCAACGCACTGCAAATTGCCGACTGTACCGGGCTTAAGCCGGTAAGCCCCGCCCCCATCGCGGTAAGCCCCGCCCCCGGCACCGACGCTATGCAATGCACTGCAAGTTGCCGACTGTACCGGGCTTAAGCCGGTAAGCCACGCCCCCATCGCGCGGGCATGTTCAATAAAACAAATGGCGGTGCTATGCCATGAGAAGTAACAGCGGCCCCAGCGCAAAAGGTAACGACGTGTTGCGTCTGCTGAAGAGGTGGCAGTAAGCATTGCGTGTTGTCAACTGTACCAGGCTAAAGCCGGTAAGCCCCGCCCCCACCCAATGCACGTGGCCAATCATACCAGGCTTAAGCCGGCGAGCCACGCCCCCTGCGCCGACCCAATGCTATGTAATTCACTGCAATGCAATTGGTTTTTTGCCCTTAGTGGGAGTTGAACCCAGGACCCCAGCGCTGCAAGGCTACTGTGCTAACCACTGAACCACCGTGCTGCCTCTACTCCAATGCAATTTAAATGAGGGCATGTTTAAAAAAACAAGTGGCGGTGCTATGTTATGAAAAGTAGCAGCCGCTTCAGCGCCAAAGGAAATGATGGGTTGCGTCTGCTGAAAAGGTGACAGTAAGCATTGCATGTTGCCATAGTTGCACACTGTACCTGGCATGACGCGGTAAGCCCCGCCCCCATGGCGGTAAGCCCCGCCCCCGGCACCGACGCTACGCAATGCACTGTGTGTTGCCGACTGTACAGGGCTTAAGCCGGTAAGCCCCGCCCCATCGCGGTAAGCCCCGCCCCCGGCACCGACGCTATGCAATGCACTGCATGTTTCCATCTGTACCGGGCTTAAGCCGGTAAGCCCCGCCCCATCGCGGTAAGCCCCGCCCCCGGCACCGACGCTACGCAATGCACTGCAAGTTGCCGACTGTACCGGGCTTAAGCCGGTAAGCCCCGCCCCCGGCACCGACGCTATGCAATGCACTGCAAGTTGCCGACTGTACCGGGCTTAAGCCGGTAAGCCCCGCCCCGGCACCGACGCTATGCAATGCACTGCAAGTTGCCGACTGTACCGGGCTTAAGCCGGTAAGCCCCGCCCCATCGCGGTAAGCCCCGCC
Organism: Dendropsophus ebraccatus; assembly: GCF_027789765.1. NCBI lineage: Eukaryota > Metazoa > Chordata > Amphibia > Anura > Hylidae > Dendropsophus > Dendropsophus ebraccatus. Next base: position 285,193 of record NW_027209272.1, read on the forward strand.
CCCCGGCACCGACGCTACGCAATGCACTGCAAGTTGCCGACTGTACCGGGCTTAAGCCGGTAAGCCCCGCCCCCATCGCGGTAAGCCCCGCCCCCGGCACCGACGCTATGCAATGCACTGCAAGTTGCCGACTGTACCGGGCTTAAGCCGGTAAGCCACGCCCCCATCGCGCGGGCATGTTCAATAAAACAAATGGCGGTGCTATGCCATGAGAAGTAACAGCGGCCCCAGCGCAAAAGGTAACGAAGTGTTGCGTCTGCTGAAGAGGTGGCAGTAAGCATTGCGTGTTGTCAACTGTACCAGGCTAAAGCCGGTAAGCCCCGCCCCCACCCAATGCACGTGGCCAATCATACCAGGCTTAAGCCGGCGAGCCACGCCCCCTGCGCCGACCCAATGCTATGTAATTCACTGCAATGCAATTGGTTTTTTGCCCTTAGTGGGAGTTGAACCCAGGACCCCAGCGCTGCAAGGCTACTGTGCTAACCACTGAGCCACCGTGCTGCCTCTACTCCAATGCAATTTAAATGAGGGCATGTTTAAAAAAACAAGTGGCGGTGCTATGCCATGAGAAGTAGCAGCCGCTTCAGCGCCAAAGGAAATGATGGGTTGCGTCTGCTGAAAAGGTGACAGTAAGCATTGCATGTTGCCATAGTTGCACACTGTACCTGGCATGACGCGGTAAGCCCCGCCCCCATGGCGGTAAGCCCCGCCCCCGGCACCGACGCTACGCAATGCACTGTATGTTGCCGACTGTACAGGGCTTAAGCCGGTAAGCCCCGCCCCAGCGCGGTAAGCCCCGCCCCCGGCGCCGACGCTATGCAATGCACTGCATGTTTCCATCTGTACCGGGCTTAAGCCGGTAAGCCCCGCCCCATCGCGGTAAGCCCCGCCCCCGGCACCGACGCTACGCAATGCACTGCAAGTTGCCGACTGTACCGGGCTTAAGCCGGTAAGCCCCGCCCCATCGCGGTAAGCCCCGCCCCCGGCACCGACGCTACGCAATGCACTGCAAGTTGCCGACTGTACCGGGCTTAAGCCGGTAAGCCCCGCCCCATCGCGGTAAGCCCCGCCCCCCGGCACCGACGCTACGCAACGCACTGCAAGTTGCCGACTGTACCGGGCTTAAGCCGGTAAGCCCCGCCCCCATCGCGGTAAGCCCCGCCCCCGGCACCGACGCTACGCAATGCACTGCAAGTTGCCGACTGTACCGGGCTTAAGCCGGTAAGCCACGCCCCCATCGCGCGGGCATGTTCAATAAAACAAATGGCGGTGCTATGCCATGAGAAGTAACAGCGGCCCCAGCGCAAAAGGTAACGAAGTGTTGCGTCTGCTGAAGAGGTGGCAGTAAGCATTGCGTGTTGTCAACTGTACCAGGCTAAAGCCGGTAAGCCCCGCCCCCACCCAATGCACGTGGCCAATCATACCAGGCTTAAGCCGGCGAGCCACGCCCCCTGCGCCGACCCAATGCTATGTAATTCACTGCAATGCAATTGGTTTTTTGCCCTTAGTGGGAGTTGAACCCAGGACCCCAGCGCTGCAAGGCTACTGTGCTAACCACTGAGCCACCGTGCTGCCTCTACTCCAAAGCAATTTAAATGAGGGCATGTTTGAAAAACAAGTGGCGGTGCTATGTCATGAAAAGTAGCAGCCGCTTCATCGCCAAAGGAAATGATGGGTTGCGTCTGCTGAAAAGGTGACAGTAAGCATTGCATGTTGCCATAGTTGCACACTGTACCTGGCATGACGCGGTAAGCCCCGCCCCCATGGCGGTAAGCCCCGCCCCCGGCACCGACGCTACGCAATGCACTGTATGTTGCCGACTGTACAGGGCTTAAGCCGGTAAGCCCCGCCCCATCGCGGTAAGCCCCGCCCCCGGCGCCGACGCTATGCAATGCACTGCATGTTTCCATCTGTACCGGGCTTAAGCCGGTAAGCCCCGCCCCATCGCGGTAAGCCCCGCCCCCCGCACCGACGCTACGCAATGCACTGCAAGTTGCCGACTGTACCGGGCTTAAGCCGGTAAGCCCCGCCCCCATCGCGCTGGCCACCGCCCCCGGCACCGACGCCCCGCACGCTACAATGCATGTTGCCGACTGTACCGGGCTTAAGCCGGTAAGCCCCGCCCCATCGCGGTAAGCCCCGCCCCCCGGCACCGACGCTACGCAACGCACTGCAAGTTGCCGACTGTACCGGGCTTAAGCCGGTAAGCCCCGCCCCCATCGCGGTAAGCCCCGCCCCCGGCACCGACGCTACGCAATGCACTGCAAGTTGCCGACTGTACCGGGCTTAAGCCGGTAAGCCACGCCCCCATCGCGCGGGCATGTTCAATAAAACAAATGGCGGTGCTATGCCATGAGAAGTAACAGCGGCCCCAGCGCAAAAGGTAACGAAGTGTTGCGTCTGCTGAAGAGGTGGCAGTAAGCATTGCGTGTTGTCAACTGTACCAGGCTAAAGCCGGTAAGCCCCGCCCCCACCCAATGGACGTGGCCAATCATACCAGGCTTAAGCCAGCGAGCCACGCCCCCTGCGCCGACCCAATGCTATGTAATTCACTGCAATGCAATTGGTTTTTTGCCCTTAGTGGGAGTTGAACCCAGGACCCCAGCGCTGCAAGGCTACTGTGCTAACCACTGAGCCACCGTGCTGCCTCTACTCCAAAGCAATTTAAATGAGGGCATGTTTGAAAAACAAGTGGCGGTGCTATGTCATGAAAAGTAGCAGCCGCTTCAGCGCCAAAGGAAATGATGGGTTGCGTCTGCTGAAAAGGTGACAGTAAGCATTGCATGTTGCCATAGTTGCACACTGTACCTGGCATGACGCGGTAAGCCCCGCCCCCATGGCGGTAAGCCCCGCCCCCGGCACCGACGCTACGCAATGCACTGTATGTTGCCGACTGTACAGGGCTTAAGCCGGTAAGCCCCGCCCCATCGCGGTAAGCCCCGCCCCCGGCGCCGACGCTATGCAATGCACTGCATGTTTCCATCTGTACCGGGCTTAAGCCGGTAAGCCCCGCCCCATCGCGGTAAGCCCCGCCCCCGGCACCGACGCTACGCAACGCACTGCAAGTTGCCGACTGTACCGGGCTTAAGCCGGTAAGCCCCGCCCCCGGCACCGACGCTACGCAATGCACTGCAAGTTGCCGACTGTACCGGGCTTAAGCCGGTAAGCCCCGCCCCATCGCGGTAAGCCCCGCCCCCCGCACCGACGCTACGCAACGCACTGCAAGTTGCCGACTGTACCGGGCTTAAGCCGGTAAGCCCCGCCCCCATCGCGGTAAGCCCCGCCCCCGGCACCGACGCTACGCAATGCACTGCAAGTTGCCGACTGTACCGGGCTTAAGCCGGTAAGCCACGCCCCCATCGCGCGGGCATGTTCAATAAAACAAATGGCGGTGCTATGCCATGAGAAGTAACAGCGGCCCCAGCGCAAAAGGTAACGAAGTGTTGCGTCTGCTGAAGAGGTGGCAGTAAGCATTGCGTGTTGTCAACTGTACCAGGCTAAAGCCGGTAAGCCCCGCCCCCACCCAATGGACGTGGCCAATCATACCAGGCTTAAGCCAGCGAGCCACGCCCCCTGCGCCGACCCAATGCTATGTAATTCACTGCAATGCAATTGGTTTTTTGCCCTTAGTGGGAGTTGAACCCAGGACCCCAGCGCTGCAAGGCTACTGTGCTAACCACTGAGCCACCGTGCTGCCTCTACTCCAAAGCAATTTAAATGAGGGCATGTTTGAAAAACAAGTGGCGGTGCTATGTCATGAAAAGTAGCAGCCGCTTCAGCGCCAAAGGAAATGATGGGTTGCGTCTGCTGAAAAGGTGACAGTAAGCATTGCATGTTGCCATAGTTGCACACTGTACCTGGCATGACGCGGTAAGCCCCGCCCCCATGGCGGTAAGCCCCGCCCCCGGCACCGACGCTACGCAATGCACTGGGTGTTGCCGACTGTACAGGGCTTAAGCCGGTAAGCCCCGCCCCATCGCGGTAAGCCCCGCCCCCGGCGCCAACGCTATGCAATGCACTGCATGTTTCCATCTGTACCGGGCTTAAGCCGGTAAGCCCCGCCCCATCGCGGTAAGCCCCGCCCCCCGGCACCGACGCTACGCAACGCACTGCAAGTTGCCGACTGTACCGGGCTTAAGCCGGTAAGCCCCGCCCCCATCGCGGTAAGCCCCGCCCCCGGCACCGACGCTACGCAATGCACTGCAAGTTGCCGACTGTACCGGGCTTAAGCCGGTAAGCCCCGCCCCATCGCGGTAGGGCTTAAGCCGGTAAGCCCCGCCCCCATCGCGGTAAGCCCCGCCCCCGGCACCGACGCTACGCAATGCACTGCAAGTTGCCGACTGTACCGGGCTTAAGCCGGTAAGCCCCGCCCCCATCGCGGTAAGCCCCGCCCCCGGCACCGACGCTCCGCAATGCACTGCAAGTTGCCGACTGTACCGGGCTTAAGCCGGTAAGCCCCGCCCCATCGCGGTAAGCCCCGCCCCCGGCACCGACGCTACGCAATGCACTGCAAGTTGCCGACTGTACCGGGCTTAAGCCGGTAAGCCACGCCCCCATCGCGCGGGCATGTTCAATAAAACAAATGGCGGTGCTATGCCATGAGAAGTAACAGCGGCCCCAGCGCAAAAGGTAACGAAGTGTTGCGTCTGCTGAAGAGGTGGCAGTAAGCATTGCGTGTTGTCAACTGTACCAGGCTAAAGCCGGTAAGCCCCGCCCCCACCCAATGGACGTGGCCAATCATACCAGGCTTAAGCCAGCGAGCCACGCCCCCTGCTCCGACCCAATGCTATGTAATTCACTGCAATGCAATTGGTTTTTTGCCCTTAGTGGGAGTTGAACCCAGGACCCCAGCGCTGCAAGGCTACTGTGCTAACCACTGAGCCACCGTGCTGCCTCTACTCCAAAGCAATTTAAATGAGGGCATGTTTGAAAAACAAGTGGCGGTGCTATGTCATGAAAAGTAGCAGCCGCTTCAGCGCCAAAGGAAATGATGGGTTGCGTCTGCTGAAAAGGTGACAGTAAGCATTGCATGTTGCCATAGTTGCACACTGTACCTGGCATGACGCGGTAAGCCCCGCCCCCATGGCGGTAAGCCCCGCCCCCGGCACCGACGCTACGCAATGCACTGTATGTTGCCGACTGTACAGGGCTTAAGCCGGTAAGCCCCGCCCCATCGCGGTAAGCCCCGCCCCCGGCGCCGACGCTATGCAATGCACTGCATGTTTCCTTCTGTACCGGGCTTAAGCCGGTAAGCCCCGCCCCATCGCGGTAAGCCCCGGCCCCCGGCACCGACGCTACGCAACGCACTGCAAGTTGCCGACTGTACCGGGCTTAAGCCGGTAAGCCCCGCCCCCATCGCGGTAAGCCCCGCCCCCGCACCGACGCTACGCAATGCACTGCATGTTGCCGACTGTACCGGGCTTAAGCCGGTAAGCCCCGCCCCATCGCGGTAAGCCCCGCCCCCGGCACCGACGCTACGCAACGCACTGCAAGTTGCCGACTGTACCGGGCTTAAGCCGGTAAGCCCCGCCCCCATCGCGGTAAGCCCCGCCCCCGGCACCGACGCTACGCAATGCACTGCAAGTTGCCGACTGTACCGGGCTTAAGCCGGTAAGCCCCGCCCCATCGCGGTAAGCCCCGCCCCGGCACCGACGCTACGCAACGCACTGCAAGTTGCCGACTGTACCGGGCTTAAGCCGGTAAGCCCCGCCCCCATCGCGGTAAGCCCCGCCCCCGGCACCGACGCTACGCAATGCACTGCAAGTTGCCGACTGTACCGGGCTTAAGCCGGTAAGCCACGCCCCCATCGCGCGGGCATGTTCAATAAAACAAATGGCGGTGCTATGCCATGAGAAGTAACAGCGGCCCCAGCGCAAAAGGTAACGAAGTGTTGCGTCTGCTGAAGAGGTGGCAGTAAGCATTGCGTGTTGTCAACTGTACCAGGCTAAAGCCGGTAAGCCCCGCCCCCACCCAATGGACGTGGCCAATCATACCAGGCTTAAGCCAGCGAGCCACGCCCCCTGCGCCGACCCAATGCTATGTAATTCACTGCAATGCAATTGGTTTTTTGCCCTTAGTGGGAGTTGAACCCAGGACCCCAGCGCTGCAAGGCTACTGTGCTAACCACTGAGCCACCGTGCTGCCTCTACTCCAAAGCAATTTAAATGAGGGCATGTTTGAAAAACAAGTGGCGGTGCTATGTCATGAAAAGTAGCAGCCGCTTCAGCGCCAAAGGAAATGATGGGTTGCGTCTGCTGAAAAGGTGACAGTAAGCATTGCATGTTGCCATAGTTGCACACTGTACCTGGCATGACGCGGTAAGCCCCGCCCCCATGGCGGTAAGCCCCGCCCCCGGCACCGACGCTACGCAATGCACTGTATGTTGCCGACTGTACAGGGCTTAAGCCGGTAAGCCCCGCCCCATCGCGGTAAGCCCCGCCCCCGGCGCCGACGCTATGCAATGCACTGCATGTTTCCATCTGTACCGGGCTTAAGCCGGTAAGCCCCGCCCCATCGCGGTAAGCCCCGCCCCCGGCACCGACGCTACGCAACGCACTGCAAGTTGCCGACTGTACCGGGCTTAAGCCGGTAAGCCCCGCCCCCATCGCGGTAAGCCCCGCCCCCGGCACCGACGCTACGCAATGCACTGCAAGCAAGTTGCCGACTGTACCGGGCTTAAGCCGGTAAGCCCCGCCCCATCGCGGTAAGCCCCGCCCCCGGCACCGACGCTACGCAATGCACTGCAAGTTGCCGACTGTACCGGGCTTAAGCCGGTAAGCCCCGCCCCATCGCGGTAAGCCCCGCCCCCGGCACCGACGCTACGCAACGCACTGCAAGTTGCCGACTGTACCGGGCTTAAGCCGGTAAGCCCCGCCCCCATCGCGGTAAGCCCCGCCCCCGGCACCGACGCTACGCAATGCACTGCAAGTTGCCGACTGTACCGGGCTTAAGCCGGTAAGCCACGCCCCCATCGCGCGGGCATGTTCAATAAAACAAATGGCGGTGCTATGCCATGAGAAGTAACAGCGGCCCCAGCGCAAAAGGTAACGAAGTGTTGCGTCTGCTGAAGAGGTGGCAGTAAGCATTGCGTGTTGTCAACTGTACCAGGCTAAAGCCGGTAAGCCCCGCCCCCACCCAATGGACGTGGCCAATCATACCAGGCTTAAGCCAGCGAGCCACGCCCCCTGCGCCGACCCAATGCTATGTAATTCACTGCAATGCAATTGGTTTTTTGCCCTTAGTGGGAGTTGAACCCAGGACCCCAGCGCTGCAAGGCTACTGTGCTAACCACTGAGCCACCGTGCTGCCTCTACTCCAAAGCAATTTAAATGAGGGCATGTTTGAAAAACAAGTGGCGGTGCTATGTCATGAAAAGTAGCAGCCGCTTCAGCGCCAAAGGAAATGATGGGTTGCGTCTGCTGAAAAGGTGACAGTAAGCATTGCATGTTGCCATAGTTGCACACTGTACCTGGCATGACGCGGTAAGCCCCGCCCCCATGGCGGTAAGCCCCGCCCCCGGCACCGACGCTACGCAATGCACTGTATGTTGCCGACTGTACAGGGCTTAAGCCGGTAAGCCCCGCCCCATCGCGGTAAGCCCCGCCCCCGGCGCCGACGCTATGCAATGCACTGCAAGTTTCCATCTGTACCGGGCTTAAGCCGGTAAGCCCCGCCCCATCGCGGTAAGCCCCGCCCCCCGCACCGACGCCACGCAACGCACGGCAAGTTGCCGACGGTACCGGGCTTAAGCCGGTAAGCCCCGCCCCCATCGCGGTAAGCCCCGCCCCCGGCACCGACGCTACGCAATGCACTGCAAGTTGCCGACTGTACCGGGCTTAAGCCGGTAAGCCCCGCCCCATCGCGGTAAGCCCCGCCCCCGGCACCGACGCTACGCAACGCACTGCAAGTTGCCGACTGTACCGGGCTTAAGCCGGTAAGCCCCGCCCCCATCGCGGTAAGCCCCGCCCCCGGCACCGACGCTACGCAATGCACTGCAAGTTGCCGACTGTACCGGGCTTAAGCCGGTAAGCCACGCCCCCATCGCGCGGGCATGTTCAATAAAACAAATGGCGGTGCTATGCCATGAGAAGTAACAGCGGCCCCAGCGCAAAAGGTAACGAAGTGTTGCGTCTGCTGAAGAGGTGGCAGTAAGCATTGCGTGTTGTCAACTGTACCAGGCTAAAGCCGGTAAGCCCCGCCCCCACCCAATGGACGTGGCCAATCATACCAGGCTTAAGCCAGCGAGCCACGCCCCCTGCGCCGACCCAATGCTATGTAATTCACTGCAATGCAATTGGTTTTTTGCCCTTAGTGGGAGTTGAACCCAGGACCCCAGCGCTGCAAGGCTACTGTGCTAACCACTGAGCCACCGTGCTGCCTCTACTCCAAAGCAATTTAAATGAGGGCATGTTTGAAAAACAAGTGGCGGTGCTATGTCATGAAAAGTAGCAGCCGCTTCAGCGCCAAAGGAAATGATGGGTTGCGTCTGCTGAAAAGGTGACAGTAAGCATTGCATGTTGCCATAGTTGCACACTGTACCTGGCATGACGCGGTAAGCCCCGCCCCCATGGCGGTAAGCCCCGCCCCCGGCACCGACGCTACGCAATGCACTGTATGTTGCCGACTGTACCGGGCTTAAGCCGGTAAGCCCCGCCCCATCGCGGTAAGCCCCGACCCCGGCGCCGACGCTATGCAATGCACTGCATGTTTCCATCTGTACCGGGCTTAAGCCGGTAAGCCCCGCCCCATCGCGGTAAGCCCCGCCCCCCGGCACCGACGCTACGCAACGCACTGCAAGTTGCCGACTGTACCGGGCTTAAGCCGGTAAGCCCCGCCCCCATCGCGGTAAGCCCCGCCCCCGGCACCGACGCTATGCAATGCACTGCAAGTTGCCGACTGTACCGGGCTTAAGCCGGTAAGCCCCGCCCCATCGCGGTAAGCCCCGCCCCCGGCACCGACGCTACGCAATGCACTGCAAGTTGCCGACTGTACCGGGCTTAAGCCGGTAAGCCCCGCCCCCATCGCGGTAAGCCCCGCCCCCGGCGCCGACGCTACGCAATGCACTGCAAGTTGCCGACTGTACCGGGCTTAAGCCGGTAAGCCCCGCCCCATCGCGGTAAGCCCCGCCCCCGGCACCGACGCTACGCAACGCACTGCAAGTTGCCGACTGTACCGGGCTTAAGCCGGTAAGCCCCGCCCCCATCGCGGTAAGCCCCGCCCCCGGCACCGACGCTATGCAATGCACTGCAAGTTGCCGACTGTACCGGGCTTAAGCCGGTAAGCCACGCCCCCATCGCGCGGGCATGTTCAATAAAACAAATGGCGGTGCTATGCCATGAGAAGTAACAGCGGCCCCAGCGCAAAAGGTAACGAAGTGTTGCGTCTGCTGAAGAGGTGGCAGTAAGCATTGCGTGTTGTCAACTGTACCAGGCTAAAGCCGGTAAGCCCCGCCCCCACCCAATGGACGTGGCCAATCATACCAGGCTTAAGCCAGCGAGCCACGCCCCCTGCGCCGACCCAATGCTATGTAATTCACTGCAATGCAATTGGTTTTTTGCCCTTAGTGGGAGTTGAACCCAGGACCCCAGCGCTGCAAGGCTACTGTGCTAACCACTGAGCCACCGTGCTGCCTCTACTCCAAAGCAATTTAAATGAGGGCATGTTTGAAAAAACAAGTGGCGGTGCTATGTCATGAAAAGTAGCAGCCGCTTCAGCGCCAAAGGAAATGATGGGTTGCGTCTGCTGAAAAGGTGACAGTAAGCATTGCATGTTGCCATAGTTGCACACTGTACCTGGCATGACGCGGTAAGCCCCGCCCCCATGGCGGTAAGCCCCGCCCCCGGCACCGACGCTACGCAATGCACTGTATGTTGCCGACTGTACAGGGCTTAAGCCGGTAAGCCCCGCCCCATCGCGGTAAGCCCCGCCCCCGGCGCCGACGCTATGCAATGCACTGCATGTTTCCATCTGTACCGGGCTTAAGCCGGTAAGCCCCGCCCCATCGCGGTAAGCCCCGCCCCCCGGCCCCGACGCTACGCAACGCACTGCAAGTTGCCGACTGTACCGGGCTTAAGCCGGTAAGCCCCGCCCCCATCGCGGTAAGCCCCGCCCCCGGCACCGACGCTACGCAATGCACTGCAAGTTGCCGACTGTACCGGGCTTAAGCCGGTAAGCCCCGCCCCATCGCGGTAAGCCCCGCCCCCGGCACCGACGCTACGCAACGCACTGCAAGTTGCCGACTGTACCGGGCTTAAGCCGGTAAGCCCCGCCCCCATCGCGGTAAGCCCCGCCCCCGGCACCGACGCTACGCAATGCACTGCAAGTTGCCGACTGTACCGGGCTTAAGCCGGTAAGCCACGCCCCCATCGCGCGGGCATGTTCAATAAAACAAATGGCGGTGCTATGCCATGAGAAGTAACAGCGGCCCCAGCGCAAAAGGTAACGAAGTGTTGCGTCTGCTGAAGAGGTGGCAGTAAGCATTGCGTGTTGTCAACTGTACCAGGCTAAAGCCGGTAAGCCCCGCCCCCACCCAATGGACGTGGCCAATCATACCAGGCTTAAGCCAGCGAGCCACGCCCCCTGCGCCGACCCAATGCTATGTAATTCACTGCAATGCAATTGGTTTTTTGCCCTTAGTGGGAGTTGAACCCAGGACCCCAGCGCTGCAAGGCTACTGTGCTAACCACTGAGCCACCGTGCTGCCTCTACTCCAAAGCAATTTAAATGAGGGCATGTTTAAAAAACAAGTGGCGGTGCTATGTCATGAAAAGTAGCAGCCGCTTCAGCGCCAAAGGAAATGATGGGTTGCGTCTGCTGAAAAGGTGACAGTAAGCATTGCATGTTGCCATAGTTGCACACTGTACCTGGCATGACGCGGTAAGCCCCGCCCCCATGGCGGTAAGCCCCGCCCCCGGCCCCGGCCCCGCACCCGACGCTAACGCCTGCACTGCTGTTGCCGACTGTACCGGGCTTAAGCCGGTAAGCCCCGCCCCATCGCGGTAAGCCCCGACCGACGCTACGCAACGCACTGCAAGTTGCCGACTGTACCGGGCTTTAGGCGGTAAGCCCCGCCCCCATCGCGGTAAGCCCCGCCCCCGGCACCGACGCTACGCAATGCACTGCAAGTTGCCGACTGTACCGGGCTTAAGCCGGTAAGCCCCGCCCCATCGCGGTAAGCCCCGCCCCCCGGCACCGACGCTACGCAACGCACTGCAAGTTGCCGACTGTACCGGGCTTAAGCCGGTAAGCCCCGCCCCCATCGCGGTAAGCCCCGCCCCCGGCACCGACGCTACGCAATGCACTGCAAGTTGCCGACTGTACCGGGCTTAAGCCGGTAAGCCACGCCCCCATCGCGCGGGCATGTTCAATAAAACAAATGGCGGTGCTATGCCATGAGAAGTAACAGCGGCCCCAGCGCAAAAGGTAACGAAGTGTTGCGTCTGCTGAAGAGGTGGCAGTAAGCATTGCGTGTTGTCAACTGTACCAGGCTAAAGCCGGTAAGCCCCGCCCCCACCCAATGGACGTGGCCAATCATACCAGGCTTAAGCCGGCGAGCCACGCCCCCTGCGCCGACCCAATGCTATGTAATTCACTGCAATGCAATTGGTTTTTTGCCCTTAGTGGGAGTTGAACCCAGGACCCCAGCGCTGCAAGGCTACTGTGCTAACCACTGAGCCACCGTGCTGCCTCTACTCCAAAGCAATTTAAATGAGGGCATGTTTGAAAAACAAGTGGCGGTGCTATGTCATGAAAAGTAGCAGCCGCTTCAGCGCCAAAGGAAATGATGGGTTGCGTCTGCTGAAAAGGTGACAGTAAGCATTGCATGTTGCCATAGTTGCACACTGTACCTGGCATGACGCGGTAAGCCCCGCCCCCATGGCGGTAAGCCCCGCCCCCGGCACCGACGCTACGCAATGCACTGTATGTTGCCGACTGTACAGGGCTTAAGCCGGTAAGCCCCGCCCCATCGCGGTAAGCCCCGCCCCCGGCGCCGACGCTAGGCAATGCACTGCATGTTTCCATCTGTACCGGGCTTAAGCCGGTAAGCCCCGCCCCATCGCGGTAAGCCCCGCCCCCCGGCACCGACGCTACGCAATGCACTGCAAGTTGCCGACTGTACCGGGCTTAAGCCGGTAAGCCCCGCCCCCATCGCGGTAAGCCCCGCCCCCGGCGCCGACGCTACGCAATGCACTGCAAGTTGCCGACTGTACCGGGCTTAAGCCGGTAAGCCCCGCCCCATCGCGGTAAGCCCCGCCCCCCGGCACCGACGCTACGCAACGCACTGCAAGTTGCCGACTGTACCGGGCTTAAGCCGGTAAGCCCCGCCCCCATCGCGGTAAGCCCCGCCCCCGGCGCCGACGCTACGCAATGCACTGCAAGTTGCCGACTGTACCGGGCTTAAGCCGGTAAGCCCCGCCCCCATCGCGGTAAGCCCCGCCCCCGGCACCGACGCTACGCAACGCACTGCAAATTGCCGACTGTACCGGGCTTAAGCCGGTAAGCCCCGCCCCCATCGCGGTAAGCCCCGCCCCCGGCACCGACGCTACGCAATGCACTGCAAGTTGCCGACTGTACCGGGCTTAAGCCGGTAAGCCACGCCCCCATCGCGCGGGCATGTTCAATAAAACAAATGGCGGTGCTATGCCATGAGAAGTAACAGCGGCCCCAGCGCAAAAGGTAACGAAGTGTTGCGTCTGCTGAAGAGGTGGCAGTAAGCATTGCGTGTTGTCAACTGTACCAGGCTAAAGCCTGTAAGCCCCGCCCCCACCCAATGGACGTGGCCAATCATACCAGGCTTAAGCCGGCGAGCCACGCCCCCTGCGCGACCCAATGCTATGTAATTCACTGCAATGCAATTGGTTTTTTGCCCTTAGTGGGAGTTGAACCCAGGACCCCAGCGCTGCAAGGCTACTGTGCTAACCACTGAGCCACCGTGCTGCCTCTACTCCAAAGCAATTTAAATGAGGGCATGTTTAAAAAACAAGTGGCGGTGCTATGTCATGAAAAGTAGCAGCCGCTTCAGCGCCAAAGGAAATGATGGGTTGCGTCTGCTGAAAAGGTGACAGTAAGCATTGCATGTTGCCATAGTTGCACACTGTACCTGGCATGACGCGGTAAGCCCCGCCCCCATGGCGGTAAGCCCCGCCCCGGCACCGACGCTACGCAATGCACTGTATGTTGCCGACTGTACAGGGCTTAAGCCGGTAAGCCCCGCCCCATCGCGGTAAGCCCCGACCCTACGCAACGCACTGCAAGTTGCCGACTGTAACGGGCTTAAGCCGGTAAGCCCCGCCCCATCGCGGTAAGCCCCGCCCCCCGGCACCGACGCTACGCAATGCACTGCAAGTTGCCGACTGTACCGGGCTTAAGCCGGTAAGCCCCGCCCCATCGCGGTAAGCCCCGCCCCCCGGCACCGACGCTACGCAACGCACTGCAAGTTGCCGACTGTACCGGGCTTAAGCCGGTAAGCCCCGCCCCCATCGCGGTAAGCCCCGCCCCCGGCACCGACGCTACGCAATGCACTGCAAGTTGCCGACTGTACCGGGCTTAAGCCGGTAAGCCACGCCCCCATCGCGCGGGCATGTTCAATAAAACAAATGGCGGTGCTATGCCATGAGAAGTAACAGCGGCCCCAGCGCAAAAGGTAACGAAGTGTTGCGTCTGCTGAAGAGGTGGCAGTAAGCATTGCGTGTTGTCAACTGTACCAGGCTAAAGCCGGTAAGCCCCGCCCCCACCCAATGGACGTGGCCAATCATACCAGGCTTAAGCCGGCGAGCCACGCCCCCTGCGCCGACCCAATGCTATGTAATTCACTGCAATGCAATTGGTTTTTTGCCCTTAGTGGGAGTTGAACCCAGGACCCCAGCGCTGCAAGGCTACTGTGCTAACCACTGAGCCACCGTGCTGCCTCTACTCCAAAGCAATTTAAATGAGGGCATGTTTGAAAAACAAGTGGCGGTGCTATGTCATGAAAAGTAGCAGCCGCTTCAGCGCCAAAGGAAATGATGGGTTGCGTCTGCTGAAAAGGTGACAGTAAGCATTGCATGTTGCCATAGTTGCACACTGTACCTGGCATGACGCGGTAAGCCCCGCCCCCATGGCGGTAAGCCCCGCCCCCGGCACCGACGCTACGCAATGCACTGTATGTTGCCGACTGTACAGGGCTTAAGCCGGTAAGCCCCGCCCCATCGCGGTAAGCCCCGCCCCCGGCGCCGACGCTATGCAATGCACTGCATGTTTCCATCTGTACCGGGCTTAAGCCGGTAAGCCCCGCCCCATCGCGGTAAGCCCCGCCCCCCGGCACCGACGCTACGCAATGCACTGCAAGTTGCCGACTGTACCGGGCTTAAGCCGGTAAGCCCCGCCCCCATCCCGGTAAGCCCCGCCCCCGGCACCGACGCTACGCAATGCACTGCAAGTTGCCGACTGTACCGGGCTTAAGCCGGTAAGCCCCGCCCCATCGCGGTAAGCCCCCCCCCGGCACCGACGCTACGCAACGCACTGCAAGTTGCCGACTGTACCGGGCTTAAGCCGGTAAGCCCCGCCCCCATCGCGGTAAGCCCCGCCCCCGGCACCGACGCTACGCAATGCACTGCAAGTTGCCGACTGTACCGGGCTTAAGCCGGTAAGCCCCGCCCCATCGCGGTAAGCCCCGCCCCCGGCACCGACGCTACGCAACGCACTGCAAGTTGCCGACTGTACCGGCTTAAGCCGGTAAGCCCCGCCCCCATCGCGGTAAGCCCCGCCCCCGGCACCGACGCTACGCAATGCACTGCAAGTTGCCGACTGTACCGGGCTTAAGCCGGTAAGCCACGCCCCCATCGCGCGGGCATGTTCAATAAAACAAATGGCGGTGCTATGCCATGAGAAGTAACAGCGGCCCCAGCGCAAAAGGTAACGAAGTGTTGCGTCTGCTGAAGAGGTGGCAGTAAGCATTGCGTGTTGTCAACTGTACCAGGCTAAAGCCGGTAAGCCCCGCCCCCACCCAATGGACGTGGCCAATCATACCAGGCTTAAGCCAGCGAGCCACGCCCCCTGCGCCGACCCAATGCTATGTAATTCACTGCAATGCAATTGGTTTTTTGCCCTTAGTGGGAGTTGAACCCAGGACCCCAGCGCTGCAAGGCTACTGTGCTAACCACTGAGCCACCGTGCTGCCTCTACTCCAAAGCAATTTAAATGAGGGCATGTTTAAAAACAAGTGGCGGTGCTATGTCATGAAAAGTAGCAGCCGCTTCAGCGCCAAAGGAAATGATGGGTTGCGTCTGCTGAAAAGGTGACAGTAAGCATTGCATGTTGCCATAGTTGCACACTGTACCTGGCATGACGCGGTAAGCCCCGCCCCCATGGCGGTAAGCCCCGCCCCCGGCACCGACGCTACGCAATGCACTGTATGTTGCCGACTGTACAGGGCTTAAGCCGGTAAGCCCCGCCCCATCGCGGTAAGCCCCGCCCCCGGCGCCGACGCTATGCAATGCACTGCATGTTTCCATCTGTACCGGGCTTAAGCCGGTAAGCCCCGCCCCATCGCGGTAAGCCCCGCCCCCCGGCACCGACGCTACGCAACGCACTGCAAGTTGCCGACTGTACCGGGCTTAAGCCGGTAAGCCCCGCCCCCATCGCGGTAAGCCCCGCCCCCGGCACCGACGCTACGCAATGCACTGCAAGTTGCCGACTGTACCGGGCTTAAGCCGGTAAGCCCCGCCCCATCGCGGTAAGCCCCGCCCCCGGCACCGACGCTACGCAACGCACTGCAAGTTGCCGACTGTACCGGGCTTAAGCCGGTAACCCCCCCCCATCGCGGTAAGCCCCGCCCCCGGCACCGACGCTACGCAATGCACTGCAAGTTGCCGACTGTACCGGGCTTAAGCCGGTAAGCCACGCCCCCATCGCGCGGGCATGTTCAATAAAACAAATGGCGGTGCTATGCCATGAGAAGTAACAGCGGCCCCAGCGCAAAAGGTAACGAAGTGTTGCGTCTGCTGAAGAGGTGGCAGTAAGCATTGCGTGTTGTCAACTGTACCAGGCTAAAGCCGGTAAGCCCCGCCCCCACCCAATGGACGTGGCCAATCATACCAGGCTTAAGCCGCGAGCCACGCCCCCTGCGCCGACCCAATGCTATGTAATTCACTGCAATGCAATTGGTTTTTTGCCCTTAGTGGGAGTTGAACCCAGGACCCCAGCGCTGCAAGGCTACTGTGCTAACCACTGAGCCACCGTGCTGCCTCTACTCCAAAGCAATTTAAATGAGGGCATGTTTAAAAAACAAGTGGCGGTGCTATGTCATGAAAAGTAGCAGCCGCTTCAGCGCCAAAGGAAATGATGGGTTGCGTCTGCTGAAAAGGTGACAGTAAGCATTGCATGTTGCCATAGTTGCACACTGTACCTGGCATGACGCGGTAAGCCCCGCCCCCATGGCGGTAAGCCCCGCCCCCGGCACCGACGCCACGCAATGCACTGTATGTTGCCGACTGTACAGGGCTTAAGCCGGTAAGCCCCGCCCCATCGCGGTAAGCCCCGCCCCCGACGCTACGCAACGCACTGCAAGTTGCCGACTGTACCGGGCTTAAGCCGGTAAGCCCCGCCCCATCGCGGTAAGCCCCGCCCCCCGGCACCGACGCTACGCAATGCACTGCAAGTTGCCGACTGTACCGGGCTTAAGCCGGTAAGCCCCGCCCCATCGCGGTAAGCCCCGCCCCCCGGCACCGACGCTACGCAACGCACTGCAAGTTGCCGACTGTACCGGGCTTAAGCCGGTAAGCCCCGCCCCCATGGCGGTAAGCCCCGCCCCCGGCACCGACGCTACGCAATGCACTGCAAGTTGCCGACTGTACCGGGCTTAAGCCGGTAAGCCACGCCCCCATCGCGCGGGCATGTTCAATAAAACAAATGGCGGTGCTATGCCATGAGAAGTAACAGCGGCCCCAGCGCAAAAGGTAACGAAGTGTTGCGTCTGCTGAAGAGGTGGCAGTAAGCATTGCGTGTTGTCAACTGTACCAGGCTAAAGCCGGTAAGCCCCGCCCCCACCCAATGGACGTGGCCAATCATACCAGGCTTAAGCCGCGAGCCACGCCCCCTGCGCCGACCCAATGCTATGTAATTCACTGCAATGCAATTGGTTTTTTGCCCTTAGTGGGAGTTGAACCCAGGACCCCAGCGCTGCAAGGCTACTGTGCTAACCACTGAGCCACCGTGCTGCCTCTACTCCAAAGCAATTTAAATGAGGGCATGTTTGAAAAACAAGTGGCGGTGCTATGTCATGAAAAGTAGCAGCCGCTTCATCGCCAAAGGAAATGATGGGTTGCGTCTGCTGAAAAGGTGACAGTAAGCATTGCATGTTGCCATAGTTGCACACTGTACCTGGCATGACGCGGTAAGCCCCGCCCCCATGGCGGTAAGCCCCGCCCCCGGCACCGACGCTACGCAATGCACTGTATGTTGCCGACTGTACAGGGCTTAAGCCGGTAAGCCCCGCCCCATCGCGGTAAGCCCCGCCCCCGGCGCCGACGCTATGCAATGCACTGCATGTTTCCATCTGTACCGGGCTTAAGCCGGTAAGCCCCGCCCCATCGCGGTAAGCCCCGCCCCCCGGCACCGACGCTACGCAATGCACTGCATGTTGCCGACTGTACCGGGCTTAAGCCGGTAAGCCCCGCCCCCATCGCGGTAAGCCCCGCCCCCGGCGCCGACGCTATGCAATGCACTGCAAGTTGCCGACTGTACCGGGCTTAAGCCGGTAAGCCCCGCCCCATCGCGGTAAGCCCCGCCCCCCGGCACCGACGCTACGCAACGCACTGCAAGTTGCCGACTGTACCGGGCTTAAGCCGGTAAGCCCCGCCCCCATCGCGGTAAGCCCCGCCCCCGGCGCCGACGCTATGCAATGCACTGCAAGTTGCCGACTGTACCGGGCTTAAGCCGGTAAGCCCCGCCCCATCGCGGTAAGCCCCGCCCCCCGGCACCGACGCTACGCAACGCACTGCAAGTTGCCGACTGTACCGGGCTTAAGCCGGTAAGCCCCGCCCCCATCGCGGTAAGCCCCGCCCCCGGCACCGACGCTACGCAATGCACTGCAAGTTGCCGACTGTACCGGGCTTAAGCCGGTAAGCCACGCCCCCATCGCGCGGGCATGTTCAATAAAACAAATGGCGGTGCTATGCCATGAGAAGTAACAGCGGCCCCAGCGCAAAAGGTAACGAAGTGTTGCGTCTGCTGAAGAGGTGGCAGTAAGCATTGCGTGTTGTCAACTGTACCAGGCTAAAGCCGGTAAGCCCCGCCCCACCCAATGGACGTGGCCAATCATACCAGGCTTAAGCCGGCGAGCCACGCCCCCTGCGCCGACCCAATGCTATGTAATTCACTGCAATGCAATTGGTTTTTTGCCCTTAGTGGGAGTTGAACCCAGGACCCCAGCGCTGCAAGGCTACTGTGCTAACCACTGAGCCACCGTGCTGCCTCTACTCCAAAGCAATTTAAATGAGGGCATGTTTAAAAAACAAGTGGCGGTGCTATGTCATGAAAAGTAGCAGCCGCTTCAGCGCCAAAGGAAATGATGGGTTGCGTCTGCTGAAAAGGTGACAGTAAGCATTGCATGTTGCCATAGTTGCACACTGTACCTGGCATGACGCGGTAAGCCCCGCCCCCATGGCGGTAAGCCCCGCCCCGGCACCGACGCTACGCAATGCACTGTATGTTGCCGACTGTACAGGGCTTAAGCCGGTAAGCCCCGCCCCATCGCGGTAAGCCCCCCCGCGCTACGCAAACGCACTGCAAGTTGCCGACTGTACCGGGCTTAAGCCGGTAAGCCCCGCCCCATCGCGGTAAGCCCCGCCCCCCGGCACCGACGCTACGCAATGCACTGCAAGTTGCCGACTGTACCGGGCTTAAGCCGGTAAGCCCCGCCCCAACGCGGTAAGCCCCGCCCCCCGGCACCGACGCTACGCAACGCACTGCAAGTTGCCGACTGTACCGGGCTTAAGCCGGTAAGCCCCGCCCCATCGCGGTAAGCCCCGCCCCCGGCACCGACGCTACGCAATGCACTGCAAGTTGCCGACTGTACCGGGCTTAAGCCGGTAAGCCACGCCCCCATCGCGCGGGCATGTTCAATAAAACAAATGGCGGTGCTATGCCATGAGAAGTAACAGCGGCCCCAGCGCAAAAGGTAACGAAGTGTTGCGTCTGCTGAAGAGGTGGCAGTAAGCATTGCGTGTTGTCAACTGTACCAGGCTAAAGCCGGTAAGCCCCGCCCCCACCCAATGGACGTGGCCAATCATACCAGGCTTAAGCCGGCGAGCCACGCCCCCTGCGCCGACCCAATGCTATGTAATTCACTGCAATGCAATTGGTTTTTTGCCCTTAGTGGGAGTTGAACCCAGGACCCCAGCGCTGCAAGGCTACTGTGCTAACCACTGAGCCACCGTGCTGCCTCTACTCCAAAGCAATTTAAATGAGGGCATGTTTGAAAAACAAGTGGCGGTGCTATGTCATGAAAAGTAGCAGCCGCTTCAGCGCCAAAGGAAATGATGGGTTGCGTCTGCTGAAAAGGTGACAGTAAGCATTGCATGTTGCCATAGTTGCACACTGTACCTGGCATGACGCGGTAAGCCCCGCCCCCATGGCGGTAAGCCCCGCCCCCGGCACCGACGCTACGCAATGCACTGTATGTTGCCGACTGTACAGGGCTTAAGCCGGTAAGCCCCGCCCCATCGCGGTAAGCCCCGCCCCCGGCGCCAACGCTATGCAATGCACTGCATGTTTCCATCTGTACCGGGCTTAAGCCGGTAAGCCCCGCCCCATCGCGGTAAGCCCCGCCCCCCGGCACCGACGCTACGCAATGCACTGCAAGTTGCCGACTGTACCGGGCTTAAGCCGGTAAGCCCCGCCCCCATCGCGGTAAGCCCCGCCCCCGGCACCGACGCTACGCAATGCACTGCAAGTTGCCGACTGTACCGGGCTTAAGCCGGTAAGCCCCGCCCCGCCCCCCCCCGGCACCGACGCTACGCAACGCACTGCAAGTTGCCGACTGTAACGGGCTTAAGCCGGTAAGCCCCGCCCCCATCGCGGTAAGCCCCGCCCCCGGCACCGACGCTACGCAATGCACTGCAAGTTGCCGACTGTACCGGGCTTAAGCCGGTAAGCCCCGCCCCATCGCGGTAAGCCCCGCCCCCGGCACCGACGCTACGCAACGCACTGCAAGTTGCCGACTGTACCGGGCTTAAGCCGGTAAGCCCCGCCCCCATCGCGGTAAGCCCCGCCCCCGGCACCGACGCTACGCAATGCACTGCAAGTTGCCGACTGTACCGGGCTTAAGCCGGTAAGCCACGCCCCCATCGCGCGGGCATGTTCAATAAAACAAATGGCGGTGCTATGCCATGAGAAGTAACAGCGGCCCCAGCGCAAAAGGTAACGAAGTGTTGCGTCTGCTGAAGAGGTGGCAGTAAGCATTGCGTGTTGTCAACTGTACCAGGCTAAAGCCGGTAAGCCCCGCCCCCACCAAATGGACGTGGCCAATCATACCAGGCTTAAGCCAGCGAGCCACGCCCCCTGCGCCGACCCAATGCTATGTAATTCACTGCAATGCAATTGGTTTTTTGCCCTTAGTGGGAGTTGAACCCAGGACCCCAGCGCTGCAAGGCTACTGTGCTAACCACTGAGCCACCGTGCTGCCTCTACTCCAAAGCAATTTAAATGAGGGCATGTTTAAAAACAAGTGGCGGTGCTATGTCATGAAAAGTAGCAGCCGCTTCAGCGCCAAAGGAAATGATGGGTTGCGTCTGCTGAAAAGGTGACAGTAAGCATTGCATGTTGCCATAGTTGCACACTGTACCTGGCATGACGCGGTAAGCCCCGCCCCCATGGCGGTAAGCCCCGCCCCCGGCACCGACGCTACGCAATGCACTGTATGTTGCCGACTGTACAGGGCTTAAGCCGGTAAGCCCCGCCCCATCGCGGTAAGCCCCGCCCCCGGCGCCGACGCTATGCAATGCACTGCATGTTTCCATCTGTACCGGGCTTAAGCCGGTAAGCCCCGCCCCATCGCGGTAAGCCCCGCCCCCCGGCACCGACGCTACGCAACGCACTGCAAGTTGCCGACTGTACCGGGCTTAAGCCGGTAAGCCCCGCCCCCATCGCGGTAAGCCCCGCCCCCGGCACCGACGCTACGCAATGCACTGCAAGTTGCCGACTGTACCGGGCTTAAGCCGGTAAGCCCCGCCCCATCGCGGTAAGCCCCGCCCCCCGGCACCGACGCTACGCAACGCACTGCAAGTTGCCGACTGTACCGGGCTTAAGCCGGTAAGCCCCGCCCCCATCGCGGTAAGCCCCGCCCCCGGCACCGACGCTACGCACTGCACTGCAAGTTGCCGACTGTACCGGGCTTAAGCCGGTAAGCCACGCCCCCATCGCGCGGGCATGTTCAATAAAACAAATGGCGGTGCTATGCCATGAGAAGTAACAGCGGCCCCAGCGCAAAAGGTAACGAAGTGTTGCGTCTGCTGAAGAGGTGGCAGTAAGCATTGCGTGTTGTCAACTGTACCAGGCTAAAGCCGGTAAGCCCCGCCCCACACCAATGGACGTGGCCAATCATACCAGGCTTAAGCCAGCGAGCCACGCCCCCTGCGCCGACCCAATGCTATGTAATTCACTGCAATGCAATTGGTTTTTTGCCCTTAGTGGGAGTTGAACCCAGGACCCCAGCGCTGCAAGGCTACTGTGCTAACCACTGAGCCACCGTGCTGCCTCTACTCCAAAGCAATTTAAATGAGGGCATGTTTAAAAAACAAGTGGCGGTGCTATGTCATGAAAAGTAGCAGCCGCTTCAGCGCCAAAGGAAATGATGGGTTGCGTCTGCTGAAAAGGTGACAGTAAGCATTGCATGTTGCCATAGTTGCACACTGTACCTGGCATGACGCGGTAAGCCCCGCCCCCATGGCGGTAAGCCCCGCCCCCGGCACCGACGCTACGCAATGCACTGTATGTTGCCGACTGTACAGGGCTTAAGCCGGTAAGCCCCCCCCCCCCCCCCCCCCCCCCGGCCCCGACGCTACGCAACGCACTGCAAGTTGCCGACTGTACCGGGCTTAAGCCGGTAAGCCCCGCCCCATCGCGGTAAGCCCCGCCCCCCGGCACCGACGCTACGCAACGCACTGCAAGTTGCCGACTGTACCGGGCTTAAGCCGGTAAGCCCCGCCCCATCGCGGTAAGCCCCCCCCCCGGCACCGACGCTACGCAACGCACTGCAAGTTGCCGACTGTACCGGGCTTAAGCCGGTAAGCCCCGCCCCCATCGCGGTAAGCCCCGCCCCCGGCACCGACGCTACGCAATGCACTGCAAGTTGCCGACTGTACCGGGCTTAAGCCGGTAAGCCACGCCCCCATCGCGCGGGCATGTTCAATAAAACAAATGGCGGTGCTATGCCATGAGAAGTAACAGCGGCCCCAGCGCAAAAGGTAACGAAGTGTTGCGTCTGCTGAAGAGGTGGCAGTAAGCATTGCGTGTTGTCAACTGTACCAGGCTAAAGCCGGTAAGCCCCGCCCCCACCCAATGGACGTGGCCAATCATACCAGGCTTAAGCCGGCGAGCCACGCCCCCTGCGCCGACCCAATGCTATGTAATTCACTGCAATGCAATTGGTTTTTTGCCCTTAGTGGGAGTTGAACCCAGGACCCCAGCGCTGCAAGGCTACTGTGCTAACCACTGAGCCACCGTGCTGCCTCTACTCCAAAGCAATTTAAATGAGGGCATGTTTAAAAAACAAGTGGCGGTGCTATGTCATGAAAAGTAGCAGCCGCTTCAGCGCCAAAGGAAATGATGGGTTGCGTCTGCTGAAAAGGTGACAGTAAGCATTGCATGTTGCCATAGTTGCACACTGTACCTGGCATGACGCGGTAAGCCCCGCCCCCATGGCGGTAAGCCCCGCCCCCGGCACCGACGCTACGCAATGCACTGTATGTTGCCGACTGTACAGGGCTTAAGCCGGTAAGCCCCGCCCCATCGCGGTAAGCCCCGACCCCGGCGCCGACGCTATGCAATGCACTGCATGTTTCCATCTGTACCGGGCTTAAGCCGGTAAGCCCCGCCCCAACGCGGTAAGCCCCGCCCCCCGGCACCGACGCTACGCAATGCACTGCAAGTTGCCGACTGTACCGGGCTTAAGCCGGTAAGCCCCGCCCCCATCCGGTATGCCCCGCCCCCGGCGCCGACGCTATGCAATGCACTGCAAGTTGCCGACTGTACCGGGCTTAAGCCGGTAAGCCCCGCCCCATCGCGGTAAGCCCCGCCCCCCGGCACCGACGCTACGCAACGCACTGCAAGTTGCCGACTGTACCGGGCTTAAGCCGGTAAGCCCCGCCCCCATCGCGGTAAGCCCCGCCCCCGGCGCCGACGCTATGCAATGCACTGCAAGTTGCCGACTGTACCGGGCTTAAGCCGGTAAGCCCCGCCCCCATCGCGGTAAGCCCCGCCCCGGCACCGACGCTACGCAACGCACGGCAAGTTGCCGACTGTACCGGGCTTAAGCCGGTAAGCCCCGCCCCCACCGCGGTAAGCCCCGCCCCCGGCACCGACGCTACGCAATGCACTGCAAGTTGCCGACTGTACCGGGCTTAAGCCGGTAAGCCACGCCCCCATCGCGCGGGCATGTTCAATAAAACAAATGGCGGTGCTATGCCATGAGAAGTAACAGCGGCCCCAGCGCAAAAGGTAACGAAGTGTTGCGTCTGCTGAAGAGGTGGCAGTAAGCATTGCGTGTTGTCAACTGTACCAGGCTAAAGCCGTAAGCCCCGCCCCCACCCAATGGACGTGGCCAATCATACCAGGCTTAAGCCGGCGAGCCACGCCCCCTGCGCCGACCCAATGCTATGTAATTCACTGCAATGCAATTGGTTTTTTGCCCTTAGTGGGAGTTGAACCCAGGACCCCAGCGCTGCAAGGCTACTGTGCTAACCACTGAGCCACCGTGCTGCCTCTACTCCAAAGCAATTTAAATGAGGGCATGTTTAAAAAACAAGTGGCGGTGCTATGTCATGAAAAGTAGCAGCCGCTTCAGCGCCAAAGGAAATGATGGGTTGCGTCTGCTGAAAAGGTGACAGTAAGCATTGCATGTTGCCATAGTTGCACACTGTACCTGGCATGACGCGGTAAGCCCCGCCCCCATGGCGGTAAGCCCCGCCCCCGGCACCGACGCTACGCAATGCACTGTATGTTGCCGACTGTACAGGGCTTAAGCCGGTAAGCCCCGCCCCATCGCGGTAAGCCCCGCCCCCGGCGCCGACGCTATGCAATGCACTGCATGTTTCCATCTGTACCGGGCTTAAGCCGGTAAGCCCCGCCCCATCGCGGTAAGCCCCGCCCCCCGGCACCGACGCTACGCAACGCACTGCAAGTTGCCGACTGTACCGGGCTTAAGCCGGTAAGCCCCGCCCCCATCGCGGTAAGCCCCGCCCCCGGCACCGACGCTACGCAATGCACTGCAAGTTGCCGACTGTACCGGGCTTAAGCCGGTAAGCCCCGCCCCATCGCGGTAAGCCCCGCCCCCGGCACCGACGCTACGCAACGCACTGCAAGTTGCCGACTGTACCGGGCTTAAGCCGGTAAGCCCCGCCCCCATCGCGGTAAGCCCCGCCCCCGGCACCGACGCTACGCAATGCACTGCAAGTTGCCGACTGTACCGGGCTTAAGCCGGTAAGCCACGCCCCCATCGCGCGGGCATGTTCAATAAAACAAATGGCGGTGCTATGCCATGAGAAGTAACAGCGGCCCCAGCGCAAAAGGTAACGAAGTGTTGCGTCTGCTGAAGAGGTGGCAGTAAGCATTGCGTGTTGTCAACTGTACCAGGCTAAAGCCGGTAAGCCCCGCCCCCACCCAATGGACGTGGCCAATCATACCAGGCTTAAGCCGGCGAGCCACGCCCCCTGCGCCGACCCAATGCTATGTAATTCACTGCAATGCAATTGGTTTTTTGCCCTTAGTGGGAGTTGAACCCAGGACCCCAGCGCTGCAAGGCTACTGTGCTAACCACTGAGCCACCGTGCTGCCTCTACTCCAAAGCAATTTAAATGAGGGCATGTTTGAAAAACAAGTGGCGGTGCTATGTCATGAAAAGTAGCAGCCGCTTCAGCGCCAAAGGAAATGATGGGTTGCGTCTGCTGAAAAGGTGACAGTAAGCATTGCATGTTGCCATAGTTGCACACTGTACCTGGCATGACGCGGTAAGCCCCGCCCCCATGGCGGTAAGCCCCGCCCCCGGCACCGACGCTACGCAATGCACTGGATGTTGCCGACTGTACAGGGCTTAAGCCGGTAAGCCCCGCCCCATCGCGGTAAGCCCCGGCCCCGCGCCGACGCTATGCAATGCACTGCATGTTTCCATCTGTACCGGGCTTAAGCCGGTAAGCCCCGCCCCATCGCGGTAAGCCCCGCCCCCCGGCACCGACGCTACGCAATGCACTGCAAGTTGCCGACTGTACCGGGCTTAAGCCGGTAAGCCCCGCCCCCATCGCGGTAAGCCCCGCCCCCGGCGCCGACGCTATGCAATGCACTGCAAGTTGCCGACTGTACCGGGCTTAAGCCGGTAAGCCCCGCCCCATCGCGGTAAGCCCCGCCCCCCGGCACCGACGCTACGCAACGCACTGCAAGTTGCCGACTGTACCGGGCTTAAGCCGGTAAGCCCCGCCCCCATCGCGGTAAGCCCCGCCCCCGGCGCCGACGCTATGCAATGCACTGCAAGTTGCCGACTGTACCGGGCTTAAGCCGGTAAGCCCCGCCCCCATCGCGGTAAGCCCCGCCCCCGGCACCGACGCTACGCAACGCACTGCAAGTTGCCGACTGTACCGGGCTTAAGCCGGTAAGCCCCGCCCCCATCGCGGTAAGCCCCGCCCCCGGCACCGACGCTACGCAATGCACTGCAAGTTGCCGACTGTACCGGGCTTAAGCCGGTAAGCCACGCCCCCATCGCGCGGGCATGTTCAATAAAACAAATGGCGGTGCTATGCCATGAGAAGTAACAGCGGCCCCAGCGCAAAAGGTAACGAAGTGTTGCGTCTGCTGAAGAGGTGGCAGTAAGCATTGCGTGTTGTCAACTGTACCAGGCTAAAGCTGTAAGCCCCGCCCCCACCAATGGACGTGGCCAATCATACCAGGCTTAAGCCGGCGAGCCACGCCCCCTGCGCGACCCAATGCTATGTAATTCACTGCAATGCAATTGGTTTTTTGCCCTTAGTGGGAGTTGAACCCAGGACCCCAGCGCTGCAAGGCTACTGTGCTAACCACTGAGCCACCGTGCTGCCTCTACTCCAAAGCAATTTAAATGAGGGCATGTTTAAAAAACAAGTGGCGGTGCTATGTCATGAAAAGTAGCAGCCGCTTCAGCGCCAAAGGAAATGATGGGTTGCGTCTGCTGAAAAGGTGACAGTAAGCATTGCATGTTGCCATAGTTGCACACTGTACCTGGCATGACGCGGTAAGCCCCGCCCCCATGGCGGTAAGCCCCGCCCCGGCACCGACGCTACGCAATGCACTGTATGTTGCCGACTGTACCGGGCTTAAGCCGGTAAGCCCCGCCCCATCGCGGTAAGCCCCGCCCCCGGCGCCGACGCTATGCAATGCACTGCATGTTTCCCTCTGTACCGGGCTTAAGCCGGTAAGCCCCGCCCCATCGCGGTAAGCCCCGCCCCCCGGCACCGACGCTACGCAACGCACTGCAAGTTGCCGACTGTACCGGGCTTAAGCCGGTAAGCCCCGCCCCCATCGCGGTAAGCCCCGCCCCCGGCGCCGACGCTATGCAATGCACTGCAAGTTGCCGACTGTACCGGGCTTAAGCCGGTAAGCCCCGCCCCATCGCGGTAAGCCCCGCCCCCGGCACCGACGCTACGCAACGCACTGCAAGTTGCCGACTGTACCGGGCTTAAGCCGGTAAGCCCCGCCCCCATCGCGGTAAGCCCCGCCCCCGGCACCGACGCTACGCAATGCACTGCAAGTTGCCGACTGTACCGGGCTTAAGCCGGTAAGCCACGCCCCCATCGCGCGGGCATGTTCAATAAAACAAATGGCGGTGCTATGCCATGAGAAGTAACAGCGGCCCCAGCGCAAAAGGTAACGAAGTGTTGCGTCTGCTGAAGAGGTGGCAGTAAGCATTGCGTGTTGTCAACTGTACCAGGCTAAAGCCGGTAAGCCCCGCCCCCACCCAATGGACGTGGCCAATCATACCAGGCTTAAGCCGCGAGCCACGCCCCCTGCGCCGACCCAATGCTATGTAATTCACTGCAATGCAATTGGTTTTTTGCCCTTAGTGGGAGTTGAACCCAGGACCCCAGCGCTGCAAGGCTACTGTGCTAACCACTGAGCCACCGTGCTGCCTCTACTCCAAAGCAATTTAAATGAGGGCATGTTTAAAAACAAGTGGCGGTGCTATGTCATGAAAAGTAGCAGCCGCTTCAGCGCCAAAGGAAATGATGGGTTGCGTCTGCTGAAAAGGTGACAGTAAGCATTGCATGTTGCCATAGTTGCACACTGTACCTGGCATGACGCGGTAAGCCCCGCCCCCATGGCGGTAAGCCCCGCCCCGGCACCGACGCTACGCAATGCACTGTATGTTGCCGACTGTACAGGGCTTAAGCCGGTAAGCCCCGCCCCATCGCGGTAAGCCCCGACCGACGCCACGCAACGCACTGCAAGTTGCCGACTGTACCGGGCTTAAGCCGGTAAGCCCCGCCCCATCGCGGTAAGCCCCGCCCCCGGCACCGACGCTACGCAATGCACTGCAAGTTGCCGACTGTACCGGGCTTAAGCCGGTAAGCCCCGCCCCATCGCGGTAAGCCCCGCCCCCCGGCACCGACGCTACGCAACGCACTGCAAGTTGCCGACTGTACCGGGCTTAAGCCGGTAAGCCCCGCCCCATCGCGGTAAGCCCCGCCCCCGGCACCGACGCTACGCAATGCACTGCAAGTTGCCGACTGTACCGGGCTTAAGCCGGTAAGCCACGCCCCCATCGCGCGGGCATGTTCAATAAAACAAATGGCGGTGCTATGCCATGAGAAGTAACAGCGGCCCCAGCGCAAAAGGTAACGAAGTGTTGCGTCTGCTGAAGAGGTGGCAGTAAGCATTGCGTGTTGTCAACTGTACCAGGCTAAAGCCAGTAAGCCCCGCCCCCACCCAATGGACGTGGCCAATCATACCAGGCTTAAGCCGCGAGCCACGCCCCCTGCGCCGACCCAATGCTATGTAATTCACTGCAATGCAATTGGTTTTTTGCCCTTAGTGGGAGTTGAACCCAGGACCCCAGCGCTGCAAGGCTACTGTGCTAACCACTGAGCCACCGTGCTGCCTCTACTCCAAAGCAATTTAAATGAGGGCATGTTTGAAAAACAAGTGGCGGTGCTATGTCATGAAAAGTAGCAGCCGCTTCAGCGCCAAAGGAAATGATGGGTTGCGTCTGCTGAAAAGGTGACAGTAAGCATTGCATGTTGCCATAGTTGCACACTGTACCTGGCATGACGCGGTAAGCCCCGCCCCCATGGCGGTAAGCCCCGCCCCCGGCACCGACGCTACGCAATGCACTGTATGTTGCCGACTGTACAGGGCTTAAGCCGGTAAGCCCCGCCCCATCGCGGTAAGCCCCGACCCCGGCGCCGACGCTATGCAATGCACTGCATGTTTCCATCTGTACCGGGCTTAAGCCGGTAAGCCCCGCCCCATCGCGGTAAGCCCCGCCCCCCGGCACCGACGCTACGCAATGCACTGCAAGTTGCCGACTGTACCGGGCTTAAGCCGGTAAGCCCCGCCCCCATCCCGGTAAGCCCCGCCCCCGGCGCCGACGCTATGCAATGCACTGCAAGTTGCCGACTGTACCGGCTTAAGCCGGTAAGCCCCGCCCCATCGCGGTAAGCCCCGCCCCCCGGCACCGACGCTACGCAACGCACTGCAAGTTGCCGACTGTACCGGGCTTAAGCCGGTAAGCCCCGCCCCCATCGCGGGGAGCCCCGCCCCCGGCGCCGACGCTATGCAATGCACTGCAAGTTGCCGACTGTACCGGGCTTAAGCCGGTAAGCCCCGCCCCCATCGCGGTAAGCCCCGCCCCCGGCACCGACGCTACGCAACGCACTGCAAGTTGCCGACTGTACCGGGCTTAAGCCGGTAAGCCCCGCCCCCATCGCGGTAAGCCCCGCCCCCGGCACCGACGCTACGCAATGCACTGCAAGTTGCCGACTGTACCGGGCTTAAGCCGGTAAGCCACGCCCCCATCGCGCGGGCATGTTCAATAAAACAAATGGCGGTGCTATGCCATGAGAAGTAACAGCGGCCCCAGCGCAAAAGGTAACGAAGTGTTGCGTCTGCTGAAGAGGTGGCAGTAAGCATTGCGTGTTGTCAACTGTACCAGGCTAAAGCCTGTAAGCCCCGCCCCCACCCAATGGACGTGGCCAATCATACCAGGCTTAAGCCGGCGAGCCACGCCCCCTGCGTCGACCCAATGCTATGTAATTCACTGCAATGCAATTGGTTTTTTGCCCTTAGTGGGAGTTGAACCCAGGACCCCAGCGCTGCAAGGCTACTGTGCTAACCACTGAGCCACCGTGCTGCCTCTACTCCAAAGCAATTTAAATGAGGGCATGTTTAAAAAACAAGTGGCGGTGCTATGTCATGAAAAGTAGCAGCCGCTTCAGCGCCAAAGGAAATGATGGGTTGCGTCTGCTGAAAAGGTGACAGTAAGCATTGCATGTTGCCATAGTTGCACACTGTACCTGGCATGACGCGGTAAGCCCCGCCCCCATGGCGGTAAGCCCCGCCCCCGGCACCGACGCTACGCAATGCACTGTATGTTGCCGACTGTACAGGGCTTAAGCCGGTAAGCCCCGCCCCATCGCGGTAAGCCCCGCCCCCGGCGCCGACGCTATGCAATGCACTGCATGTTTCCATCTGTACCGGGCTTAAGCCGGTAAGCCCCGCCCCATCGCGGTAAGCCCCGCCCCCCGGCACCGACGCTACGCAATGCACTGCAAGTTGCCGACTGTACCGGGCTTAAGCCGGTAAGCCCCGCCCCCATCGCGGTAAGCCCCGCCCCCGGCGCCGACGCTATGCAATGCACTGCAAGTTGCCGACTGTACCGGGCTTAAGCCGGTAAGCCCCGCCCCCATCGCGGTAAGCCCCGCCCCCGGCACCGACGCTACGCAACGCACTGCAAGTTGCCGACTGTACCGGGCTTAAGCCGGTAAGCCCCGCCCCCATCGCGGTAAGCCCCGCCCCCGGCACCGACGCTACGCAATGCACTGCAAGTTGCCGACTGTACCGGGCTTAAGCCGGTAAGCCACGCCCCCATCGCGCGGGCATGTTCAATAAAACAAATGGCGGTGCTATGCCATGAGAAGTAACAGCGGCCCCAGCGCAAAAGGTAACGAAGTGTTGCGTCTGCTGAAGAGGTGGCAGTAAGCATTGCGTGTTGTCAACTGTACCAGGCTAAAGCCGGTAAGCCCCGCCCCACCCAATGGACGTGGCCAATCATACCAGGCTTAAGCCGGCGAGCCACGCCCCCTGCGTCGACCCAATGCTATGTAATTCACTGCAATGCAATTGGTTTTTTGCCCTTAGTGGGAGTTGAACCCAGGACCCCAGCGCTGCAAGGCTACTGTGCTAACCACTGAGCCACCGTGCTGCCTCTACTCCAAAGCAATTTAAATGAGGGCATGTTTAAAAAACAAGTGGCGGTGCTATGTCATGAAAGTAGCAGCCGCTTCAGCGCCAAAGGAAATGATGGGTTGCGTCTGCTGAAAAGGTGACAGTAAGCATTGCATGTTGCCATAGTTGCACACTGTACCTGGCATGACGCGGTAAGCCCCGCCCCCATGGCGGTAAGCCCCGCCCCGGCACCGACGCTACGCAATGCACTGTATGTTGCCGACTGTACAGGGCTTAAGCCGGTAAGCCCCGCCCCATCGCGGTAAGCCCCGACGCTACGCAACGCACTGCACGTTGCCGACTGTAACGGGCTTAAGCCGGTAAGCCCCGCCCCATCGCGGTAAGCCCCGCCCCCCGGCACCGACGCTACGCAATGCACTGCAAGTTGCCGACTGTACCGGGCTTAAGCCGGTAAGCCCCGCCCCATCGCGGTAAGCCCCGCCCCCCGGCACCGACGCTACGCAACGCACTGCAAGTTGCCGACTGTACCGGGCTTAAGCCGGTAAGCCCCGCCCCCATCGCGGTAAGCCCCGCCCCCGGCACCGACGCTACGCAATGCACTGCAAGTTGCCGACTGTACCGGGCTTAAGCCGGTAAGCCACGCCCCCATCGCGCGGGCATGTTCAATAAAACAAATGGCGGTGCTATGCCATGAGAAGTAACAGCGGCCCCAGCGCAAAAGGTAACGAAGTGTTGCGTCTGCTGAAGAGGTGGCAGTAAGCATTGCGTGTTGTCAACTGTACCAGGCTAAAGCCGTAAGCCCCGCCCCCACCCAATGGACGTGGCCAATCATACCAGGCTTAAGCCGGCGAGCCACGCCCCCTGCGCCGACCCAATGCTATGTAATTCACTGCAATGCAATTGGTTTTTTGCCCTTAGTGGGAGTTGAACCCAGGACCCCAGCGCTGCAAGGCTACTGTGCTAACCACTGAGCCACCGTGCTGCCTCTACTCCAAAGCAATTTAAATGAGGGCATGTTTGAAAAACAAGTGGCGGTGCTATGTCATGAAAAGTAGCAGCCGCTTCAGCGCCAAAGGAAATGATGGGTTGCGTCTGCTGAAAAGGTGACAGTAAGCATTGCATGTTGCCATAGTTGCACACTGTACCTGGCATGACGCGGTAAGCCCCGCCCCCATGGCGGTAAGCCCCGCCCCCGGCACCGACGCTACGCAATGCACTGTATGTTGCCGACTGTACAGGGCTTAAGCCGGTAAGCCCCGCCCCATCGCGGTAAGCCCCGACCCCGGCGCCGACGCTATGCAATGCACTGCATGTTTCCGACTGTACCGGGCTTAAGCCGGTAAGCCCCGCCCCATCGCGGTAAGCCCCGCCCCCCGGCACCGACGCTACGCAATGCACTGCAAGTTGCCGACTGTACCGGGCTTAAGCCGGTAAGCCCCGCCCCCATCCCGGTAAGCCCGACCCCGGCGCCGACGCTATGCAATGCACTGCATGTTGCCGACTGTACCGGGCTTAAGCCGGTAAGCCCCGCCCCATCGCGGTAAGCCCCGCCCCCCGGCACCGACGCTACGCAACGCACTGCAAGTTGCCGACTGTACCGGGCTTAAGCCGGTAAGCCCCGCCCCATCGCGGTAAGCCCCGCCCCCGGCGCCGACGCTATGCAATGCACTGCAAGTTGCCGACTGTACCGGCTTAAGCCGGTAAGCCCCCCCGCCCCATCGCGGCAAGCCCCGCCCCCGGCACCGACGCTACGCAACGCACTGCAAGTTGCCGACTGTACCGGGCTTAAGCCGGTAAGCCCCGCCCCCATCGCGGTAAGCCCCGCCCCCGGCACCGACGCTACGCAATGCACTGCAAGTTGCCGACTGTACCGGGCTTAAGCCGGTAAGCCACGCCCCCATCGCGCGGGCATGTTCAATAAAACAAATGGCGGTGCTATGCCATGAGAAGTAACAGCGGCCCCAGCGCAAAAGGTAACGAAGTGTTGCGTCTGCTGAAGAGGTGGCAGTAAGCATTGCGTGTTGTCAACTGTACCAGGCTAAAGCCTGTAAGCCCCGCCCCCACCCAATGGACGTGGCCAATCATACCAGGCTTAAGCCGGCGAGCCACGCCCCCTGCGTCGACCCAATGCTATGTAATTCACTGCAATGCAATTGGTTTTTTGCCCTTAGTGGGAGTTGAACCCAGGACCCCAGCGCTGCAAGGCTACTGTGCTAACCACTGAGCCACCGTGCTGCCTCTACTCCAAAGCAATTTAAATGAGGGCATGTTTAAAAACAAGTGGCGGTGCTATGTCATGAAAAGTAGCAGCCGCTTCAGCGCCAAAGGAAATGATGGGTTGCGTCTGCTGAAAAGGTGACAGTAAGCATTGCATGTTGCCATAGTTGCACACCGTACCTGGCATGACGCGGTAAGCCCCGCCCCCATGGCGGTAAGCCCCGCCCCGGCACCGACGCTACGCAATGCACTGTATGTTGCCGACTGTACAGGGCTTAAGCCGGTAAGCCCCGCCCCATCGCGGTAAGCCCCGACCCCGGCGCCGACGCTATGCAATGCACTGCATGTTTCCATCTGTACCGGCTTAAGCCGGTAAGCCCCGCCCCATCGCGGTAAGCCCCGCCCCCCGGCACCGACGCTACGCAATGCACTGCAAGTTGCCGACTGTACCGGGCTTAAGCCGGTAAGCCCCGCCCCCATCGCGGTAAGCCCCGCCCCCGGCCCCGACGCTACGCAATGCACTGCAAGTTGCCGACTGTACCGGGCTTAAGCCGGTAAGCCCCGCCCCCATCGCGGTAAGCCCCGCCCCCGGCACCGACGCTACGCAACGCACTGCAAGTTGCCGACTGTACCGGCTTAAGCCGGTAAGCCCCGCCCCCATCGCGGTAAGCCCCGCCCCCGGCACCGACGCTACGCAATGCACTGCAAGTTGCCGACTGTACCGGGCTTAAGCCGGTAAGCCACGCCCCCATCGCGCGGGCATGTTCAATAAAACAAATGGCGGTGCTATGCCATGAGAAGTAACAGCGGCCCCAGCGCAAAAGGTAACGAAGTGTTGCGTCTGCTGAAGAGGTGGCAGTAAGCATTGCGTGTTGTCAACTGTACCAGGCTAAAGCCTGTAAGCCCCGCCCCCACCCAATGGACGTGGCCAATCATACCAGGCTTAAGCCGGCGAGCCACGCCCCCTGCGTCGACCCAATGCTATGTAATTCACTGCAATGCAATTGGTTTTTTGCCCTTAGTGGGAGTTGAACCCAGGACCCCAGCGCTGCAAGGCTACTGTGCTAACCACTGAGCCACCGTGCTGCCTCTACTCCAAAGCAATTTAAATGAGGGCATGTTTAAAAAACAAGTGGCGGTGCTATGTCATGAAAAGTAGCAGCCGCTTCAGCGCCAAAGGAAATGATGGGTTGCGTCTGCTGAAAAGGTGACAGTAAGCATTGCATGTTGCCATAGTTGCACACTGTACCTGGCATGACGCGGTAAGCCCCGCCCCCATGGCGGTAAGCCCCGCCCCGGCACCGACGCTACGCAATGCACTGTATGTTGCCGACTGTACAGGGCTTAAGCCGGTAAGCCCCGCCCCATCGCGGTAAGCCCCGACCGCGCTACGCAACGCACTGCAAGTTGCCGACTGTACCGGGCTTAAGCCGGTAAGCCCCGCCCCATCGCGGTAAGCCCCGCCCCCCGGCACCGACGCTACGCAATGCACTGCAAGTTGCCGACTGTACCGGGCTTAAGCCGGTAAGCCCCGCCCCATCGCGGTAAGCCCCGCCCCCGGCACCGACGCTACGCAACGCACTGCAAGTTGCCGACTGTACCGGGCTTAAGCCGGTAAGCCCCGCCCCCATCGCGGTAAGCCCCGCCCCCGGCACCGACGCTACGCAATGCACTGCAAGTTGCCGACTGTACCGGGCTTAAGCCGGTAAGCCACGCCCCCATCGCGCGGGCATGTTCAATAAAACAAATGGCGGTGCTATGCCATGAGAAGTAACAGCGGCCCCCAGCGCAAAAGGTAACGAAGTGTTGCGTCTGCTGAAGAGGTGGCAGTAAGCATTGCGTGTTGTCAACTGTACCAGGCTAAAGCCGTAAACCCCGCCCCCACCCAATGGACGTGGCCAATCATACCAGGCTTAAGCCGGCGAGCCACGCCCCCTGCGCCCACCAATGCTATGTAATTCACTGCAATGCAATTGGTTTTTTGCCCTTAGTGGGAGTTGAACCCAGGACCCCAGCGCTGCAAGGCTACTGTGCTAACCACTGAGCCACCGTGCTGCCTCTACTCCAAAGCAATTTAAATGAGGGCATGTTTGAAAAACAAGTGGCGGTGCTATGTCATGAAAAGTAGCAGCCGCTTCAGCGCCAAAGGAAATGATGGGTTGCGTCTGCTGAAAAGGTGACAGTAAGCATTGCATGTTGCCATAGTTGCACACTGTACCTGGCATGACGCGGTAAGCCCCGCCCCCATGGCGGTAAGCCCCGCCCCCGGCACCGACGCTACGCAATGCACTGTATGTTGCCGACTGTACAGGGCTTAAGCCGGTAAGCCCCGCCCCATCGCGGTAAGCCCCGACCCCGGCGCCGACGCTATGCAATGCACTGCATGTTTCCATCTGTACCGGGCTTAAGCCGGTAAGCCCCGCCCCATCGCGGTAAGCCCCGCCCCCGGCACCGACGCTACGCAATGCACTGCAAGTTGCCGACTGTACCGGGCTTAAGCCGGTAAGCCCCGCCCCCATCGCGGTAAGCCCCGCCCCCGGCGCCGACGCTATGCAATGCACTGCAAGTTGCCGACTGTACCGGGCTTAAGCCGGTAAGCCCCGCCCCATCGCGGTAAGCCCCGCCCCCCGGCACCGACGCTACGCAACGCACTGCAAGTTGCCGACTGTACCGGGCTTAAGCCGGCCCCGGTAAGCCCCGCCCCCATCGCGGTAAGCCCCGCCCCCGGCACCGACGCTACGCAATGCACTGCAAGTTGCCGACTGTACCGGGCTTAAGCCGGTAAGCCCCGCCCCATCGCGGTAAGCCCCGCCCCCGGCACCGACGCTACGCAACGCACTGCAAGTTGCCGACTGTACCGGGCTTAAGCCGGTAAGCCCCGCCCCCATCGCGGTAAGCCCCGCCCCCGGCACCGACGCTACGCAATGCACTGCAAGTTGCCGACTGTACCGGGCTTAAGCCGGTAAGCCACGCCCCCATCGCGCGGGCATGTTCAATAAAACAAATGGCGGTGCTATGCCATGAGAAGTAACAGCGGCCCCAGCGCAAAAGGTAACGAAGTGTTGCGTCTGCTGAAGAGGTGGCAGTAAGCATTGCGTGTTGTCAACTGTACCAGGCTAAAGCCGTAAGCCCCGCCCCCACCCAATGGACGTGGCCAATCATACCAGGCTTAAGCCGGCGAGCCACGCCCCCTGCGCCGACCCAATGCTATGTAATTCACTGCAATGCAATTGGTTTTTTGCCCTTAGTGGGAGTTGAACCCAGGACCCCAGCGCTGCAAGGCTACTGTGCTAACCACTGAGCCACCGTGCTGCCTCTACTCCAAAGCAATTTAAATGAGGGCATGTTTAAAAAACAAGTGGCGGTGCTATGTCATGAAAAGTAGCAGCCGCTTCAGCGCCAAAGGAAATGATGGGTTGCGTCTGCTGAAAAGGTGACAGTAAGCATTGCATGTTGCCATAGTTGCACACTGTACCTGGCATGACGCGGTAAGCCCCGCCCCCATGGCGGTAAGCCCCGCCCCCGGCACCGACGCTACGCAATGCACTGTATGTTGCCGACTGTACAGGGCTTAAGCCGGTAAGCCCCGCCCCATCGCGGTAAGCCCCGACCCCGGCGCCGACGCTATGCAATGCACTGCATGTTTCCATCTGTACCGGGCTTAAGCCGGTAAGCCCCGCCCCATCGCGGTAAGCCCCGCCCCCCGGCACCGACGCTACGCAATGCACTGCAAGTTGCCGACTGTACCGGGCTTAAGCCGGTAAGCCCCGCCCCATCGCGGTAAGCCCCGCCCCCGGCGCCGACGCTATGCAATGCACTGCAAGTTGCCGACTGTACCGGGCTTAAGCCGGTAAGCCCCGCCCCCATCGCGGTAAGCCCCGCCCCGGCACCGACGCTACGCAACGCACTGCAAGTTGCCGACTGTACCGGCTTAAGCCGGTAAGCCCCGCCCCCATCGCGGTAAGCCCCGCCCCCGGCACCGACGCTACGCAATGCACTGCAAGTTGCCGACTGTACCGGGCTTAAGCCGGTAAGCCACGCCCCCATCGCGCGGGCATGTTCAATAAAACAAATGGCGGTGCTATGCCATGAGAAGTAACAGCGGCCCCAGCGCAAAAGGTAACGAAGTGTTGCGTCTGCTGAAGAGGTGGCAGTAAGCATTGCGTGTTGTCAACTGTACCAGGCTAAAGCCGGTAAGCCCCGCCCCCACCCAATGGACGTGGCCAATCATACCAGGCTTAAGCCGGCGAGCCACGCCCCCTGCGCCGACCCAATGCTATGTAATTCACTGCAATGCAATTGGTTTTTTGCCCTTAGTGGGAGTTGAACCCAGGACCCCAGCGCTGCAAGGCTACTGTGCTAACCACTGAGCCACCGTGCTGCCTCTACTCCAAAGCAATTTAAATGAGGGCATGTTTAAAAAACAAGTGGCGGTGCTATGTCATGAAAAGTAGCAGCCGCTTCAGCGCCAAAGGAAATGATGGGTTGCGTCTGCTGAAAAGGTGACAGTAAGCATTGCATGTTGCCATAGTTGCACACTGTACCTGGCATGACGCGGTAAGCCCCGCCCCCATGGCGGTAAGCCCCGCCCCCGGCACCGACGCTACGCAATGCACTGTATGTTGCCGACTGTACAGGGCTTAAGCCGGTAAGCCCCGCCCCATCGCGGTAAGCCCCGCCCCGGCAAACGCTACGCACTGCAAGTTGCCGATGTACCGGGCTTAAGCGGTAAGCCCCGCCCCATCGCGGTAAGCCCCGCCCCCCGGCACCGACGCTACGCACTGCACTGCAAGTTGCCGACTGTACCGGGCTTAAGCCGGTAAGCCCCGCCCCATCGCGGTAAGCCCCGCCCCCGGCACCGACGCTACGCAATGCACTGCAAGTTGCCGACTGTACCGGGCTTAAGCCGGTAAGCCCCGCCCCC